>NC_134713.1:18668102-18971132 GCF_049634645.1 Pelodiscus sinensis
GAAACAGGCAGGATGAGTGCTTCCCCTGTCTGCAAGGTGGCTAATTCTTTCCCCCTGACCTGTAGAAACCTCCTCCACACAGTTTAGAAAAAAGTTGTGTAAACCCTGCAGGTTATATGCGTGTCGGGGGTATACAAGATTTTTTTTACCTCAAACTGCAAAAATTGTGGGGTATATTCGGGTATGGGGTATAGTCACTAAAAGGATGGTATTTCCCTACCCTTTTTGGATAGAGGAGGGGTGCATGTCACCACACCAGGGCTAAGATCTCCATACGATTTGAATTACATTGCCAAAGAATTAAAATGACTGATGCGATAATGAACATTTAGTAAAGGGAGTTGGGGAAAGGTCCTGTGAATTGAAGACCTATTGTGGACCTATCAGTCCTTCTAGAAATTGAAAAAATAAGTAAAGGACAGAGCAGAGGCTAATTTCAGATGGAATAAGCAATAGGAAAGTAATGAGGCCACCACAGCTGATGACCAGATCTAGATTTTTACCATAAACAAGATTGTATCCCACCTTTATATACAGACTACTACTTTCTGCCTAAATCTTTTTTGCATACAACTCGGCAAGCAAGACCACCACCAAAACACTGGTCATTACTGCTTGTACCCATACAGAAACTAATCAGGAGTAAATAATTGCCATTATCCAATTCAAAATTTCCTACTGCCCTGTGGGTTCCTCAATCAGCCATGCATATATACAGCAGGATTCTTGCAAAAAGGCTCTGGATTCCCACCAGTGTGCTTTCTACTGAATGGGCCCCGCTGACTAAGTTTGGTAGCTTTTAGTAAAAGGGCATTGAACTGTCTCCAGATTAGCGTCAGCTAAATTCTGCACAGTATCCTGTCCTGCACTGCCCAGGTGCTTGGACCTGCTGGGGGAGGAATACTCTCTGCCCCAGACTTGCTGTGGCTTGGGATGGGAGCTCATCTTCCCATCTCCAGCTCAGCTCGGCCTGTTGTGGGCAGGGGATGGTCCCCACCCTGGTCCCAGCCTGGGAAGAAGGACCCATCTCCCTGTGTCAGCCCCAGAGCTGCTATGCTGTGCAGAGGAACCTATTGCCCCTCAGGTGGTCAGCCCGGCCCTGTGTTGGCTGCATCCAGTAGGGCTGTTCCTAGGGGGATGAGAGGCCTAGGACAAACCCTACCTCGTCCCTCCTATGCCCCCTTCCTGCCTTCACTCCATCCCTTGCACAAAGCCTCTACCCCAGCTCTGCTCCCCGTCCCACCCCTACTCCACCCTTTTCCCCCAAACCTCCTTCTCCAAGAGACCTAGCGTGGGGCAGGGGCCTGGTGCTGGCAGCAGGGCTTAAGTCTGCCCCTGCACTCACTGGAGGCTGCAAGAAGGGGAGCAAACCAGACCCAACCTGTTCTATGCTATTTCCCAGCTGTTTCACTCCACTTTCTGCCTCTGCTGGTGAGCCCCCAACAGCCCTGCCTCCATAGCCCTTTAACATGATTGGGGGTGCATGTGCTTAGGCTGTGTATGACACCAGAAGTGCTAGGGATAGCCTTATGTTTGGCCTTTGAAGGAACAGAAGAAGGAAATTTACCTGCAAGGCAAGAGGGCTGGTATGGGGAGTGGGAGAGAAGGAGCTATCTATGGAGATGGAAAACAGCTGGGTATCTTCATGCATACATTATAGTATTCCAAATCTTTACAAGGCCTACAGGGGACTCCTATCACAGCCATTATTTTTATGACCTGAGGAACTGACTCTGCAAAACAATTAAATTGGAATTAAGATTAATGTAATTTTAGACAAGAAAATCCTCAAGTGAATGTTACAATTTTCTCAAAAGAACCACAAATAATAGAAAACCTGGAAATTCCACTTGCTTTCTATTCTTTTAAAAAAAAAACACAGTTGATATAGTCATAAGATATCACTCCAGAAAACGGGAAGAAAGCTAATGTTATGCCAAACTTTCTTTGATAGTGTAACAAGGCTTGTGGCTAAAGGGGAAGTGATATTTGAGGTATGCTTTGATTTTAGTAAAACATTTGATAAGTCTCACATGAATCACTTATCAATAGCCTGGGAAATAAAATGTAGGGGGGACTATTATAAGATGGGTGCATAACTGGTTGGATAACTTCTCAGAGTGTGGTTATCGATGGTTCACAGTCATGGTGCAAGGAAATAAGTGGGATTCTGCAGGGATCCATTTTGGGACCAGTTCTGCTCAATATGTTCACCAATGATTTAGATATTGGCATAGAGAGTACACTGACAAAGTCTGCAGATGATACCAAACTCAGAGAGGTTGCAAGTGCTTTGGAGGATAGGGTCATAATTCAAAATAAACTGGAAAAAGTGGAGAAATGGTCTGAGGTAAATAGGTTGAAGTTTAATAAAGACAAATGCAAAGTGCTCCACTTAGGGAGGTACAATCAGTTTCACACATACAGAATGGGAAGTGACTGTCTAGAAGGAGTACTGCAGAAAGGGATGTAAAGGTTATAGTGGATCACAAGCTAAATACGAGTCTAGAGCCCATCACCAACCTGTCGATTGTGATCGACTGGTCAATTTTGGGGGCACAACCAGTGAATTGCGAGGCACTCCAGGCCCACTACCCACATTTTCCCCCAACCCGAAGAAGTAGCCTACATGGAGGTCGTGCCAGCATCCTGCAGTGTGGGGAGTGAAGGCTGCTCCTCCCCTCCCCCAAACAGCTGGTGTGCTTCCTGAAAAAACGGGTCTGATGCACAGCCAGGGACTTCCTTCACCCTGCTGCCTGACTGCCTTTGCTGGCAGCAGGGGTAAGGGAAGGGAGAGGCAGAGCCCCCACTGTGAACCATCATCCCCTGTTCCACCTCCTCCTCTACCCAGATTCCCCCCCAGAACTTGCACCCCTCACCTCTTCCCACATCCAAATCCCTCATTCCCACCCCAGAGCCTGCACCTCCTGCCTCAACCCAAGGTGAGTAAGGGCTGGGGACAGCAAGAGTGCATCTAGACTGGCAAGATTTTGTGCAAAAGCAGCCACTTTTGTGCAGAAACTTGCCAGCTGTCTACACTGGCCGCTTGAATTTGCACAAGAGCACTGACTTTGTAATGTACAAAATCACTGCTTCTTGCGCAAATACTTTCCCGCTCCTGCTCGGGAAAAAGCCCTCTTGCGCAAGAATACTTGCTCAAGAGGGCCAGTGTAGACAGGGAAGAATTGTTTTGCACAAAAAAACCCCAATGGCTAAAATGGCGATCGGGGCTTTCTTGGGCAAAAGCGCGTCTAGACTGGCCATGGATGCTTTGGTGCAAAAGCAGATCTTTTGCACAAAGGCACTTGCCAATCTAGACGCACTTTTGCGGAAATACTTTTAATGGAAAAACTTTTCCATTGAAAGTATTTCCGGAAAATCATGCCAGTCTAGATGCAGCCCATGTGATAGAGAGGAGAGGAATGGAGAGGACGGGGCCTCAAGGAAGGGGTGAGGTCTTGAGGAAGGGATGCAGTAGATCTTGGCTTGCCCTGACATTTAAAAAGTGATCTTAGGTGTAAAAAGGTTGGATCCACTGGTCTAGAGTGTGACACTTTCAAAAAAAAGCAAATATCACTCTGGAATGCATTAACAGGAGTGTTGTGAGAAAGACACGAGAAATAATTTTTCCCCTCTTCTCTGCACTGATTAGGCCTCAACTGGAGTATTATGTCCAGGTTTGAGTACCACATTTCAGGAAAGATGTGGCCAGATTGAAGAAGGTCCGGAGAAGAGCAACCAAAATGATTAAAGATCTAGAAAATGACCGATGAGGGAAGACAACAGAAAGAATTGGGTTTATTTAATCTGGAAAAGAGAAGATTGATAGGGGACATGATAGCAACTTCCAAGTACTTAAAAGGGTGTTACAAGAAGGGAAAAAATTATTCTCCTTAACCTCTGATGATCAGACAAGAAGCAATGGACCCAAATTGCAGCAAGGGAGATTAAGGTTGGACATTAGGAAACACTTTAATTGTCAGAGTGGTTAAGCACTGGAATAGTTTGCTGCAGGAGGTTGTGGATCTCCACCACTGGAGATATTTAAGAGCATATTAGATCATCTGTCAGGGATGATCTAGATAAGGGGTGTCAGCCTTTTTTTTGTAAAGTACCCCTTTTAAAAAAAAAAGTACCCTCTGTACTTACAGTTTTCAGACACACACAATTTTTTTCTACCATTGCAATACATTTGTTTAAACAACTTAATTATAGCCTGGTTGATGACGAAATTTTTGGGTGTAAAAAGTACAAAAATAATAAAGCTCTGTAAAACAAACAAAAATTCTGTTTTCTCTGAAAATCAGTTGTGTTAACGTACCCCCCAGACTTCTCTTGAGTACCCCAAGGGTATTCATACAACTGGTTGAGAAATACTGATCTAGATGTAGAATAGTAATAGAGATGTAGCCGTGTTAGTCTAGTCTAGCTGAAACAAAAAATTCATGCTTAAATTTGACACTTTATGCCAGGGTCTTAACAAAGAAGCTAATTATCTTACCCATTACAAAGATAGCTTCCCCAGTTATCATCTCTAATATCATTAGCTCACAGACATTTACCTCCCCCATCTCATCCCCCCTCTGTTCTGAAATTTGATTTGTCCTTTTTATATGTGTTCACTTTTTTTGATGGTATCCCTTTGGTATATATGGTCATGCCTATTTTCTTCCACAATTGATCTGAAGAAGTGGGTCTGGCCCACGAAAGCTCATCACCTAATAAACCATCTTGTTAGTCTTTAAAGTGCTACGTAGTCCTGTTTTTTGTTTGATCTAGATGGTGCTTGATCCTGCCGTGAGAGCAGGGGACTGCATTTGGGGACCTCTCAAGGTCCTTTCCAGTTCTAGTAGACTATGATTTTATGTAAAAAGTGTAAATATAATAATAGGTTTGTCAGTCTAACATCAGTCCCAGTTAAGATAAAGGAGTAACTGATATGGGACTTGAATAATAAGGAAGTAAAAGGAGGATAATATGATTAATGCCAATCAACCTGCATTTATGAAAAACAGATCCTGTCAGATTACTTGATAACATTTTTGATGAAATTACAAGTTTGACTGATAAAGGTAATAGTGTTGATGTAATATATTTAATCTTTTACAAGGTATTAAACTTGGGACACATGACACTTTGACAAACTAGAATGATATAAAATTAACATACATATTAAGTAGATTAAAAGCTGGCTGATAGTTCTCAAAGTGTAATTGTAGTTGGGGACTCATCACCAAATGGGTGTGTTCCCACAGAAATCAGTTCTTGGCCCAATACTATTTAATATTTTTATAATGATTGGAAGAAAACATAAAATCATGGCTGACCAAGGAGGATACAAAAATTGGGAGACTGGTAAGCGCTGATACAGAACAATCTGGATTGCTTGGTAAAATGGGTGAAAGCAAACCATGTGCATTTTGATATGGCTATAAATGTAAATTAACATCTCTAGGAACAAAGAATATAGCCATATATACAGTCTGGGAGATTCTATCCTGGCAGGAAAGCACTCTGAAAAGGATTTGGAGTTTGTGGTAGATAATTATTACACTGTGAGCTCTCAATATGACACCACTGCAACCCGAAGGAATAAGACAGATTTTGGATGCATAAATGGAGGAATCTCACCTAGGAGTAGGGAGGTTATTCTACCTCTGCATTGGCACTGGTATTGTAGCCAATTGTAATCTAGTATTGGTCTAAGAATATAAGTATGATGCATAATGATTTGATGTATAATGACTTGCTTATAAATTCTGTATGTTTCTATTTCACCCTGTCTCTCGGGATTAGATAATGTTTAATGTAAGGTCTTGCTTCCTGTTAGCATTACAAATTAAATTGTACCTCATGTCCGCATTGTAAACTAAGTTGTCTCTTCTAGTCACTATTAATCGTGTCTGAAACTCTGTAAAATTGTTTGGTGTGAGTGGAGGATGTGTGTAAGTCCATCACAAATGCGCTGGTGGTCCCGAAGAAGTGGGAGTCTTGAAGATAACCAGGAAACACCACTGTGTCTGAGGCTGAATTTAATGAGCAGCATTGACAGAACCCTGGAGACAGGCAGAGACCCCCAAGACTGAGAGACACAGATTAACACCTTCTAAGGGTGGATGATTGCAGCATGACACTGCAAAACCCACAGACTCCAATGAAAATTGACATGTATAAAGCAGGGACCTCTTGCCATTAGGGCTCTGGGTTCAGGCCTGCAAACCAAGCCTCAGAGAAGCCTTGAATTGCGATCAACTAGGATCCAACTCCTTACTCAGTCAGTCTCGCCTGGCCAATAACGGTGCATCTACACAGTAACATTTTTCCGGGAAAACAGCACTTGTGCCCACACTGCCTTTGAGTGAGTTTGACAGAAAGTCGAAAGAACAGAGGGGTTTTTCTGACAGCGGTAAACCTCATTCTACAAGGAAGAAGCCTTTTTCCGAAAAAGCTTTTTTGGAAAAAGGGGAGTGTGGATGCAGAAGAGGGAGTTCTTTCAAAAGAAGAGGCCTCCAGGAAATAACACAGGTGCCCTGGTGGCCACTCCGTCCAGACTAATCACAACTTAAATGTGAGATAGCATCCAATCAATATGAACGCTATCTTTTGAAAAAGCACATCGCTTTTACGTTGCTCTTTTGCTGTGTGGACGCGCTCTTTCGAAATAAGCTTTTCCAGAAGATCTCTTCTGGGAAAGCTTCTGAAAGAAGCCTGCAATCTAGATGTAGCCTTAGAATGGCTTGAGCCATGACAGACTGGTAACGATACACCATCTGCAGGACCTGTGCAAATGCTCCAAATGCATATGCTCTTTTCATTTTGTATTTTCAATAAACATGGGCTGTATTTAGACTGGCATGATTTTCCAGAAATGCTTTTAACAGAAAAGTTTTCCGTTAAAAGCATTTTTGGAACAGAGCGTCTAGATTGGCATGGATGCTTTTCTACAAAAGGACTTTTTGCGGAAAAGCGTCCGTGCCAATCTAGACGCGCTTTTCTGCAAAAAAGCCCCGATCGCCATTTTCGCGATCGGGGCTTTTTTTCTCAAAACAAATCTGAGTTGTCTACACTGGCCCTTTTGCGCAAAAGCTTTGCGCAAAAGGACTTTTGCCTGAACGGGAGCAGCATAGTATTTCCGCAAGAAGCACTGATTTCTTACATGAGATCGTCAGTGTTCTTGCGGAAATTCAAGCGGCCAGTGTAGACAGCTGGCAAGTTTTTCCGCAAAAGCAACTGCTTTTGCGGAAAAACTTGCCAGTCTAGACACGGCCATGGTGTATTGCCTTTTCCCCAAGAAAACATCCTGTGTGCTTCTTATAAGCCTAACATTTTGACTGCTTCTGGAATTGTATGTCTAGTTCTGGTGTCCATAATTCAAAAAGGATGTTGATAAATTGGAGAGGGTACAGAGAAGAACAATGAAAGGATTAGAAAACACACCTTATAGACTCAAAGAGCTCAATCTATCTGTCTTAACAAAGAGGAGACTAAGGGGTGACTTGGAGAGGGTCCAGAGAAGATCAACGAGAATGATTAAAGGTCTAGAGAACATGACCTATGAAGGAAGACTGAAGGAATTGGGTTTGTTTAGTTTTGAAAAGAGAAGACTGAGGGGGAACATGATAGCAGTTTTCAGGTACCTACAAGGGTGCCATAAGGAGAAGGGAAAAAAACTTGTTCATCTTGGTCTTTGAGGATAGAACAAGAAGCAATGGGCTTAAACTGCAGCAAGGGAGGTTTAGGTTGGACATTAGGAAAAAGTTCCTAACTGTCAGGGTAGTCAAACACTGGAATAAATTGCCCAGGGAGGTTGTGGAATCCCCATCTCTGGAGATATTTAAGAGTAGGTTAGATAAATGTCTATCAGGGATGGTCTAGATGGTATTTGGTCCTGCCATGAGGGCAGGGGACTGGACTCGATGACCTCTTGAGGTCCCTTCCAGGCCTAGTATTCTATGATTCTATGATTCTATAAAATACCTACCCAGAAATATTTAGTAATAGGCTCTTCAATCTAGCAGAGAAAGGTCTGACACAATCCAATGGCTGGAAATTGAAACAAGACAAATTCAGACTGGAAATAACAGCAAGAGGGTCTTTGCTCTCTTGGAATTCACACCTCCAGATCAGCTGCTAGAAGTGGGCCTCATCCTCCTTGATTGGATCCACCTCATCATCTCCAGCCTGATCCTGGCCTGCATATTTATACCTGCCTCTGGAAATTTCCACTACATGCATCTGACAAAGTGGGTCTTTGCCCACGAAAGTTTATGCTCCTACACTTCAGTTAGTCTATAAGGTGCCACAGGACTCCTCGTGGCTTTTGCAGATTCAGACTAACACGGTTATCCCTCTGATACTTAACAGCAAGAGTAATTATCCATTGGAACAACTTGCCATGGCTTGTGGTGGAGTCTCCATCATTGACAATTTTAAAATTAGGATTGGATGATTTTTTAAGAGCTATGCTCTGAGAGTGATTTTGAGGATGTTCTATGCATGCCCTGATTCCCAAGGCTGAGATTTGTCCTTCATGTAAAATTGTATCTAAGAGAATCTGGTCTTATTTCTATGAAAGATGCTTTTAGACTGTGTATTGCAAGAGGTTATACAAGGTTATAACATAGGAAATAACAGCAAGAGTAATTATCCATTGGATAATTGCAAGTTGTTCCAATGGATAATTACTCTTGCTGTTATTTCCTGTGTTATACAGGCATTCAGACTAGATGATTACAGTGGTCCCTTCTGGCCTTAGAATCTATGACTCTATTAAAATAAAATTAGGATCACCCACTCAAACATACCTATTTGCCAACAGGTGCCTTCTCACTAAAGGACTTGAGCATCAGAAAAGCCACCATGAGGACAGTCAGAAAGTCTGAGACAACCTTTTCCATCCCTCACCCATTCATTTAATGAGTGATCAAACACCAAGGCTACGTCTACACTGGCAGCTTCTTGCGCAAGAACTGTTTCATGGAAGAGTTCATGCGCAAAAAGTTTTCCACAAGAGCGCATCTACACTGGCATATGCTTTTGCACAAGAGATGTACTTTTGTGCAAGAGCATCCATAGCAGTGTAGACGCTCTCTTGCAGAAGAAAGCTCTGATGGCCATTTTAGCCATATGGGCTTCTTACGCAAGAAATTCATGTTGCCTGCCTACACTGCCCTCTTGTGGAAGAGCTCTTGCGCAAGAGGGCTTATTCCTCATGAGGAGAGGAATAACTCTTCCAGAAGAAGCCCTGTTTTGCAACGCTATACTGTAAATTTACTTGCGCAAGAACATGTGTGCAGTGTAGACAGCCAGCAAGTTTTTGCGCAAGAATGTCTGTTCTTGCGCAAGAAGCTGCCAGTGTAGATGAAGCCCAATTGTGTTTGAGTCTTAATCATCTTATCTGATGGATAAGTTTTCCCAGGAGTTTCTGATTGTTCTTAGGATTGTGCTGCAGAGTGCAAAACTAAAGCGGTCTTAACTGCCTTGCTGCAGACTTTTGAATATGTAGGGTAGTTTATTATTATTACTACTCTGGAGCAAATGTTAATTTGCATACAGCTGATGGAGACTTCAGTAAGATCTGCTGAAATATTGCTGTTAATATTTGATGGCAGCTGCCTATACTCAGAAGTCTTTGACCTGTTTATTGTTCTTGTCAGGCAATTTGTCTTAGTTATTTTAAAATACAAAGTCTAACTGCAGCAGTTTGCACATTCATTGTGGGACAGTGCACAAACTTTTAGAGGGTTTTTGAAAATCATTGTTGATCTTTTTCTGAAGTCCCCATTTGTACTTAGAATCAAACCCCTACTAATGAAGTTAAGTTGCATTCTATATTACAGCTCTAAGGAGTGGTTGTGGGTTACCCTGCAGTAAGCATTAGTCACATATTAACTGCAACTGTAAAAACATGTCTATGGGAAAATCTCGTAGCACCAACGGCCTTTGATTCAGCAGCTTTTACCTGAAGAGGCGGCTTTCCACATACATTGCACAATGTTTTGGGAAAATAATCTGCCTGACCTGTTTACTTTGTTATCTTGCTGCATTGTGGTTTTTCCGTTGGTGATCATTTAGTTCCAGATACATGGCACATTGTATCTATGTTTTATAGGCAGGGCTGATTCAGCCCAGGTTTCTGAACGTGCAGCTCACAGGGGAACCATGTTTCTTTGCTACTTGAGATGGAGCAGGAGGTACAAGGTAATGACTTAGAGCTCTGTAGTGGTAACAAGTTGAAGCCCTTAGAGAAGTAGGACTTCCTCCTTCTTTATCAAGTTTCTAAAGCAAGTTCTTATTTAATAGGAAATCTCTGTCCATTCTCCTCTTAATTCCCTCTACAGCCATCCACGCAGTGGCACTGGAACATTTTTATACGGGGGTTGCTGAAAACCAGCTCCCAGAGTGGGACTGGGAGCAGGGGCATGTCTGTGGAAGGGGTGACCCCAACACGGATGAGAGGGCCGAGGCTGGGGCCATAGCTGAGGTCAGACACAGGGCCAGCAGTGGAGCCCCAGGTGTGGGTGGCAGCCAGGACTCTGGATGCAAGGCAGCAATGGAGCCCTGCATAAAATATGGAAGTGCTGCAGCACCCTTCCATGAACCCTAGTCCCTATACTTATGCACCCATCTCACTTCTGTGTAATCCTGCATGTAGGTATTTATACCTCTTCTCGCATTTCAGTGTTCTATCCTCTTGCCCCCAATCTCCTGGAAGCTGGCTGAGCAGAAAGGGGAAGAAGGTTGTACATTGACTCGGGGCCTTTCCAATGGGGACCCCAAATCCACGAGGGTCTCAAATTTGCCTGAACCAACCCCATTGGTAGTTACAGTTCTTATTACTATTACATGCATCTGAAGAAGAGTTAATTATTTTTAAAATGGAGTGATTTTGGTGCAGTGAGTGAAGGGCAGTAGATCAGAGAATATACAGAAAAGGGGAAAATTCTCCAAAGATGCTTTGGGGCAAAGACAGAAAACCAGCAATCACAACGTGTGTACAATTAAAACACACTTTTGCCTCGTCAAGAGAAAATTGTATCTGTAAAGGTTACCCAGACTTTTGAATGTGTTGGTCTGCCTCGTGGCCTAGCTCCCATGACCTCTTGCAATACGCAGTCTAAAAGCATCTTTCATAGAAATAAGACCAGTTTCTCTTAGATACAATTTTACATGAAGGACAAATCTCGGCCTTGGGAATCAGGGCGTCTTCTCTGGACTTCATGAGGAGTCATGCCGACTTATTGCAGGGCTGAATGTGCACCTGTAGCCAACCTTCCTCAGTGTTCAGATTTAGGGCTTCAGTTTCACTGGCTTCCAGGTCTAGGTCTGGACCCAAACTTCAAATTTTGGGGGCAATTTAGGTCTGAGGTTTTGTTTCATGGTCTTGTGCCCATCCCATAATGCTAAATAGTCATGTTTCCCAATGAAACATGACTGGCCAGGACAGGGAGGAGCCGGTGTCAGGAAGGAAGGTCCTATAGGGTGTGTCTAGACTACATGCCTCCTTCGACGGAGGCATGTAGATTAGCCAGCTCGGAAGAGGGAAATGAAGCCGCGATTAAAATAATCGCGGCTTCATTTAAATTTAAATGGCTGCCCCGATCTGCCGATCAGCTGTTTGTCGGCAGATCGGGGGAGTCTGGACGCGATGCCCCGACAAAGAAGCCTTTCTTCATCGACACAGGTAAGCCTCGTGAAACCAGGCTTACCTGTGTCGATGAAGAAAGGCTTCTTTGTCGGGTCATCGCGTCCAGACTCCCCCGATCTGCCGACAAACAGCTGATCGGCAGATCGGGGCAGCCATTTAAATTTAAATGAAGCCGCGATTATTTTAATCGCGGCTTCATTTCCCTCTTCCGATCTGGCTAATCTACATGCCTCCGCCGAAGGAGGCATGTAGTCTAGACACACCCCTAGTGTCCTCAGTTTGAAGAAGGTCAAGAACCAATGCATTAGGCAGGTATGGCATCAGATATATATGCTAAGTGTAAGACCATGCACATTTTTGTGGGAGTTTAGGATGAGCCAAATTATCTGTTGCTTGTTTGCTCTCTCAACATGAACCTCAGCCTTCACAGCCTGCTGCAAGCCACTATGATGCAAGAATTGGTGTTCAGGGGTCGTTCAACCTGTAAATTCAATGTCTTCTCAAAGCTCCTTGATTCCTCACTGTCATTCCTAGACTCTCGTATACCCTTCCCCCAGTCTGCTCCAGTCCGTCACTCTGGTGATATTGAGGATTGTATCTTTAAGGGCTGAGCTTCCCAGACAGTATTTGCGTGGGATGCTATGAAGCTCTTGTCAGCCATTTGCAATCTGACTCAGAGTGTTTGCCAGAGCTCTGCTTTGTTCTAAGTACAGAGTGATCACTGGACACCACAATTCACACTTCTCCACCCATAGTTTAGGATTATGGAAGCAATGCCTCAGACTCTTCATGTCCTAACTTGCATGGGTTTACATAAAAAACAGCTGTGAACAGGAGTAAATGTACACTATCTGGACTGCCCGCTATGGAACCAGAGATGCTAAATAATTTGGTGCTCCAAAACATGTAAATGTGGTTGCCATATAGAGTGACAACTCAGTGGCCTTTGAGGTCACTTTCAGAGCTAAAGGGGTTGCAGGTTGCCATAGATCATCTGGAATATTGCAGGGCTAGCTTTGCTTTCTGCTATAAAGACCAAAACTCATTCATAAGAATGTGAGTTTATGAATGCTTTAAGGCAAAACTCCAATGAACACTGTGCCATTTATTCACAGTGCTGATAGCAAAGTTTTCTCTTAAGGGTTCCTAAGTGCAAAGTACCAGCTGGAATCCAAGAGAGGACGCTGTGGGTATCCTGCATATCATAACCACAGCTTTACAGAATATGTGTAGCAAACCTTGAGCTCACTTGAACAGCACATAGGTCTGAAGACCATGACTGTCTGTACACCTTAACAGAGGAAGCTAGTACATCTGGCACAGCCACAAATTTTCACCTCCCAGCTAGTTGTCTTCTTGCAACTGAGGAGCTAATTCATCTCCCACACCAAGCCCCAGAACTCTGATTCCCACAGGTTTCTTCATGGGTTCGTAAGTGTCTTTATGTAACCCACGCACCTACTGTCCCATCTAGTGGCAGTGAGACCACTTACAGAGCGAATAATGAGTCTGCTCTACAGTCTTAGTTAATTGTGCACTGGCTCATGTACTAAGCTCCAGAGGTCCCAGGTTTGATTCCCCCTGTCAAAATTACCTTTACTGCCAGTCTTATATCTCCCTGGGTCTTCAGAGACATATGCAAGCTGTGTGGTGTTCAAGATTGCTCTGAGTCCATAAGGCATGAAAAAGAGCCTTTCTAGCCAGTTTTCAACTACTTCTGCTCGGACTTCTGTAGGACTCCTCCCTCACCTCACACACAGTAGCTAGGAAATTTTGAGGGCTTGTCTTGTCTTGAATGGAGAGCTAGGTTGAGGTATAAAATTGAGTGATGCCTCTAGCCTGGCTCCTGTGCACGCACATGCATGTTCCCTTGGAAGTTTGAATATATCAGAGTCAAGCCATTAAGCCCATGAAGTGGCTGGTTTAAAGCCAACTTCTCATATGAGAACACTTGTGCTCAGCTGGCAAACACTGTGGCAAACCAGATCGTGTAACACTTTATTTTACTCTCCTGGCCTTTCTTCATGCACTGTTTTGTCATAGTTGTCTCCTGTGCTTGTTTCCTGAATACGAAAGCACCTTTCCCTGCACAACGGTGCCCAAACCCAGGATGTGAATACCTGACCTACTTTCCTCTGGTGAGTCATTCCCTATATTTCATCCTACCTGCCATTTGATCTCAGTGTGGCTTCTCAGGAGAGGCCGATCATGCTCTCCCTCCCGTGCTCTTCTAGTCCAAAGTTTTTATCTCTAGCTCATATTTCGCCTGTTTGAAATCCTACCTACCTATTTTCTCCTTTTGAGTATTAGCAGAGGCTTTACAGCTGTTTCATCCTTTACACAAGGCAGTGTCCCCAGGCCTCTTTTCTGCTACACAGCTCTTCTTTAGGGGCCACATTTCCACAACCATGAAAACTAGAAATATTTGCTTGCACACCTCAGTTGGATATCAGTGCATATAGGTGACACAAAACTACTCCTCAACTCCAATGCTTCGGAGATAATCCTGGCCTTCTTCATTTGACCCCTCTATATGTGATGGTGAAAGGGTTGACATGTTCACTCTCATTTACCTGGAAACGCTTCCTTAATAATCTTCTTTCAAGTAACTGTACCACCTTATCATGTAAACCACGCCTTTCTGTCCGTTACTGCATAAAACTGATTCTGTAGTACTTTCTGAATGGAGTATAGGAAGTACGTTATATAAAGCAAGTATGAGTCAAAGCTAAGTATGAGTCAACAGTGTGACTCTGCTAAATATGTTAACAGTGTGACACTATTGCAAGAAAAGCAAACATGATTCTGGGATGTATTAACAGGAGTGCTGTAAGCCAGACATGAGAAATAATTCTTCCACTCTACTCTTTGCTGTTTAGGCTTCAAATGGAATATTGTGTCTAGTTCTGGGATCCACATTTCAGGAAAGATGTGGAGCAACTGGAGAAAGTCCAGAGGAGAGCAACAAAAATGATTAAAGATCTAGAAACCATGAAGAGTGAAAAAAGTGGGTTTGTTTAGTATGGAAAAGAGAAGACTGAGAGGGGATATAATAGCAGTTTTCAAGTACCTAAAAGGGTGTTACGAGGAGGTGGGTTAATTATTCTCATTAACCTCTGAGGGTAGGACAAGAAGCAGTGGGCTTAAATTGTAGCAAGGGAGGGTTAGGCTGGACATTAGGAAAAACTTTCTGTCAGGGTGGTTAAACACTGGAATAAATTGCCTAGGTAGGTTGTGGCAGTTCCATCATTGGAGATATGTAAGAGCAGGTTAGACCAGAGGTTCTCAAACTGTGGTCCGTGGACCACCAGTAGTCTGTGAGCTCCATTCAGGAGGTCCCTCTAGACCAGTGGGTCCCAAACTTTTTGGCATCATGCCCCCTTTTTGATTTTTGAGAAACCTTTATGCCCCCCCCCCCTAAATAGCAGCAAAACTTGTTGAGCCAAAAAAAAAAAAAAAAAGAAAAAGGAACTGACCAGGACCAAAAAACAAAAATAGCAGTGCAACTTGGGGGGGGGGGGGGAGTGGGAAGGTTGCCTTACGCCCCACCCCCCACTGGAATTTCTTCATGGCCCGCCCCAGGGGGGTATGTCCCCCGGTTTGGGAACCCATGTTCTAGATAAACATCAGGGATGATGGTGCTCCGTCCTGCCGTAAGTGCAGGGGACTGGACTTGATGACCTCTCAGGATCCCTCCCAGCTCTAGTATTCTATGATTCTATAAACAGAGCATTACTGTGTTGCAGCTTCTGCTTCTGACTCTTACAGCTGTACTCCGCCATTCAAGGGCTCAGTCCCACATTCTGCTAGCTGCTTCATACAGCTTTGGTTAATTTAACTTGACATGCAGAGATGGGTGCTCCTCTGCCTAACTGTGCAGGCGCCAATCCTTCATGTGCACTTCTGATAGGAGTAGGCATTATTGTAGAAAAGCATTTTCTTTTTGTGTTAAACAACAGAAGTGTGTTGAAATAACATTAAGGTCTGCTTGACACAAAGCTAGTGAAGTAGGGGAACTGAGAGGTAAAGCTGTAACTGTGTTCATAACTCATCTTGCTGGCACCATTAGAGACAATCTGTGTTATGCTTGCAGTATGAGTGGCCATACATCCCAGGAAGGTGAAAATTCCAGTCTCAACTCTTGTGCAGTTTAGGATAAAGCTGCTCATCATAGGGCATTATAAGAAAAGCCAGCCCAGACATCAGTTAACTCTGGCTGTGTCTACATTGGCAAGATTTTGCACAAAAGCAGCCGCTTTTGGCAAAATCTTGTCGCCTGTCTACACTGGCCACGAGTATTTGCGCAAGAAAACTGACGTTGTAATGTACAAAATCAGAGCTACTTGCGCAAATACTTTGACGCTCCCGCTCAGGGATAAACCCTCTTGCGCAAGTATTCTTGCGCAAGAGGGCCAGTGTAGACAGTATCGTTAATTTCTTGCGCAAGAAAGCCCAATGGCTAAAATGGCCATCGGATCTTTCTTGCGCAAGAGAGTGTCTACGCTGGCACGGATGCTTTTGTGCAAAAGCAAATCTTTTGCGCAAAGGCACATGCCAGTATAGACGCTCTCTTGCGCAAATACTTTTAACGGAAAAACTTTAGGTCAGGACAGACCAAACCCTGGAGCAGCCCATGTCCTCCTTGCAGCCCCCCCTTCTGGTCCAGTGGCCGGTGAGTGCCATACCTGCATGACCACCAATCCGATGGTGGATCTCCCCACGCCGAACTGGTTGCTGATGGATTGGTAGCTGTCCAGCGTGGAGAGCTTCCAGAGGGTGATGGTCACCTGCTTGTGGAGGGGAATGGCGGGCCTCATGAGTGTGTCCCATCACCGCAGAGCAGGGGCGAGCCACTCGCAGAGCTCATGAAAGTGTCCTCCTTCATCCTGAAGTTCTGGGTCCACTGTTGGTCTCTCCTGGACAAATGTGGTCCCACCAGTCGCTGCTGGTGTTATTCAGGGCCACCGGGGGGACAGAGGGAGGGCCAGGGGGCTGGCCTGCAGCAGAAGGTGCCAGGCAACCTCCATCAATTGCTGCCAGGCTTGCAGCAAGATGTTCAGCATGAGCAACAGAGTACCCAGGTGCATCTCTGGCTCCATGGTGCCGAGTGCTGCGGTGTCCCAAACGAGAGTGACCAAAGCAGACGGAGAGGAGAACGCTTTGCTGTCAAACAAGCGGGGAAGCTGAGAACCAGCTGTCCAGGGGAGTCCTTTTAAGCATGAACCTCAGATAGCCTCAGACAGCAGCCACACAAAGCAACTACTGATGTGTTGCCCTGCTGGAACCGGTTTCAGCTCCCCTTAAATGCAATCCAGCGTCCAATCAGTGTGGATGCGCTATTTCAAAATAGCAAAACGCTATTTTGAATTAGTTTTTATGTCTAGATGAGTTATTTTGAATGAGCTTATTTCGAATTAACTAATTCAAAATAAGTTAATTTGAAATAGTGCTGTAGTGTAGACATACCCTAACAGGAAACACTTAAAAAACAACAAATAGACTAGTAGAACCTTAAAGACTAAATAGTTACAAAAGGCTGATAAGGACCATTAGTTTGCACCTGACACGTGGTCTCCTTAACCCCCACGTTTGAATCCTCATGGGTTAAGGGCTCCCGAGTAGCTAACTCATAACTTTCTGCCACAAATGTACAAATCAGGCTAGGGGGTCCTTTTTGTTGTGTTTTTATGGATCCTGCTGGGAAAAACAGAAATGCCAAATGATGCAAACCTGAATCTCTAAATAGTAACAGAGAGGCAGCGGTGTTAGTCTGATCTTGGTAAAACAAAAAAAGCAGTCATGTAGCACTTTAAAGACTGACAAGATAGTTTATTAGATGATGAGCTTTCGTGGAGCAGACCCACTTCTTCAGATCATCGCCTAATAAACTATCTTGTTAGTCTTTAAAGAGCTACATGACTGCTTTTTTTGTTTTACCTGAATCTTTAAAGGCTGAGGAAACCCAGCAGTCTTTCACTCAGAACTTTGCAGGTATTAAAGCCTTTCCAACTACCAAATTGGATTGTTCAATCTCAAGATTTACATGAGCAAGCTCTTTACAGATGTTGCAGAAGTCAAAGCTCGTTTGACTTGTTTAGATTGCAAACTGCAAACACTGCCATTGAACCAAAGGAGGTTAAAATGGAGAATGCTTTAAAAAGAAGACTAACCAGTCTTTGGGTGAAATAAGAAGATCTTAAAAACAAACTATGCAAGAATAATTTGTGGTTACTGGAGGTTCTAGAAGGGCTGAAAGCCAAGGGAGAAAAAAAAACCCATCATTAGCTTTCTCCAGGATACATTCTCTGGGGTAGTGGGATTGGATTCCTGTTTATTTTCTCTGGTCATTGAAAGGGCATATTGAGGGGCAAGGGCCAGAAGGAAAGTGAATAATACAGACCCTTAGATCCATCATCTTCAAATGACTGAAGTTTAGCTAATCTCTGCTGCTAAGCAAAATTAATTAAGTATAAGGACTTTACATTTTCCTGTATCTAGACATCTCTGTACATTTAAGCAAAAAGAAAGCGGTATTTAGTGGCATCAAATGAGGTATGAGAGGAGCCTGCAATCTTCATACTGAAGCTGGCTGAGTCTGTGAAATACTTCTACCCCATCAGCTGCTCATAGGGTTGCCAGGTGTCTGGTATTTACCCAGACAGTCCAGTACCGGGCACTTACCTGGTTCTGCATAGGAGCTGTCTGGCCCAGAGCAGGAAGACAAGATGGAGGACGGCCGCCAGCAGGCTGTAAGGCCCAAAAAGCCTCAAAAACATTTCTTAAAGGGGTCACACTGTTTTTGTTTTGTTTTGTTTTGTTTTTCATTTATTTATTTATTTATTTTGCTTAACAACTCTTGGAGTCCCCCCCCTTTTTTTTTGGTCTCCCCTTTTTTTTCACAACAGATTTTTTTCCCCATTGATTTTGGGGGGGGGGGGCGAGAGGTGTTCAGTATTTTTGGTTAAACCATCTGGCAACCCTAGCTGCTCAGCAAGCACTACAGGCATTGAGGCCAGATTTCATTAAGGGTGATAGCGTGGTCCCTGCACAAAGGAAAAGGAAATGAAAATATAAGTCCTGAAGACCAGGAACTGTGCTTGGGAAAACCAGACAACTTATGTACCTATCGTTTCTACAGGCATGTTAACAAGAAGAAGGTGCTCAGAGAGGGTGTGCAGCCCCTAATGGATGAAGGAGGTAACCTAGTGACAGATGATGTGGGGAAAGCTGAAGTACTCAATGCTTTCTTTGCCTCTGTATTCACGGACAAGGTCGGCTCCTGGACTTCTGCGCCAAGTGACGCAAGATGGGATGAAGATGGACAGCCCGTGGTGGGTAAAGAACAGGTTAGGAACTATTTAGAAATGCTAAACGTAAATAAATCCATGGGTCCGGACTTAGTGCATCCGAGGGTACTGAGGGAGTTGGCAAATGTCATTGTGGAGCCTTTGGCTATTATCTTTGAAAAGTTGTGGAGATTGGGAGAAATCCCGGATGACTGGAAAAAGGCAAATGTAGTGCCCATCTTCAAAAAAGGGAAGAAGGATGATCCAGGAAACTATAGGCCGGTCAGTCTTACCTCGGTTCCTGGAAAAATCATGGAAGGGATCCTTAAGGAATCCATATTGAGGCACTTGGATGAGAGGAAAGTGATTAAGAATAGTCAGCATGGATTCACAAAGGGCAAGTCGTGCCTGAACAATCTGATTAGCTTCTATGATGAGGTAACTGGCTCTGTGGATATGGGGAAGTCAGTGGATGTGATGTATCTTGACTTTAGCAAGGCTTTTGATACGGTCTCCCACAATATTCTTGCCAGCAAGTTAAGGGATTGTGGATTGGATAAATGGACGGTAAGATGGATAGAAAGATGGATAGAAGGCGGGTAGTGATCAATGGCTCGATGTCAGGATGGCGGTCGGTTTCTAGCGGAGTGCCTCAATGTTCGGTTCTAGGACCGGTTTTGTTCAATATCTTTATTAATGATCTGGATGAGGGGATGGATTGCACCCTCAGCAAGTTTGCGGATGACACTAAGCTGGGGGGAGAGAGAGATACGCTTAAGGGCAGAGATAGGGTACAGAATGACTTAGACAAATTGGAGGATTGGGCCACAAGAAATCTGATGAGGTTCAACAAGGACAAGTGTAGAGTCCTGCACTTGGGACGGAAGAATCCCAAGCATAGTTACAAGCTGGGGACCAACCGGTTAAGTAGTAGTTCTGCAGAAAAGGACCTGGGGGTTACAGTGGATGAGAAGCTAGATATGAGTCAAGAGTGTGCCCTTGTAGCCAAGAAGGCTAATGGCATATTAGGTTGCATTAGGAGGAGCATTGCCAGCAGATCCAGAGATGTCATCATTCCCCTTTATTCGGCTTTGGTGAGTCCGCATCTGGAGTATTGTGTCCAGTTCTGGGCCCCCCACTACAAAAAGGATGTGGACGCATTGGAGAGGGTCCAGCGGAGGGCAACCAAAATGATTAGGGGGCTGGAGCATCTGACTTATGAGGAGAGGCTGAGGGACTTGGGTCTGTTTAGTCTGCAGAAGCGAAGAGTGAGGGGGGATTTGATAGCAGCCTTCAACTTCCTGAAGGGAGGTTCCAAAGAGGATGGAGAGAGGCTGTTCTCAGTAGTGACAGATGGCAGAACAAGGAGCAATGGTCTCAAGTTGTGGTGGGAGAGGTCCAGGTTGGATATTAGGAAAAACTATTTCACTAGGAGGGTGGTGAAGCACTGGAATGGGTTACCTAGGGAAGTAGTGGAGTCTCCATCCCTAGAGGTGTTTAAGTCTCGGCTTGACAAAGCCCTGGCTTGGTTGATTTAGTTGGAATTGGTCCTGCCTAGAGCAGGGGGCTGGACTTGATGACCTTCTGAGGTCTCTTCCAGTTCTATGATTCTATGATTCTATCGTTGTGCTATCTGGAGTGGCCCAAGAGGGTGAGTATCCACATGAGGGCAGATTGTCAGGCTGTAAGGCATACACCTCATATTGGTGGCCAGTTCTATGATTAGATTGTACTAACCAAATATCAACTGAGAACACTTCAGGCAATACAATAGCCTCAACAGGGAATCACAAGTGCTATCCACTCCTAAATGTCCCACAAATGCGCAGTCGAACTAACTTTAGTAACTGTGTTCTTTGTTTATCAGGCACAAGCACCTGCTTCAAACCTTGTCAGGATGCCTCTTTTTTCCTCCAGGAGTCTTCCTGTACCACAAATCCCCTTCTAGAAAAAAAATAAAACCAAAAACCAAAAAAACAAAACTGTTCTTTCCCGGCCATACTCCCTCTTTGTCCAGGAAAGGATCAGCCTGCTGAGCTGATACTTAGAAAATTCTATTCAAATCCCTCTAAGTTCCGTCTCAGCGGGATAGTAACTTTGGGTATGTCTACACTACCCCCCTAGTTCGAACTAGGAGGGTAATGTAGGCATACCGCACTTGCAAATGAAGCCCAGGATTTGAATTTCCACGAGGTGTACCGGTAGTTCGGAATAGGAAGCCTAGTCCGAACTACCTAGTTCGAGCCCCGTGTAGCCGCGCTGCACGGGGATCGAACCAGCGGGGATTTAAAAATGGCGGCTCCCCGCTTATGCAAATGAAGCCCGGGAAATTCAAATCCCGGGCTTCATTTGCAAGTGCAGTATGCCTACATTACCCCGCTAGTTCGAACTAGCAGGATAGTGTAGACATACCCTTTTAAAAAACCCAAGCAGTAGTCCTGTGGCACTATATATATTTTCCGATATATAACAAAAATATAGAGGGTCATGAGCTTTCATAGATAAGACCCACTTTGTCAAATGAGTACTATATATTTTTGTTAGTCTGTAAGGTGCCACAGGACTATTTGTTACTTGTGTTCAGAGCAGACTTGGGCAAAGCAATGAACTCTTCAACCCCCTCATCTGAGAAAGCTGCTCTCTTCAGCTGATAAAAGACAGAGGCATTCCTTGCCCCCTTGCATTCGTCCTTGCTGTCCAGACAAAGCAGGTGAGACAGAGCAGTACTCGTTCTGGCTGCAGTGTATGACATTAACAGACAGAGATGTGGCTAAAACATCTTGACCTATTAAAATATCAGCAGGAAGCAGATTCCTAATACCCACAACATGTCCCCTAACATTCCTACACTTGAAGTGGATCTTAGCCAGAGGTATGGTCCAGAGAATTCAGCCAAAGCTAAAACATGTAAATTTTGACCAAGAAGACTGTTTCCTCCCTTACCAAATTTTCCTTTAGCAAAGTGACTTGGGACACTGTGTTGCTCCAGACCTTACACTCTATGCCAGTTACCTTTGCACTCTTAATAAATCTTTCACTGCTTTCCCAAGATTCAGTCCTGATATTATTCATTGGGTTTTTCACCTCCTCTACTGCTGTCTCTGGGGCAGTGGTCCAGGCAGTGGTCAGCTCTCCACTCCTGAAGTGGCCAGAACCTTGTGCAGAAGAGGTGTGGCTACCAGCCCTCAATGCCACCCGGAGCATGCCACGCTGGCCACCCATTCCCCAGCCAGTCCTGAGAACTGTCCAGAGCCTCAGCAGTGATTTAAGAAGCTTGGGGCTTCTGTGGTAGCAGCGGTGGTGGCCGGGACCTTTCCTGCCCTTTCCTACCCCCCAGCTTCTCCATCGGCGGAGTGGTAGTGGCACTCATTATCTCAGGTGGGGATGTGGGTCTTGGGGTTGCCTTTAATTTTGGGCAGTTTGGCTTTAAATGTCTAGGATCGGCACTGTGATGGCAGACTACTTGCCTTCCTTTTTGGTAGGAGAGTTTGAAACTTAGGTTTCCTTGTTTTGTTTTTGTTTGTTTGCTTTTCATCAAAGTTGAGGTTGGGTTTATTTTCAATCCCCTCCTTCCTCAATCCTCCTGTGTGACATGGGGATTTCCCTCTGCTTGGATTTGGACTCCTAGGAAGCCTTGATTCAACACGTTCATCAACGTTTTCTGCAGCCTCTGAATCAGTAGAATGTTTTCTTCATTTCGTTGTTTGTCAGTTTGTTTTCTGTCACAGACGTCTGCATTTATCTCATCTGTAACTACCCACAACACTTGCTCATAGGCCATTAGATCAAAGAGTTTGTCACAGTCGCTTTCAGCCTCCACCCCCATTATCAGCTTTCTCATAAAGCTGCACATTCATGTACATATTCAGCATGGCTGATATTGTCAAACATTCGGAAGCCTATACACATTCGCATCGCCTCTTCCATATCATTAAAAACTTATCTGCTTAATGTGTTTAAGAGGATAAGCACCTGTTTAGCCACTGTAATCTTATGCAGCTACATAGTCTCTCAAAAAGTAGACAGGTTCTCTGCTTTCCAGTCAGTTCCCTTATAAATGGAGCAGACTTTCTTCCACTGCCAGATGTTGGGGGTGGGGGGGGGGGGATGGATGCACTCACTGGCTGGAGAAGCTCCTTCTGCTGCACCAATATTTTGAGCTATGTTGCCATCAGCCTCTGGCAGGCTCTCTCTTCAGCTGCCTCAGCTGTTTTGGTTTTCCTAATCCACAGCTCTGCTATAAGTGTCAAGTTCTTCCTGTATCAGAGGAGTAGCCGTGTTAGTCTGAATCTGCAAAAGCGATGAGGAGTCCTGTGACACCTTACAGACTAACAGATTTATTGGAGCATAAGCTTTCGTGGGCAAAGACGAAGACATCTGATGAAGTGGCTCTTTGCCCATGAAAGCTTATGCTTCAATAAATCTGTTAGTCTAGAAGGTGCCACAGGACTCCTCGTCGCTTTTGCAAGTTCTTCCTCGGCTCTCAGGAAGCAATCGGACCTGTTCACCTGTGGTGGTGTCCTCTCTTGCATCTGGAGTTCTCAGGCTCCATCTGGTCAGCTCTTGTAAGCAAAGTTTTCAGCTCCTGCACTGAAGTCCATGACCTCTGGGTGGTGATCGACCCTGGGGAGGAGGAGGAGGACACCAAGAGCCAGGAGCCTCAGGAGCCTGCAGGGAGCATGCCCAGGACCCAGGACCCCTGAGTCATCCCACAGAGCACATCTGCTGTTTCGTCTGAGGCAGGGGAGGGCTCCACATATGAGTGCCATTATGCCCCTATGTGTATGGGGGGGCAGCGGGGTGGAGAGGGAGTCCAGGGATCGTGTGCCTGGGCCTTGTCCACCATGGAGCAGCAGCTGGGTGTCATGCAGGAGCCCTGGCCTGTTCCCCACACATCGACCTCGCCTTGCAGAGGGGGGCTGGGTTTCACCCACTGTGTCCCCAGGAAAAACTGACCACTGCTCTTGTTTCACCACAGCCACAGCACCTGGGACTTCAGGGTGTGCACCATCCCGCCTGCAACAGCCACCCGCATCCAGGCCAGCAGGCACACCAGGAACCTGGAGGACCATCAGTGGCGGCACCTGCGGCTACTGGGGCAGCAGTTCCGCACCCAGGAGCACTGGGTCCGGGAGGACCTTTGGCTGCGGCAGCAGATCTTGGAGGTGCTGGATGATCAAGGCCGTGCCCTCCGAAGTCACCTCCATACCCCAGTGGACAGGTTCCTGCCTCCTCCTGCTCCATCCCCTGCAGCTGCCCCAGCTCTCACTCCTCCTCCGCTCCTCCTCCCGCTTCCTCCACACCCCCCGTCCCTCCTACCCCACCCTCCACACCCACTCCCCCCCCCCGACATCCCTGCACCCGCAGTGCTTCAAGACAGGAGAGCTAGCAAGACCCCGAACCCTGAGCTTTCCCTTACCTTCCTCCCACTTCCAGCTCCCTCCTCCCAGGTTTCCCCCTCCCCTCTCCCACTCTGATTCCTCCCTCCCCCCACCCCAGTTATGTAAAATAAAAAGAGATTTTGGTTGTCAAAACAGGTGTCTTTATTTGACATTAGGAAGGTGGGTTAGGGAGGGGAAAGGAGAAGGAGGGGAGGGTGGAAGAAGGCCCCAGTGGGGCATGCAGGGAGAGTTCAGTCCTCCAACGGGAAGCTCTCCTGCAGGGCTTCCTGGATCTGGACGGCCCCCCACTGGGACTCCCGGATGGTGGTGGTGCGGGGCTGCGCGTACTGGCCAGCCAAGTGTTCCGCCTCAGCCATCCAGGCTGGGAGGAAAGCCTCCCCCTTCCTTTCACATAAATTGTGCAGCACACAACATGCTGCCACCACAGGAGGGATATTGTGCTTGGCGAGGTTGAGGCAGATGAGGAGGCATCGGAATCGGGCTTCCAGGCATCCGAAGGCCCCCTCGACCAGAATGTGGGCCCTGGTGAGCCTGCCGGGAGGGGTTGAGGTATCCCGTGTACGGCTTCATTAGCTAGGGCTGTAGGTGGTAGGCTGCGTCCCCCACCAGGCAGACGGGCATGTCCACGTCCCCGACCCTGCTGTGGCAGCCGGGGAAGAAGGTCTTGGTGTGCAGCCTCCGGCACACGGAGAAGTTGCGGAACACCCTGGCATCGTATGCCTTGCCGGACCAGCTCACATTAATGTCTGTGAACTGGCCCCGGTGGTCAGACACGGCCTGCAGGAGCACGGAGAAGTAACCCTTGTGGTTAATGTAGAGGGAGGCCTGGTGTTCTGGGGCATGGATGGGATGTGCATCCCGTCAATGGCCCCCCCCGCAACTGGGGAAGCCAAGAGCACCAAACCCCTGGATGATCGCGTCCGGGTCAGTGAAGCAGACCAGCCTGCGGAGCAGCACCCTGTTGATGGCCTTGACCACATGCAGAGACACACACCAAACCGTGAATCACTGGGGTGCCCTGGTGGCTGTAAGTGTTCGTTCCCTGGCACTGCCCCGCGCCCCACTCCCAGAAGCAACCCCCGCTGCGATCCTGGCCACTGTGGGTGGCGTGTAGTACGGCCGGGACAGACTGAACCCTTCTGTGCGGGGGCACTTTCGCCTCCTCCCTCCCCGTTTTCCCTGGGGCGGCCCATCACCTTCTTGCAGCCCTCTTGCCCCCCGGCCCAGTGGCCAGTGAGTGCCGTACCTGCATGAGCACTGCTCCAACGGTGGATTTCCCCACGCCGAACTGGTTCCTGACGGATTGGTAGCTGTCTGGCATGGAGAGCTTCCACAGGGAGATGGCCACACGCTTCTGAAGGGGGATGGCGGGCCTCATGCGAGTGTGCTGTCACCGCAGAGCAGGGGCAAGCCACTCGCAGAGCTCCAGGAAAGTGTCCTTCTTCATTCTGAATTTCTGGGTCCACTGTTGGTATCCCCAGCACTCCAGGATGATGCGGTCCCACCAGTTGCTGCTAGTGTCCAGACGCCAGATGCGGTGGAGCACCCTGGCATCCGAGCGCTGCTGCGGCTCCTCCACGGCCCCCAGGGAGGCCAGGGGGAGAGGCAGGGGGCTGACGTGCACCAGATGGTGCCAGGCAGCCTCCAGCCATTGCTGGCAGGCTTGCAGCAGCAAGTCCAAAAACTGGACCAGAATGTCCAGGGCAAGCTCTGGCTCCATGGTGCCAACTGTAGCAGCGTCCCCAATGAGAATGACCAAAACAGACAGGCGGAGAGGAAAGCTCTTTGCTGTCCCCTGGCGAGGTAGGCAAGCAAGCGAAAAAGCTGAGAACCGGCTATCCAAGGGGTCCCCTTTAAGCATGAGTCTCAGATAGCCTCAGACAGCAGCCACACAAAGCAACTACTGACCTGATGCCCTGCTGGAACTGGTTTGAGCTCCCTTTAAATGCGACCCAGTGTCCAATCAGTGTGGACGCGCTATTTCGAATTAGCAAAATGCTAATTCGAATTAGTTTTTGGGTCTAGACGCGTTATTTCAAATTAGCTTATTTCGAATTAACTAATTTGAACTAAGTTAGTCCAAATTAGCACTGTAGTGTAGACATACCCATACATATCATTGCTTTTTCAACTCCTGGAGTAGGGGAGTAGTGACGCTAATCCACAAGAGTCTAACTTTTCAATTTATTCAGTTGTGGTCAGATCCAGAGGGCAGATACATAATAATTAAAGGCATTTTAAATATGAAGAGATAAATTTTTGGGTGTGTATACAATTCTGGTGATGGGAATGCACCCTTTATCACTGACATTATTTCCAACAGAGTTTATGTCCCTGTAGTACTAGCAGAAGATTTAAACACTGTCATGGATGGGATCTTATCTCAGTGTTCGAGGTGAAAATCTTAGTCCTTTAAAAGTCATTTGTTATCCCTACTAAAGGAGATGGGATTAGTAGCTATTAGAAGACTTAAATATACTA
The DNA here is from genome assembly GCF_049634645.1 of Pelodiscus sinensis. Lineage (NCBI taxonomy): Eukaryota > Metazoa > Chordata > Testudines > Trionychidae > Pelodiscus > Pelodiscus sinensis. Next base: position 18,694,919 of record NC_134713.1, read on the forward strand.
TGAAATTTGATTACAAATATTGCTCCATGGTTGACACTGCCTATTCCAGGTTAGACTTTTTTGTGATATCTAAGGTGCTATTTCCTGCCTATCTGAAGATGAAAGTTGCTAATTACATCATCTCTGCTCATGCTCCAATTTCTTTTCATACTGGTGATAGACCTATAACATTCTCAAGATGGAAGTTAAACACACATTTACTTCAAGACTCTACATTTTTTCAGATTCTAAAGTTTTTGATGGAAAATACAAATACTATCTCTCAGTTGGAAGAAGTCTGAAGTGATGGATATTTCTTGTAGGCCAAATTCATCTAAAATAGAATCATTTCTCTTTTCATTCAAGCAAAAAGATAACCTAGTTCTGCATCAGGATATGTATGCTCTGATTTATCAAAAGTAGGATCTGCAAGATGGAAGTCATACTTAAAGAAGTGACAAGACATGAAGAAATGGTACTCACTACCAATATCTTTACTGGGAAAGGCAGAAGATGTTAAAATGAATGTAGGACCAATATATGTTTAGCTTAATTCCAATTATATTTCCTGTTTCAACTTTCACAAAAATCAAGAGCGTTGTAAAATAATTCTTATTCTTGCAGATGATCTTACTTTCCTATCATATCCCCAATACCATGCACAAGAAAAACAATTTATCTCAATGCACTCAGCCAGAAAATTAGACTGAAAATCAACCGCAATAAGACAGATATCGTGACTTTTAATATTGCCTCACCATCACCCACATGAAGAGCAGATTATGTTCTGACCAGTGTAGAAACATTCACGTACTTGTGCAGCACCATTAGCCAGGAGGGTAGAAGAGGCCAGGACATCTGAAACAAAATCAGTAAAGCCAGGAACACGTTTAGGAGCTTAATACAGTCTGGAAAGTATCAAAATACACACAAAAAACAAACTCCAGATTGATCAGAGCTGTGTACTTTCAACATTATTTATAGTGCAGAATGTTGGGGAATAAGAAAGTATGACATGTCCAAGCTGTCTTTGTTCCATGCAACCTGCCTCAGAAAAACCATACAGATCTTAACAGAATCAAGATATTTATAAGGGGGGTGGATGGGAAGTTTCTGCTAATTATAGGACCTGAGCTAACGAGGCTAATTAAGTGGGCTGGAAGTGTCCCATTCTTAGCTTTTGATTTAAAAATGCAGTTGTTAGAAGCTGGGGAGACTGGTCTTATATTGTGACATCCAATTAATGTCTTTGTTCAAGCCAAGGGTAACAGTGTCAAATTTGTAGATGAATACCAATTCAACACTCTCTCTCTGTAATTGGCTGGTGGGTTGTCTGTAGGCGAGGACTGGCCTGTCTCCCAAGGCCTGTGAGAGTGAGGGATCGTTTTCCAAGATAGGATGTAGATTTCCAGTGATGTGCTGAAGGGGTTTACGCGAGGGGCTGTAGGTAACCAGCGGTGTTCTGTTATTTTCCTTGTTGGACCTATCTTGAAGTAGTAGATTTCTGGGTATGATATTAATGACACGGAATCACGTGATCCAGCTAAGAAGATGCCTGGTGTTTCATGAGAGCATTGCAAACTTATTCCAGGTAGATCTGGCTTCTGATGCTTGGTGGTTGTTAAGAAATTATTTATCTTCTAATGCTCACCAATATTTATCTATGAATATTTCATGTTGTGTTATTGTTAAACCATACTCTTACCGTGTTTCCTTTGTCACCATATTTGACTATATCTGTATAGATACGTGAAAGTGTCTGAAAAATAAAATTAATAAAAATATGCTCCTAGGAGCTTAACCCCAATTGATTTTAATGGAAAGTTGTGACTTGTACTTTTGAAAATCTATGTCTTTGGTCACCTAAACACCTTTAAAAGTCTTATCCAGAGTAACTGTAAAACCTTTAAATCAGTGTTTAGTACTGGTGTAGCTAACACAGATTAGGGGCTAATACAGATGGGCAGTTGAGGAAAAGACCTTTCCTAGGGTGAGACTCTGGCAACAAACTTTCAGATCAAAGTGAATTTTAAAAGAAAACAAGGGCTTGCAGAAAAGATACTGCCGTAATAAGATTGCAATGATACTACTATAACATACTGAATTTTGCAATATTCTTCTATGGTCTGACAAGCTTGGAGCTTCATGTCAAGATTCTGGTATCTTCTACACCACACTGAGACCTGCATTTCCTCAGTCGGGTATCATGTCATCATTACAGAAGGTTGTCACATAAGTCAATTAGTCTTTTTGTGAGTCCTAATAATTTTCCCTTTTAAAATCTCCACTTGGCTTATTCATATAAAAACAAGACATTCTGCATACACAGCTTTCTCTCTTTTATCATATCCGTTTGTATCTCTTCTGCTCATTCTTGATGTAGACTTACTTCCAATAATACACTGTGCTTTAGCCCATCGCATATTGTATTGCTTTTCTTATCTCAATAAAAATGAATTCCTAAATCTAATAAACAGCTATTATTTTATTTATTTATTTAAATATTTTTTACCCCGCCTTTCTGTTTAAAATATTCAAGGCGGCTTACAAGAACAAACAAACAAAAAAGACAAATATATATAAAAATTGAAAATATGAGAATTGAAAATATGAGATACTATTACTTGAGTTCCTTGATACATTCAAGTTGTCTGGATCTAGACTTTGTTTCTTCAGTGCTGTTTATTGTGAAGTGGGCTTTATTTGACAAAATAAAGCAAAATCTTGGTGCAATTCTGTCCATATTATGAGATATGACGTTTGAGAAGGATTAAAAATGTAACTGACATGACATTCTTCAGTCACAAATTTGGACATCACTACAAAAGCACCTAAGTTCTGGGCCTACTTGTAAGAAACTTTTAAACAAAGGATCACATAAGCAAAAATCAAGTGCCTGGATGGGAGGAAAAGCCAGAGAGAAAACATAGCATAAAACCATTCATATTGCCCAAAGGATCACAATGATCAATGTTTTATTATGAATATTTTTCTAATCAGATTTGTTTCTCTCCAAATGTTCTCAAACAACTCTAGATTTCAGCCTCATTTCAGCCTCTATTTAACAAAGTTGTTGACAATATGTACTCAGATAATTGGCATTTTAAATGATCTTCACACAGAAATATTTTCTACTGCAGCATGATTAGAAATGTATAAATTAAGATTCAGACACTTCAGTGCACACCTGCAACTCATGTTCAGATTTCATACAGGGATGGATCTCCAGGTTGTTTACAAGGAGAATTCCATGGTAACTGGTGCTTTGTGTGCTCCTGAATGTACTTCTTCATTTTTATATCTGAAAGTGCCTGTTAGTATGCAGTCTCTGTTTGTCATAAACAGGCAGGTACTTGCCTTTTGTACATCAGGTATTTTTTCTTAGATACTCCTTCCAAAAGGAAGTAGTAACATGCCTCAACTGGATTTCTCCATTAGCATTAAAATAAGAGAACACTGTTTCATTTGTCAAGATATTACCGGTTGTGGGGTTTTTGAAGCATAAATGAATGAAACAGCCAGTTCGTTGATTTGGGACCCAAGAAGAAATCTTTGTGATAAAAAAAATCAATAAAATATTATTGCCACTGTCATCTAAACTGGCAATTGTTTTGCAAACCCTAGTGTGAAAGAATAACAAGGTCACGCAATCTCGGTTATTTGCTACCTTTTCAAATCTGGCCAGCAGTAAGGTGTGTTTATCTGTACAGGTCTAGCCTGGTTGAATTGCCCACTGTTCTGTTATCGATCTTGCAGGTGTGTTGGGAAGATTACATGCTACCAACCTAGGATCTTACCATAGAGTATGTCTACACTTGCCCCCTAGTTCCAACTAGGGAGGCAAATGAAGCATATCGCAGTTGCTAATGATGCGCGGGATTTAAATATCCCACACTTGATTAGCATATTCGCGTCCAGTCGCCATTTTAAAATGCCGGTTGCCCGATTTAACTTGCCACTTGTAGACGCGGTAGTCCGATCCAAAACCCTTCCCTCAAATTAACTGTTGAGGAGTAACAGTTAATTCCAGGGAAGGGTTTTGGATCGGACTACCTCATCTACACGCGGCAAGTTAAATCGGGCGACCGGCCGCAAATATGCTAATCAAACACAGGATATTTAAATCCTGTACTTCATTAGCAACTTCAGTATGCTTCATTTGCCTCCCTAGTGTGAACTAGGGGGCAAGTGTAGACATACTCTACGGTAAGATCCTAGGTTGTTTAAATTAATGGAGATTGCCTATCTCCTAGACCTGGAAGGGACCTTGAAAGGTCATCAAGTCCAGTCCCCTGCCTCACAGCAGGACCAAGTACCATCCCTGACAAATTTTTGCCCCAAATCCCTTAATGGCCTCCACAAGGATTGAACTTACAACCCTGAGTTTAGCAGGCCAATGCTCAAACCACTGAGCTATCCTCCATGTAATCTTCCCAACACACCTGCAAGATGGATAACAGAACAGTGGGCAATTCAACCAGGCTAGACCTGTACAGAAAAACACACCTTACTGCTGGCCAGAAGGTCCATCTAGTCTAGTTTCTCTTTTAGTCAGATAAAGGGGAAAGAAATATCACAGGAGGCAGATGTGAGATAATTTGCCTATACAGAGGTCTCCTCCTCTTCCCTAATAGACATTAAATCCCAAGGCATGAAGTTTATATCACTTCCAAAATTTCTATTAGTATTTATTATTACTCTGTATATGCTTGTTAGCCATATAAATATTCAGTATCTCTATGCATTTTGCTAAGTTCTTGGCCTCAGGGACATCCTGTGGCATAGTCTAGTTATGTGTGGTATGAAAAAGTTTTTCCTCTTATAGGTTTTAAATTTCACCTTGTTCACTTTAATTGAATTGAAAATTGCTTTGCTCTAGGAGTCTAGGGTTAGACAAGGAGAAACTCCTAAATTATCCTTTTCTCTCCCTTTCATTATTTTATATGGAATGGAGATTCAGAGCTGGCCTACCTTGAAATCAAATGGCATGAACAGGAAAGCATGCTGAAGAGAATGGCTTTGAACAGCAGGAAGAACTTACATTGCATTAACTAATTAAAAGAGAAAAGGCCTAACAATATGTACATGAGACAGAAAAATGAAGCGAGCCACTTAATTCTGAGCTATGTGAATGAAGAGTGAGAAGGAGAAATTATAGTAAATTAATTTCCTCTACAGCTCAGTTTAATTCAAGTCTTTTTTGTCAATGACCTCTTGTAAGATGGACATAGGACTGAGAGCTACTAAGGAAGAAGCATCAATCAAATCACTGACTCTTGTATTCTTACGGTTCCAATTTCTTTAAGGCTATGTCTAGACTGTACTGTTAAATCAGAAAAAGATACACAATTTGTGGTACACAAATTGTGTATCTTTTTTTATTTACTTTTGAAAGAGGCTTTTTTGAAATTTGGCGTCAAATTGTGAAAGAAAGTGTTCTTCTGAGCCATCCCTTATTCCTCATAGAATGAGATTTACCGGAATGGTGAAAGATCACATCTGTTCTTCTGATTTTTTTTTTTTTAAACAGATGCATTCCTTGGACACAACATTGCTATTTTGGGATACCTCTGATATCCCGAAAAAGCAATGCAATCTAGATGTAGCCTAAGACATAACACAGTTCAGAACTATTGAAGAGGGATAGAACCAGCTTATTGAAGAGGGATAGAACCAGCTTGAGGGTACAACAATAGCAAATCACAAATGGTGTTTGGGTTAGGCTACATGATTGGACTTTGATGGAGGACTTTTTCCAACAATCAGAGCAATGGAAACATGCTGTTCCATGCTAAAGGAGCAGGTCATACAAGCAGAAATGTATTTAATGGTGACAATTTAGGCTAGGGTTTTATCCAGGTCCATCCATAGAATTTAGGGGGCCCTATGCAACCTCCACAACACATATGCTCCTTCACATGACTAGTTCCTGCCCTTAGCTCGGGGTCCCTGGGGTTTTCACTGTCTCTTCCTTACCTGGGAAATGCAGCAGACAGGGGTTAAATACCTGGCTTCTGTGGAGGCTGCCACTTGGCTCCATGGCTCACTGGGAGTCAGAAACACTCCAGCCTCCAGTGCATGGGGGCCTGGCTCTGACGGTCTCCGGCCAAAAAGAACAGGTGGTGGTGGTAACCAGGTAACCACACCCCTACCCCACAGTGTTTACATGCTCATGCTGCTATGATTTAGGGCACCACTAGAACAGTAGGTAAGAGGCAGTTGGCTCTTGCATGTTCCCTGGTGTCATGTTATTGGTTTCTAAAGTGAGCAGACAGATCTCTACTGTACCCACGCCGGGGTGTTTGCCTCAAATTCAGTACAAAGTGGGCCATGTGAGGTGTCAAACGAAAGCTCATGCTCTATTGATTCTAGGTATGCTACTCATGTACTTGCGTGATGTCCGTATGTGGAGTTATGAATATGGACTCTGTGCTGGTACTGTGAATGTTCTCTGCCTGAGATTGAGCAATGGGCCTCAACTGCCTGTCATGAGGAAGGAATGTCCAGTGAATGACAATGCTAATTAGCATGGCCCCTAGGACAATGGCTCTCAGAGTGGCCAATGCACACCTGAGGAATGCGTCTGGAAACCTGCAAACCAGCTAGAGCATAATGGCTGCTGGCATGTGAAACGCAGATAGGTCACTTGACCATGTGACCAGTTCCAGCTTGGGAGACACCAGGATTGAATATAAAATGGCATGAGGCGGTCTCCATCTTGTCTTCAATCTTGCTACTGATCCCAGATGCAGCCTTGCTAGGGACAAAGAGCTGGGAAGGATTGCTGACCCATCCTGACATAGGATGTACACCCAAGACTTCTAAGCTAGCAGTTTGTAACATCTCTGCTAAGAGCCTGCATCAAGAACTTGGTGATTGGTGTATGTAATGTATTCTCCTTAACAAACTTACTCTCAGCCTTTTCTTTCTTTTGTTAATAAACCTTTAAATTTTAGATGCTAAAGGATTGACCCAGCATGCTCTTGTGGTAAGATCTAAAGTATAAATTAACCAGGGATCTGTGGTTGGCTCTTTGGGACTGGGATGACCTGTTCAGTGTAGGTGAGATTGAGTTCTATAACCCCCTCACCTGTGTGTAGGCCCGGGGCTGATTGTGGCACAGTGAGAGCTGGAATGTCTGAAGGGTTTTGTTTGTGAGGGTTCCTGGTGGCTGGATTGGCAGCTGAAGCGCTTGGTGTGACTGGTTTGTGGCCTATTTGGAAAAGGTCTCCAGTCAAGGGCTGTACGTAGCCCTGGTTTTGAGCAATTCGCCCTGAGCGGACACCCTCAGCAGTGCCCAGACATGGTCTGGTCTGTCACACCTGGTTATCGCCACCTGCAAGTACCGGAGTTGACTTGCTCTTACCTGCTGTCCCAGTTGCCCCAGAATTTCAGGTGCCCTATTCAGCCGCATATTCTGCATATGGTAGGGGCAGCCCAAGGTCTATCAGTTTGATGGAACAGCAATAGAGAAATCTACAACAAGGTGAATTGGCAGAGAAGGGAGAGAAAAAGAAGATACTAATATCCATGCCACTATCCATGCTACAGAAATGTTCTTGTACCCTTGGGCGAAAGGCTTTGATTTTCTGTTTGTTTTCTGATATTCGTTTTTATTGAAGATTTTAATATTTCCAGCTATGAAATAATGAATCAAGAGACACAAAACTATCCCATACAGACCCAGATTTATTGCACAGGACAATTCAAAGGAGCTTTTGCGTTCCTCATTTTAAAAACATAGTCATTAGGAAAGATGGGCATCTTACAGAGGGTGGGGTGCCATCAGTGCCTATGCTTAATGACATACAATGGTTATTTAAGGCCCTTTGGCAGCTCTCAGGTAAAAACTGCATGTAAATATTGGTGTCTGTGCCTGAAGTATATGGGTAAAATGTAGTTCTTTTATGAGCAGGACATTAAAAATTACTTTCTAAAATGTCCATGTTTATGGTCTTTCCATAATTTCCATATCTACTATGCTCAGTTTACCATTAAGATGACACTTTTTTCATCCCTGATAACACAAAGTTAGATCTGAGAATTACGCTGGGTGTTACACAATGCAGCCTTGTATATTCCCTTATATTTATTGTAATAATCTTTGTACAAAATATACCTTGTGAGGCATCATTTGAAAACCCCCAAATGTAATACTGGGTTATTTCTGTCTTGCACATCATAATTAGTAACTAAGGCTCTGCAGAAAAATTCTGCCCTCATTTGCACCCTATACTACAATCCCACTGTTTTCAAATTCTGCCCTCTGTGACACCCGTGCAAACGTATTGTATTCTTATAATGTCCTCCGTGACTTTTGGTAATCTTCCTGAGTTAAATATAGATTTTTACACGTGACCGAGTGACTCTGTAATTGGAACTTCATAAACATGTAAGCTGATGATGTGTATGAAGGTTCAAAATACGGGTTATGGTTTCTTCACTGTTTGGTTCACAATGTTAACAAGAATAAAAAATCATACAAAATATTTTTGTCCCAATTCTGACTAGACACAGGGAGTAGGCCTGTTGAATAAGAAGATGCCATGTTTATGTAATCAATTTTCAGACTAGAGCCATGTTTATAATATGTTATTCAACATTATCTTTCAACACATTAGGATAAACATAGTTTAAATCTTCTTTTTGTAGTGGTCAGAAGAAGTGATGATGATAAGCAGCACAGTATATCATAAGCTACTTGCAATTATTTAAACTCCCTTTTGTATGTCTTCAAGTCAGAAAAATACTTAGCATTCATTTATTTTCCCTATTTATTTATTCCCAGTTCTTATTCCCCAGTCCTCTTTGATCTGTCTTGAGAGACACTTCACAGATCATTCTTCATAAGTTTAATTTTGAGAATGAACATTCAGTGTTTAGCACAAGACACTCGGGTACTTACAAGGATCAAATAGGCTGTGCAAACATCTGGGAAACTGTTTTTAATAGTCAGCTGTTTGGCCAAGTCCTTGAAAATAGATTGCTTGGAAAATACATTTCCTTGAAGACTGCTGGAAAATGAGGATTTGTCTGGGGAAACTGGGAGAAATGCCACATACAGACTAGAGCTTCTGTCCCAGTTTTCTTTCCTTTCTGTTATTTTTGTGAGGTCTTCAAAAGTCTATACCAAGATTGCTGGGCCTGATTTATAGATTTCAAGGCCAAAGTGACCACTTCTTCAGATGACAGGTGTGTTAGAAGTCCAAGGCTGGGGAGGGAAGGAGAGAGGAAGGGAGAAGGAAAAAAACAGAAAGAAAAGGAGAGGATGAAGAAAAAAGAGAGACAGTGAGTAGATAAGCTTCAGAGGGGTAGCTGAGTTAATCTGTAACAGGAAAAATGTAAAAAACAACAAATAGTTTAGTAGCACTTTAAAGAATAAATAGTTACAAAGAGGCTGATAAGAACCATTAGCACCTCCATTATTTGTTTGGTAGGTTAAGTCATAGGATGTGGAAAGTAGTGTGCAAGCCAACCGTTATCTTTGTTCATACCATTTGCATAAGAATTAAACTTGTGTATGAAGTTTAGTTCCAATCCTTCTCTGTGTATTTGGCTTGTGGAATTTGCCTGAAACAAAAGAGTGACTTGGAGATCCATTAATGAGTGTCCAGGTAGATTAAAGCGTTCTCCAACAGGTTTCTGTGTATTGTCTTTTCGGATATCTGATTTGTGTCCATTCATTCTTTCCCGCAGAGACTGTCCAGTTTGGACAATATACATGGCAGTTAATACGTCAGGGCCACCCCCACCAAGAGCCAGCCTCTTTTTAATTTTGGACTAAAAGTAATTCTATTGGGAAAAGGAACCCTGCCCCATTCTTTTGCCTTAGGCCACCGCACTAACTTGAAACAGAGTTGCTTTTAGATTTTCTCCTTGGCAGCTGTTTTGAACAATTAGTCCAAAAGATGGTGAAATATTAACCAGATATTCCACTTAATTATTCACAAAGTTTTGTCAGACTGGTGACTAGTCATCTGCCTCTTCCTCCCTCCCCTCCCCCTGCCACACCTTGCTTTGGTCTCCCATGGACAGAATTTGTGGAGATTCTATTGACGGCTCCAGGAATGCGGGCTTCTCGGCTCACTCATCATTATCACTGATGAATTCCTAATTTGTTTCTGCCAATGGCAGATTCCCAAACAGAAAGAAGAGACAAAAAAAGAAAAAAGAGTGTATGGTTTGGTTGGAATTTTCAATAAGGAGCCAGAATTCATCACACGCTAGGTACTGCACTGCAAAAGATTCTCCGTGTCATTTGACACATGGGCCCAAATTCCTCCCTAGCTGAGTTGCAATTTGGCCCAATGACTCAAAAATAAGAATTAACAAATCAGAGATAATTCATGTGCCTGCCCTTTCTCCTCGTCAAAGAATTTAAATGCTAAAGTCACAGTACGTCGTTCCCCAGATGGCTTTGGAAATATAAAAAATGAGACACTATATGAAGCAAGTTTTGATAGAGCAGGTCCTTCATTCATTTGAATGAGCATTCAATAAAACCTGTCACCATTGAAATAATGAGATCCAGAAATATGCATAACTGAAAGAATCTTATAGAATCATTGGATGCCACTCTCTAGACTTGATGGGAGGATGTGACAATGATACTTGACTTCATATGATGAAGCCAGAAGAGCAGGTGCACAATTTGTCATTTAGGTGCAGCTCAAGATCCATGTGCACAAAGCAGGCCAGATTTTACTCCAAATGAGATTGCCAGATATCTGTTGAAGGTCGCCCAAGCTCTGGTTGATAGAGTTGCTAAACAGCAGGTACATGATGACTGGTGATATTTTCTAAGGAGCAATCTAGCCAATAGTAAGATTCACTATTCTGGAACTAGATAAAGTGCTGAATGATTTTAAAATGGGTATGGCTTCCAAATAGGATAGAAATGCACCTGAATTCATGAAACACCAGAGTTCCTGCATTTGGGAATGGCTCTTCAGTTTTTCAAGAGAGTTCTGTGCAAATCCAGACTGGTGCCAATTGAAGCTCATTGCCATGCTGAACCCTGGGAAAGACTCACACGTGCCTTAAAGCTACATACCAGTTTCACACTGAGGCTATGCTGAGGTGAATATCTACACTGGGAAGTTTTGGCGACAAAAGTGCTGTCGATGTGCAAAAGTCAGCAAGAGTGAAAAATGGTCAAACTTTTTTCTGCCTCCCATTGTTGAAATTTCATGGCCACATTGCTACTGCCCCAGTTGACAGATAGAGCAAAGCGATGTGGGAAAGCATCCTAGAGTACAGTGTTGTTAGAAGGCAGGGCTGAGCCCTGCACTTCTTGGGGTTCTTTTGGAGCTCTGTGAGCTCCCCATGCTGAGGAATGTCAAAGCAGCACAGCAATCTCCCATCTTCCTCCTGCTAAGCAGTCTGCCTGCTTCTGAGTTTCCAGCAGGGCAGAATGGGAAAATTCCAATTATTTGTTCTTTTCATTTGTTTCCCAAATGGAGCATCTCACTATCAGCTGTTAGATACTTCTTGAAGCTTTGAAAGAGATGCGGCACATGCCTGCAGGGCATCAGAGATCACAAAACAATGAGCACCAGCCATCAGGGCAGGCATTGTGGGATACTGGCAGAAGCCAGTGCTCTTGACAAAACAACAGAGTCCACACTTGCTCTTTGTTGACAATAAAGGAAGGGAAAGAGACAAATGTCTCTCACAGAGGTGGAAGTTTTTTGTCACCAAAACTGGGTACCACACCCACCCTGGACAAAAGTTGCAGTGTAGTGTGTACACTCTGACTGTTTTGTCAAAAAAGGCAACTTTTAGCAATAAGGCCTAACTGTCTGCCTTAAGATGCTTGAGCATTTGCTTTCACAAAGAATTTCATCGTCAGTGGAAAGCATTGTGGCACCCAAGCAAGGTGATTTTTCATTGCAGTCCTATGATATGTGATCAAATGCTGGCACTTACAACTTTCTTTGAAAATGTATTCCAACATAAGCTGAAGACTGAAGACTGGTTCAGTTTTCTGTGACCTAACTGTGGCCTATAATATAGTTTGGTGCATGGGCCTTTTGTTGGAAGTTTCCAGCACTATGCCAGCTTGGTAGTATGTGCAATGGCTCTGTTTCTGAGAAAGTGCTAGGTCTGTCTGCATTTTGGTGATAGCACAGGTGCTTGGAGGCACCAGTCTCCTGCAAGGATTAGCAGCAACTCCAACATAATTCAATTTATATTTGAAAATTACCTACCATACAATAGGCCTTGAAAGTTTGATTGTGCAGCCAACATATGAAGATATGGTGGGTATGGCCAGGGCTATCCCTAAGGGGGTGCGAGACTTGGGGCAACCCCCCTACCGCAGACTCAGCCCCAGCACACCCCTGCTCCACCCCCTCCCCACGACTCCCCCTTGCTTTGCCCCTTCTCCGCCTCCTCCCTGAGCAATGTAAGACAAGGGATTATGGGGGCCTGGCATGTGGTGGCAGCACAGGTCATCCCTATCCTCTGTACTCACTGAGGTGTCAGAAACTGGAGCAGCCTACCAGCTTGCTCTGCTCTACTCTGTCACCCTCTCTCAACCCGCTGTACCCTCTCTGAAGTGGGGGGAAGTAGAGCACCCTAGGGTTGGGGCGGTGTGCACCCGACTGGGAGAGGGCTGCATGATGGAATGGAGCAAGCCACCTGGCCACTCTGGAGCTTGCAGCCACCTGGAGTGTGGGGCCGTGTATGTGTGTGTATGGGGGAGGAGGAAGGGAGGGTGACCACTGCTGCCTCCCTACTCCAGGCTCCTGTAATCGCTCTGGTCCCTCCCATCCATAGGACAGCTGAGGCAGCTGCCACGGGATCCCCCAAAGCACAGGTCCCCCCAAATATCCTATGGAGGGGACAGCTCTGGCTATGGCCAATTTTGTCATCAACAGTGCCTGATACCAAGTGGAAGTAAGGCTGTGACAAGTGTCTTCCACTTACATCATACACAAGTGGACACTGAATTGAACTCAGTTCTCAATGGTCATTGAAAAAAACAAGATTCACAGCCAGTCTATCTCTGTGACTCTTTAACTCAGGTCAAAATGCACAACAATCTGCTCAGAAAGTAGGCCAGAAAGACAAGGCGCACCCACATTCAAATGTTACAAACTTCATCCATCCACTCCAGTATGGGCTCTGTTGTCTCATCCAAGATGACTGCTGTTTACCTTACTTCCACGAGTATTATTTCAGTTGTACTTTGCCCCTTCTCTACCTCCTCCCTGAGCAATGTAAAACAAGGGATTATGGGGGCCTGGCACATGGTGGCAGCATGGGTCATCCCCTCCCCCGTACTCACTGTGGTGTCAGAAGCTACTCCTCTACTATGGCTATTGGTTCTCTGCAATATTGCTCCACTCAGTGTTCACAAAGAGGAAAGCATAGTGAAGCTTGTGGCATACTATGCAATTTTGTCACATCTACCATTAATTAAAGACTTGTTTAATCCACCGTAAGGTCATAGGTTCTCACATCACCCATTGTGGATAAGTTTATCAGGTGAGGGATTTATAGTAGAGGATACAGGGCGAGCTTCATTCACCATAGAGAAAGTGACAAATGATTATCTTGTCTTGGACCCCACTTATCATAAACCAAGGTTTTATTTACCATGAAGGCAATGGAGCCTTTTGAACCAGTTTTGTATCAGACACAAACTTTGTGATGAAGTGGAATTTTGGCAGCATTTTAGAGACATGCACTATGTGAGGGCAGCCACAAACCATGACTCATCTTCTCAGAGGTCTTCATGCCTTTAATATAATTGATAAGAACACTGTGGCTTGGCTTGATCAGGTTGCACATACCAAATAAACTTAAAGATTAGTAACAAAGGGACTATATTCAGTAACTCTAGAATGACTTATTCAAAGCACATTTTAAGTCCTTGTCCGCTCTGTGGTGTGGACCATGGTAGCTATGACACCTAAAGTCAAATGTGCACCAGCACTATTCTTGACAACCAGTTTCCAACATCATTCTAATTGTGCAGATATAGCATATTCTCAGTCTACAGCAGACCGATATTTGTTGATTTATTTATTTACGGAGGATGTGTTAACAAAAGCCCCATAGCTAATGTATGCCCTTATCGATACAGTCAAAAATATTTTTAAAAATGAAGTTGTGCCTGAATTTATAACAAAGTTTAGTCCAGCTGCAGATGTAGTCAAGCTGTGTAACAACTAAATATTTTTTAAAAGCTTGAGGGTACTCTAACTGGTAATTTTTAAAGTGTTGAATAATCTCATTAGAAGCTGATAAATATAAAAGAATTCAATAATAGGGTTAGGGTTGGTTGTTGGGTTTTTTTTAACCACCAAATAATGAAAGATTGTTTTAAGCATCTAATTGTAACACAACGATAAAAGAACCTATGCCCTATCTATACTACAATTTCCACTGTTGCTACCATCTCTGAAGCAGCACTAGTGATGAATGACATATCCTGTATTGTTCTTTGGCCTAGTTTGATTAAAATTCCACTTCTGTAGTGCATATGTAACCTGCTGATCAGAGATGGCTCATCTACAATGTCTCCCTTGCTGCCTCATCCAGAAGATACTGATCTGTTACAGCTCAGAGATATGGACCTAGGTGCAGAGACATATGCTTTTAGACTGGAGGATTTTGGTGCAGTCCCTGGAATTAGCTAAAATGGTGGCCATCTCACAGAGAAAGTCTTAGCCATCTTTTCTGACCAGGTGGAAAATTTAAAAATGGATTGAAATCGAGAGTTCCATAGAAAACAAAAACAAAAAATGTGATCCACTTTGCCTGGATGTCACCTTGCAGCAAATATTATATAATAAACTAGCAGATTTACTTTACCTACTGTTCTCAGGCCTGTAAGTCAAGGTTTGTTTGTTTTTTAAATGAAAAGGAAAATGTACATGCTTTATTTAAATATATCCATATATTTTGGGATGTCTAAGTTTAGACAATGGTAGCTCTGGAACTGGTGGTGAGCCAGCTGGAGAGCCTACATTCTGGGAGAGACACTACTGGAGGAAGCCTTGGGCAGGAGTTGCTGAAGAAGAGAGAGAGAGAGAGATAGCATACCAGCGCTAACCAGAAGGTGCAGCTACCCATAAATGAGCTTTTATAGTCACATATGATATAACACATTTTTGGCTGTGGATTGCAATCTGGCCCTTTGGAACTCATTTCTTAATGTTACTTAAATAAATATGTGATCCCAAAACCTGCACCAGCACTCCAATGTAGCCATATTGTGTCAGCCATGACTACAAACAACTCAGCTTTGGTCATATGTGTTTTAATGCCAAGTGAGGGAATATAATAAATCTGATCCCAGATTCCGCACTGTCGCGAGAATCACAGGTCCGATGATGAATACCCAAGGGGGGAAAGACAGAACCAGGTGGACAGTTTTATCAAATAAAAATTATTTATTTTTGACGGTGGTGAATTTATAGTATTTATTCTAAGATTTTTAATAGACCGTGTTAATAATGAATGTACAGTATTTATTATATTTATTCTATGGTTTCTAGTAAAACGTGTCAGAGATATAGGGATGGGAATGGCAAGGGGAATAGTCTCTAATCTTAAAATATCCAGCTACAGTAATTAAATAACAGTGATAACTACAAACTCTTATGTACTACCCAAAAACAACTACAACACTAAGCTTATACAACAAGAAAAAATCAAATCATACATACCAACTTACACAGCACACGGAACATTTCACAGATATCGGTTCGGTTGCAAAGGCCTTGGTTACGCCCGAGAGTCGGGGGAGGTGGCTGGTCGGTTGATCAGGCCGGCAGCACTTTGAAGTATACGAGAAGGCACACGCACGGTGGTAGGTGTGTTGCGAAGACCTCCTAGAGCGAACTGTGCAATGGGTATTTATCCCCAAATCTGCATATCGCTTTCCCGCACTTGCATATTACCATATGTGGCCCAATGGTCACCAAGTGGGGGGGGGTCTGTGTCCCAGGGGTTGGGCCAAAACTGTGCAGGTTTCATGCGACCAGGTAAGCCCCGCAGTTCTCACGCCAAGGTGACGGGTGGGAGAGTCTGAGGCTATTTTCCCCTTTTCACACCTTCCCTTTTTCTAAAGGCAATGGTATGCAGGAAGGGTGTGGCCGGTTTCTCTCAAGGAGTACTGCAGCCCACTATAACAAGAGCGGCCTGGCCAAACTTTTTTACTGGGGGGGGGGGGGCAGTTTCTTTTCTCTAACATCCACTAGTGGCTATAGAGCAGGATAAGCAAAGGCTCAGATCAGAGAGATAGTCAACCTCTCCAGTGCCTGAAAAAACTTAAAACACAATGAATAGTCCTGCAGCACCTTAGAGACTAACAACAAATATAGACGGCATCATGAGCTTTTGTGGGTACACCCCACTTCTTCAGAGGAAACTTCAGATGAGACTTCTTTCATCTGAAGAAGTGGGTTGTGCCCACGAAAGCTCATGATACTAACTACATTTTTTGTTAGTCTCTAAGATGCTACAGGACTATTTGTTGTTTTTTAAGTTTTTTCCATTATAGACTAACACGGCTGCACTTCTGAAACTTCTCACCACTGCCTATTAACTCTCTCAGAAGTAACGCTAATTCTTAACAGCTAGCAAGGCCGGAGGTGAGCAGATTCCACTAAAAGGGTTTGGGAGCTGACTAGCTTTTCATTACTGCTTTGTGAAGTGTTTCCTGAGAGCCATGCAAAAGCTTTCTACCTCTTGGTTGCCATGGTAACCAGTGGGTGTGCTTCAGCTGCACTTGGTTACTTGGAAAAGCAGGGAAAATGTCAACAGCCTATGGTCCTACCCACACTGTAGAGAAAGCTACACTTACCATGTACATTAAACAAAGAGTTGCAAAGCAAAATAAATGGTCTCTGTATCTTATTGCTTTCTTCTAATGTGACCTGTGCTCAAAAAAATATGCTTTACCTTAAATAATACGGGTGTCATCTCCTCTCTCTTCCCTAGAGGACTTTGATATTATTATTGGAGGGCAATCCCGAGGCTGAAACCTGAGCTATAGTTCTCTGACTACAAGAATCAGAGCCTAAAATATATAGGCTGCAGATTTAAACCAAAGAAAACAAATTGTTTTTTTTCACAATCAGCTTGTGGAACTCTTTGCCAGGAGATGGGGGATATGCCCAAACCATAACAGGATTCCAATAAAAACAAAATAAGTTCAAGGAGGATCCATCCATCAATAGTTACTAATCAGAATGAGCAGGGATGATATCCTTGGCTTCTGTTTGCCAGAAGCTGGGAAAGGGTGACAGGGGATGGATCATGATGATTGCTCCTTCTGTTTATTCCTTCTGAAGCACCTGGCATTGGCCACTTTTGGAAGACTTGATACAGGGCTAGAAGAACCTTTGCTCTGACCCACTCTTGCCATTCTGATGTTCTTATATAGAGCTGAAATGTATCTGCCCCCTTGCTGTAACCCCATAGACCCACCTCCTCTTCCAGAGCTGAAATAGAGCCCAGGAGTCCTGACGAGGTCTGTCTCACTCAACAGAGTTAGTAACAAAGTAAGACTACACATTAAAATTTTAAGACTAACCAGTGTCCCTTAAGTTACTTGTCACAAGTTGTCAGAATATGTTAGTGTTAGAGTGGAGCGGGACTAATATTTAATTTTATTTCTTTTATATAGGAATTAGATACAGTGCTCCTGTCAACTAAGTGCTTAGTTGTTTTCCAAAAAAAAGGAGTTTTCCAGTGCCTTGGTAGCTCCTGGATAGAGATGATGTATGTGTGGGAGAAAACGGATGGGGTTGGTTACCCTCGTCCCCATTTGGTGCTTGGTTTGCATTGAGCATGCTGAAGCACTGTTGAATCCTCTGTCTTCACTCTCCTCCACCCCATTCTCTCACTGTCCCCGCATCACGGCATGAATAGGTCAGCCCCCTCCTCCCCAAATCTGAAATGGCACCTCTGGTGGGCTAATGCGGTGATGATCTACACTCTTTCATCTGTTCAGCTACAGCTACACTATGAGTTTTGCTGCAAGAGCCTATGCAAATGAAGTGTGGATTAGCATTTTCTCATGCTTTATTTGCATACTTTCTTTTGTTTTGTTTTTGCAGGGGTTTTGGGCAAAAACAGGCAGTGTGGTCGTGGTTGTTTTGTGCAAAATCCCCTTTTTCTGCAAGATCCCTGTGCCTCTCTAGGACAGGCATAAAGATCTTGTGCAAAAGGAGGCTACACTGCTTCTTTCTGCACAAAAACCCCTTGTGCAAAAAGCATTGTCAGAAAACATTCTAATGACATCGCGACTCATGCGTCCATCATTAGCATACTCTCTACCGCAAAAAAGTTGTAGTGTAGACAAAGCCAATATTGAGGGTGGACGTTTTTTGTTGGCAAAAGAGCAGACCAAGAATGTCTCTACAGAACAACTTTTAGTGACATGGCTGTAGAGACACAGCCAAGTTGCTAAAAACTTCACAATGTAGACAAAACCTTAATTACAGCCAAAGATCACAAAAGCAAGACAAGATAAGAATTTAAACTTCAAATGTTATTGACTTCTAAATCTGCATTCATAAAGTCAGCAAAGAGGAATGGAATAAATTTTTACTAAAAAGAAAGGTTTATATTTTTCTGGTCTTCTGCTGGCTTTTGTGGTGTTTGGCCTTCCCAGACTGTCAAATACATGCTGAACCCAGTTTTCAGCACTTGTGCGTACTTTATTGTAAATGTATCCCACACTTGTCTAACTTCAACAATATTGTCTGAGGAATCTTTTCTTTTACAGTATTCAACTAATTCTGCTTTTCTGATAGCAACTACAAAAGTGAAGTGTCATGAATCTGAAATTTCTCAATCTTTGGATGCCTTTTACAGGAAGATCTGGTAGTGTAAGAAGAGAAGTAAGAACTAATCTGATATCAATGAGGCAATTTTACTTCAGGGCAGTTTCAGTGAATATGAAGGAAAGTGTTTTCCCACCTCCAACATACCAACATTCAAATGCTTTAGAAAAACTCTTTGCTTCCTCTCTTGAGAGAATTATCCATGAGATATAATTGGACATAGAAACAAACTGTTCTCTACCAAATTATAGATCAAAGGAAATATCAGTATCCAGGAACACGTGGAGACAGGGAGAGATCCCGGATGATTGGAAAAAGGCAAATGTAGGGACCATGTTTTAAAAAGGGAAGAAGGACAATCCAGAGAACTACAGACCAGTCAGCCTTACCTCAGGAAAAATCCTGGAGGGGATCCTCAAGGAATCCATTTTGAAGCACTTGGAAGAGGGGAGAGTGTTCAGGAATAGTCAAATGGATTCACGAAGGGCAAGACATGCCTGACCAATCTGATTAGCTTCTGTGATGAGGTAACTGGTTCTGTGCATATGGGGAAGTCAGTGGATGTGATGTATCTTGACTTTAGCAAAGCTTTTGATACGGTCTCCCACAATATTCTTGCCAGCAAGTTAAGGGAGTATGGATTGGATAAATGGACTGTAAAATGGATAGAAAGCTGGCTAGAATGTCAGGCCCAATGGGTAGTGATCAATGGCTCGATGTCAGGTTGGCGGTCAGATTCTGGCAGAGTGCCCCAAGGATTGTTTCTAGGACTGTTTTTGTTCAACATCTTTATTAATGACCTGGATGAGAGGATGGATTGTACCCTCAGCAAGTTTGTGAATGACACTAAGCTAGGGGGAGAGGTAGATACGCTGGAGGGCAGGGATAGGGCCCAGAGTGACCTGGACAGATTAGAGGATTGGACCAAAAGAAATCTGATGAGGTTCAACAAGGACAAGTGCAGAGTCCTGCACTTGGGATGGAAGAATCGTAAGCATTGTTACAGGCTGGGGACCGAATGGCTAAGTAGCATTTCTGCAGAAATGGACCTGAGGATTACAGTGGATGAGAAGCTGGATATGAGTCAACAGTGTGCCCTTGTAATTCAAGTTACAGTGGGGGAGGTCTAGGTTGGATATTAGGAAAAACTATTTCACTGGGAGGGTGGTGAAGCACTGGAATGGGTTACCTAGGGAGGTGGTGGAATCTCCATCCTTAGAGCTTTTTAAGTCTCAGCTTGACAAAGCCTTGGCTGGGTTGATTTATTTGGGATTGGTCCTGCCTTGGGCAGAGGACTAGACTTGATGACCTCCTGAGGTCTCATCCACCTCTATGATTCTAACTAATTTCTCATCTTGTATCTTGTCCATGTCATCGTAAGTATCGTAGCACCAAGGAGCCCTACTTGTGAACCAAGACTCCACTGTGGTAGGTGCTGTACAAACACAGAACAAAGGGAGTACCTGCTCCAAATTGCTTACAGACCAGGTATAATACAAGAAACAATGCAGGGAGACAGATGGAAGAGCATAATGAGAGGGTCTGGGTTGCAAGATGGGCCATGGTCTTAGCACATCTACAGCCTATCTACCTATTATTGTAGGCCTCACAAGAAACCAGAATGTTGAGGGTGGGGATGGAATTGAAGGTGATTAGACCTTTAAAGTTCAGGATGTGAACTATCTAAGTCTCTTTTTCTGTAAAAGGCCTATGGAAACTTTCCTATCCAAGGTATTAAGTGTGGGATTTTTGGAAGTACATTGGCCTAACTCTGCTCCTATTAAAGTCAGTGGGAATTTTAACATTGATTTCAACATGGTAGAATCAAACCATTAATGAGTATTTTTGAAAAACCCTTCCCAAAGTGTGTGGAGTTTTAATTAAGGGTATGGAAATACTTGAATATGAGACCTTGTCTACACTACAGGTTACTTCAGTATAACTTACATTGCTCAGGGGCATACACATCCCAAAGCGACATAAGTTATCACTGACTAAAGAGCCAATGTAGCTAGTACTATGTCGGTGAGAGAAATTCTCCCACCAACATAGCTACTGTTTCTTGTTAAGATAGGAATTAAGACAATGGGAGAGCTCTTTTCTGTTGGTTTAGTGTCTTTAGAGTGGCATAGCTTCTCTTACACTAAATCCTTCATCTAAGACTTCATGCTTAATTAGGCATTATCTCTAAGCCCTGTCCCATCACCAGCAGTTGATCCTTTTCCTACAATTTAAACATTCCCTGGAGGGTTGTTCTAGGTGGTGTTGAAAAGGAAGAGACAGGCTAATTTGACTATGATTTTGACCCATTTGCTGTGTGCAGTACTTGGGCAAGCGCCTTTCAGCAGTGATCTCTGGTACCAGAATAGTAAATATAATGCTATCAAAGGAGTTCTCATGTTTAGTGTTAACCCACTGTTTGTTGGGATGTGATACCAAACTATTAGGAAGTTAACAGTGTTAGTCAATAGCTTTTAATCAGCAAAGATTATATCAAGAGTCGTCTACACTGTACCCCACATCTACAGAAACCTCCCATCATTTCGAAATATTTTTCAAAATAACAGGCACGCTATTTTGCCATCCCAGTAAACCTTGTTGCACGAGAGGCAAGGGCTGGCTTGAAATAGTGCATTATTTGGAAATTTGGTGCAGTGTAGACATGCCAAATTTAAAAATAAGCTATTTTGAAAAAGATTCGAGACAAATTGTGAATGTCATTTTGAGTTTAGGGTGCTGTGTAAATGCACAGAAACATATGTTTAACAGATAACAGCATAGAACCATAGAACACTAGAACTGGAAGTGACCTCAAGAGGTCATCGAGTCCAGTTCCCTGCCCTGACAGCAGGACCAAGCACTGTCTAGCACAGGGCTACTCAACTTTGGATGCCCCGGGGGCCACAGTGGTACTCACAGCACATGCCAAGGGCCACAACTTAAGTGTGGTTCCATATACATGCAAATATATGCAAATAGCTTCTTTCACACTGATGGGCATAAATACAAAGCACTTCTCACAATGCCCCGACACTTCCTCCCTGGGGGCTGAACATAAGAATGACCATAATGGGTCAGACCAAAGGTCCATCCATCCCAGTATCCTGTCTGCCAACAGTGGCCAATGCCAGATGCCCCAGAGGGAGTGAACCAAACAGATAATGATCAAGCCATCTCTCTCCTGCCATCCATCTCCACCCTTTGACAAACAAAGGCTAGGGACAACATTCCTTACCTGTCCTGACTAATAGACATTAATGGACTTAACCTCCATGCATGTATCTAGTTCTCTTTTAAACCCTGTTATAGTCCTAGCCTTCACTACCTCCTCAGCCAAGGAGTTCCTCAGGTTGACTGTGTGCTGTGTGAAGAAGAACTTCCTTTTATTTGTTTTAAACTTGCTGTTCATTAAATTCATTTGGTAGCCCCTAGTTCTTATATTGTGGGAACAAGAAATAACTTTCTTATTAATTTTCTCCACACCATTCATGATTTTGTATACCTCTATCATATCCCCCCTTAAGCTACATCTATACTGCAAGCCTCTTGCAGAAAAGCAAATGCAAATGGAGCGCCCCTTTGCATATGCAGCACTCTCATTTGCATTTCCGCTTCCTCTGCCTTTTGCACAAGAGGTTTTTTGCGCAAAAAAGTGCTGTGTAGATGGCACCTTTTTGCGTTAAACCCCCCTTTTGCAGAAAAGCCACTCTTCCACATTTTTTTTTGAGTAGCCCTGATTTAGCATGTGTCAAAATATATGTTTACAAATACCTAAAGCTATAACAAGACTGTCAGGGCTGTTCCCCACGCTGGCACTCTGAGTGCAGAAGATGGGGCCCACAAGAAACCTTAAGTTCTTTGTCTCTGGTAGGCTCTGTTTACAAAACAGAGCTTGAAAAGTGAAGCAAAAAACACAGAAAACAAACTGTCTCTCTAATAGCTGATCTTCAAGGCTATACAGACACACACAGACCTCTTGTTACCTTCTAGGACAGCAGTGTACAACCCATGGGTCATGAGGGGTGGGGTTGGGGATAGAAGGGAAGGCGACCAGCGCTTCAAATTAAAGGAGCAGCAACAAAATGTTTCTGGCTCCGGGGGTCGTGAATGAAAAAAGGTTGAGCACCACTGTTCTAGGACTCAAGAATCATATCATCACCTTAAAAACAGTGATTTCATTAACAAATCAAAAAGATATATGTGATAAAGCATACTTGGTTGCTAGGTGTTACAGTGCAACTAAGAAAAGAACAGATCAAAACCACCAAGTTCTTTGGGCTGTAACTTAAATGCTGAGTGGGGGAGAGAAGGCATAGATTCACACAGCAAAGTTTACCCAAACAACCAAAACAAAGAAAAATACCCTGATTGCGAGACTGGATACACATTTTCCATCTATTCACAATCCGCACTGATCTGAACTTCAAGGCCCACCTCACTCCTTACAATATTTCTTACAGGCATGGTAATTCTGAATATTGTATCTGCTCCCTCCAGCCCTTACTTAGACTTCACAAAGGAAGAACAGACCAGGTATCTATATCCAATTTAAATTTCAGCTCTGAATCCCCATTGGTTCTTCTGGACCCCTGCCAACACCCTTGCTCTCTACCTGAGTTTAACCCCATCGTCACCGGGTGGTGGCCAGCACTCTTCCTATATATCCATCACAAAGACTATATTTTCAGATGTTTGTCGAAAAGGGATAGAGTTATGGTGGAAGCTTGAAATGTAATGGTGCATTTTGAGACATGTAAGTCTGTTATTTCCCAACCTTAATGTTGCATTAGCAGCCCTCGTAATTTGTATTCCTACTACTGACCATCTCTGGAGTGGGACTGCCCGGCAGTTTAATAGTGTACAACCAGAATCCCCACCATTTTAGGAGATTATGTGACCTTATTTATCCATTAGACTACAGGAGGAATTTAGATAGAACTGCCTGTGTTAGAATCTGGTTAGAAGAAATCTAGTTAATCTTTAATTGTGCAAAAGAGATCCATAAGATCTCTAATGGCCACAAAGTGTGCAGGGTCATGGTTTGATTTCTCATTCATTACTGTTTTACTAGTGAAAGAGTGTCCTCTCTCCGGCCTATTGCTTTATTAGTGACTCAGGCTACATCTAGCCTGCAGGCTTTTTTTGGAAGAAGCTTTTCCGAAAGAGATCTTCCAAAAAATTTCTTTCAAAAGAGAGCATCCACACTGCCAAAGCACATTGAAAAAACGATCTGCTTTTTCAAAAGATAGCGTTCACACTGGACGCTATCTTACATTTAAGCTGTGATTACTATGGACAGAGTGGCCACCAGGGCACTTGTGCTTTTTCCTCTTTCCTCTTCTTTTGAAAAAACTCCCTCTTTCCTGTTCAGACATGCCTTTTTCCGAAAGAGCTCTTTCAGAAAAAGGCTTCTTTCTCATAGAAAGAGGTTTACCAATGTCGGAAAAACCCCTCTGTTCTTTCAATGTTCTTTAGAAAGAATGTGATTGCCGTGTGGATGTAAGTGAAGTTTTTTTCGAAAAAACTACTGTTTTTCCGAAAAAACTCTGTATTGTAGACATAGCCTCAGAAAAAGGAATGTCACCCGTTGAATTCCCATTTTTTGCAATATCTGATCCTATCATTAAGATGTCCCAGCCGCATATCAATTAGGCCATATGCTGCACGTTTTATAGGATTACACAAGATGGTCACAACTTCAGGTGGCATTATTGGAAACTAGATGTTGTAGGCTAAGCCTGATATGCTCTGCTTTGCTATAACTTTGCTTACTGACGACATTATGTTTGGGGCTAATCTTTAAAATAGATGAGCATCTCATGCTTGCTTGCTTTTATTTTTAATTGATTAAAACATGCTTAAAAGGCAAATATATTTTTAAATCTATTACTATTGTTATTATAAATCTATTTAATAGCTTGCATCCAATTATGAAAAGTACTGCATCTGCAATTCCCCTGGCATTTAGTGAGTTGCAGGTGCTCAGTACCTCTCAGAATCTGGCCTAGTGAAATTATCCATTGCTTTAGTACATCTTAAATTTGGTATTGGCCTGTTCCTATTCCTATTAACTTCAGTGAAGATAAGATTGGCATCTATATTGCTTATGCATTAGGCTTCCATGTTGTTCATACTTCAGAATTATAACATACTAATGAAAATGCCATTGTGTTCAAAATTCCATCTTTATTTGTAGCATAGAAATTTGAATTTTTATTGTTTATATAGCTGAAAAACAACAAAGAATCAGAGTGACTCATAGATGGAAGTCAAATAAATTACAATCTTTCATAGTGCAATCTGAAACGGGTTGAACAAATATGATCCTCCGAAGTTGACATTTTAAATATCTTTTTTCCATCAGTGATCAGCTGAACTTTCCATTTAGTAATCTGAATCTTAACAAGTTCTGGCTGGTTCCTGTGACTTCAGAACTTTTCACCCAAAAAGTTTCATATAAAACTTTGATGCAGCATTTTCAGCATTCTTAGGGCATTTCACATAAAATTTTACTTTGCTATTTTGGAATTCTGCCATGATTTGGGGGAAAGAAGGAAAATAGTGCTTTCATTTTGATGTTCAGGTTTTTAGGTTGCTGGGGTTGGTTTTTTTTTTTTTTTTTTTTTGAGAGAGAGAGAAATCACATGACAAAAGTGTTACCCCCTGCCCTCAGGAGATACTCTGCAAGCCACATCTGCACTTCACATCTGTCCTGACTTGCATAAGTAACTCCTAAGCATAAAACAATCTTCTTTAAATAGTGGAACATTTAAAAATATGCTCAGTCCTCAGGAAATATGCAACCAGTAATGAAAGGGAAGGCCCTTCAGTTATCATGAAGAGAATCCCACATCCATCCAGTCTCTTCCCTTGACAGACTTATCTTTCCTTATCTGTTTATCCCATATAGTAAACCCCATCAAATGAGTTTTAGGAAAATTCTGCTCCAAAACCAACAGATCAGATTATTTTTTTAGCGTCAAAACAAGAGCACATCTCTGAGTTTTTTACAAAGGGGAAAAATAAAAACAAGCAGGTATCAGTACTGTATGGTCACTTTTATTTTGTGCTTGGGTGTTTAGCAGAATGTATATGTATGTTTATTTATTTTATAAAGTTTATGGAATGGCTTGTATGTATTCAGGTAGTGGCATGTTATCTCAAACTGGCAACCCACTCTGCTGAAAGGAAGTTTTCAGTTGCTGTCAGAAAGAAATTATGATTGGATTATTTATGGGGGTTTGTGAAAGTTTTGGTTTTGGTGGTTTTTTCCCTTGATGTTGTAATCAGCATCATGTAAAATCAAGTATATCTTATATGCTCTATGGAAAGTGGTGTAAAGCGTCTTAATCCTACAGCAGGGAGAGGTTCTCTCCAGTTGATTGGAGAACTGGGGCTAGTTTAATGCTGCCAGACTCTACACAAGATAACTTACAAGAAACTGTAAGTTGCCAAATGATGACAAGTCTGTGTGCTGGAGCTACCTCTGAGATCAAACTACTGATTGTGATCATTCACACCCATGTAAGATATTATGCAATTTTTTTCCCTTCCTGATACCCAATATGTGAAATTTGACATGAAAAAAAATGTAGTAATCAGTGTAGTTGCCTGATGAGGCTGTTCTTTTTCCCCGAGTGGGAGGTAAACCAAGTTAAGCATATTAGAGGGACAAACACATGATGTGTTTGGTGGCACAGTATACCTTAATTCTTCAGATAATTTCTGCAGCGTTCTGGCACTGACATCTGGAGCCAAATGAGAAATCCTGAACCAAAGTGAAATAAGTTTTTTAATTGGAGGTTTTTTGATGGATGAACTCAAAATTGCACAATATAGAAAGTACTCCTGTGTTACACTGACTTCAAACTAAATTATCTATGTCTTTTGCTATCCCTCTCCCAAACTACTTGTAACTAATTTTTGTAACTACCACAAAAGGTTTGAGGGGAAATGCAGGATTTGAGAGTGGGGTCAGGCTCAGTTATGGCTTTGACTCTCAGGAAATATCTGAAGCCATTTGAATCTCTGACATCCATCAGACTGTTGAGATTTATTGGGGGTGGGAAGGAGGAGCTATCTCTTTTCCTCTTCCCTTTGTGGGCAAAGGTTAGATAACACAGACCTTATTAATTTACAAAAATTGGACCCTTTGTACTGACATAGTTAAAGCTACATGACCCTCCTTGTGTGTGAATACAGGTATTCCAATGCAAATGTGATTGTAGCAGTATACCTAATTTCCATATAGGAAAAAAGGGAATAAGCTATCTAAAAGCATATTTACATTCATATAACTGCATCCATATTAGACCTTGCACTGATATACTGACACAGCAAAAAAACCCAAACCAAAAAAACAAAAAACAAAACAACCCTCTAATCAACATAACTATACCAGAACAAAACCTGTATGTAGACGAGGCCTCTCTAATGTTATGTGCCTGGAACTTCCCCACTCCGGTCGGAACTTCCCCCCCCGACAGTCGGCTGTTGCATTCAACGATGATGGCTTAACATAGAAGTTGAATGTTTCTAGTTAACAGATCAGCAGTTCATTGATCAATATTATCATTTGAACTATCATCATTATGTTTCAGAGTGAACACTTCATTGAATGGATTAGTGCAGTTCACAGTTCTCCCAGAACTATCCCCCATTGTCTTGAACTTTTGTAGTCATTTTCACGTGTGCAAAGTAGATGTCAAATGCTAATAAATTAGAAAGCTCCACAGCAATAATAAAACTGTACACTGAATTTACACTGGGGAAGATAACTACAGAATGTAGTCCATAACCTCTAAGATAGTGATTCAACTATTTTCCATTGAAATCAGTGGAAGTTAGGGAAAATGCCTGTTGAGGATCTGGGCCTGTCTGCAGACTCACAAAGCTTCAGAAAATTTCCTGGTCAGCCTAAGGACTGGGAATGTAAACCCTGATTCTCATTTACACTAAGGTCACTTTACACCAATCTATCTGGGTAAAGGAGCTTTACAATATAAGTAAATGTAATGTACTTTCATTTTAAGAGCTCTCTGAGCCTTAGTATAAATGATAATCGGGATCTTAAGGTTTTTTTTGTTTTTTTGTTTTTAATGAAAGCTTAGATAAGCAGCATTATTCAATGGCAGTGGGTGGATTCTGCAGCAAATTCTATAGCCATGACATTTCTAGTAGCACAAGGCCCTGAATATAACACCTGAAAGAGGGCAAGGAGGGAGCTAATCTCTGAATGTACATCATTAACCATAGAGATAGCAAACAAAATCCAGCCAAATTGTGAGGTCATTAGTGTCAGGAAACAAGAAAATCGGTTTGGAGTAGGGATGATCAAAATGCAACCTGTAGCGTTCTAACATTCATACTTTCTTCTTCATTCTGACTGTCCAAGGAAGTTGCCACTGCAGCCTTCCACTGGCAGAAAATCTGAGCCTTCTGGTCTAAAGTTATTTTTTTGGAATCAAATTTTATGTCCAGCTTTCATTGATTGACATACACTAAGTACACAATCTCTCCTATGAGAGTCGGCCGAAAGGCTTTTTTGCAAGCCAGATTAAAATACATAATGCATGAGAGAAATGCAGCATCTACATATGCTTCACTATCACTCCTTCTGCAACAACGTAAAAGACAGGCCTGCTGCAAAAGCACATGTGCAGCTATTGCTCTTGGAAGTGATGTGATATATGTGAATTGTTCCCTGTAAGCTGAGTGTTTGTGTGCCCAGGAGAGATTCAGGTACTACTTTGCTGATTAGCAGAGCACTCACAGCTATGTTGTTTGTTTTTACTGGTGCTGCACATTCACACATGTGCACACGTGGATAGAAAAGATTACAAGGAAAATTGCTTGTTAGTAAGAAAAAAAATTTCTTCCCTGACTCTGAAAAGTCTCTTGTTTTTAACTAAACTTTACAGAAGGGTTTGTTTAAAACAAGAAAAGCCGTGTATGTCTGGATAATTATAAAAGAGGAAGGATGATCTTGTGATTAAGACACTGACCTGGAATTTGAGTGATCTGGGCCTCAGTTTGCCAGAATTCTTGTGTGACTTTGAGCTAGTCACTCAATCTCTGTACTTCAGTTCCCCATCCATAAAATGGGGATAATAATACTTCCTTTGCCTGTCTTGTCTCCTTAGATTGTAAGCTCTTTCAGGGCACCTATTCAAGGCTAATATCATGTGCCCATACACAATAAATGATGCACTGGGCAGACAGAGTTATAGGAAAGGGATCTTTGTTATTTACTATGCTCAGTGTCTATATCCTGCCTCTTGCTTGCATTCCTGAGCCCCTGTTGTCCTAGCACACTAGGGCTGTGTCTAGACTGGCAAGTTTTTCCGCAAAATCATCTGCTTTTGCGGAAAAACTTGCCAGCTGTCTTCACTGGCCGCTTGAATTTCCGCAAAAGCACTGACAATCTCATGTAAGATTGTCAGTGCTTTTGAGGAAATACTATGCTGCTCCCGTTCGGGCAAAAGTCTTTTTCTGAAAAACTTTTGCGCAAAAAGGCCAGTGTAGACAGCAGAGATTTATTTTCCACAAAAAAGCCCCGATCGCGAAAATGGTGATCGGGGCTTTTTTGCAGAAAAGCACATCTAGATTGGCCACGGACGCTTTTCCGCAAAAAGTGCTTTTGCGGAAAAGCGTCCTGCCAATCTAGACGCTCTTTTCCGAAAATGCTTTTAACGGAAAACTTTTCCGTTAAAAGCATTTCCGGAAAATCATTCCAGTGTAGACGTAGCCTAGGTCTCCCCTAAAACCTGACTCTCCTAATTCAATGCCATTCATTTGCACTAAGAGTCAGTCCTTTTTGTCTATAGATACGTGGACATTTAGAAAAGGCCAGAAGAAATTGTCACCATAACATTTCCAATGTCATCTCCATATAGTCTCTAACTAGACTTCACAGCTTCTGCCAAATGAGTCCACGAGGGGTTACTTAATAAAACAAATCTCAGTGCCATTCCTGATCAAGAACATTTCCCTTTGTTCCCATCCACTGCAAATACCTACTGTAATCATAAAGTACTTAAAACCCTTTTAGTACTTAAATACATACCAGTCACTGGAAGCTGCCATCTAATATCACATACAACTGTTTACTTTACAGGAAACAATATTTTTGTTTCTTCTCTCTCCGTAGCTTTGCCTCAGCCACTATGTTCTTGGGCAGTTATTGACTGTACTAATGTAATGTCAACATTTCTGTAGTAAACATACAGGTAGGAAAACCACAATGAATGCTGTGAGAAATGATAGCTGTACCTTCTTATAAACACAGCCGAACGCTTCGCACAGCAGATGAAGACACTGGTGGTATTATCATCCTACATGAGCAACAGCATGAAGTGCTACTTCTTAGGACAGCTTTTTTTATTCCAGCAGCAAAAGCATAAGGATAATGTTTACCAAACCTGTTTGAAAATGGCTGATTAATCAAATGAGTGTTTATTGAGGCGGTTGCTATAAAGCTTACTGTTGAGGTAATTGTGTGACTGAAGCCAAGTTAGACAAAGAACATGACTATTATTTACTCTAAACTTCTGAAGGATCAAGCTTCGTGCAAAGTCTGAGGCATTGTCTTGATGATAGCAAGCACTGAAACTTTGCTCTCACTGTATTTTTGCAGCGATCTAATCTATAATCCTTATCCTCATGCTGCCAAAATCCATGCCATACTCTCTCACACCTCCTCAAAACTCGCTTCTTCCACCAAGCCCTGAAACACTGACCCACCTCCGTAAAAGTGCTTTCCCCCACCTACTCACTTTGATGAGAACACTACATATTATGATTAAGGACAGACGCTTCTGATCTCTCAGTGCATTTTTCTCATTCATCTGTTTAGCCTCCTAACAGCACTAAGCACACCACTCACTCTTAATCATGTTTAATAGTAATCAGCAGCTGCATTTGAATAGGCAGCCATTTTACAGAGGAATGTATGAAAGAAATGATAGCATGTACTGCTTCCACTGCCTTTTTCATCTGAAGCACTCACAGGTGGGTATAACTAAAATGAAAAAAAAATTCTTCTCACTATTCCATTGAAATCCTGAAATCCTGCTGTCTGTTTTGCAGGATTTTTTATACACATGGATCTTGGTACATACTGAACAATTGAGAACACATTTGGTTCAAATTCTATAGCTCTCATATTTGATTTTTTTAAAATTAATTTTATCCTTGTAACTTACAAAGTTTCCACTTCAAGGTAATACCATTACAGTCCCATGGATGCTAATAATCTTTTGTGGCACTTAATGTCTAACTGTGCACTTTAAAGTTAAAAAATATGTTTAGGTAAAATTTTGCTCTCTGTTACACCACTGCAAAACCTGTGATGATATTACTGACATGTAATGAAGTAAGTTCAGATTTATGTTGGTGTAGCTGAGTGCAAGAATTGGCCCTTGCTATTTATATTCCAATTGTAATGAGAAATTCTCCAGGTAGAGAATATTGCAAAGGGAATGAAATTACAACTCAAAGGAAGTGTATTTGGATTAGAAACACAATGCCTTTTATTGTTTCTTTCTCAAGCAGATCATTGCATTTTCAACAAATTATCTTACTCATCCAGAAATACTCTGCACAAAATCCATACTTTAAAATTGCTTTATATTACTGAACAGCCCAGTCATAACATATAGCCAAACTCTGTTTTTTAACAAATTCCACATATTTTAGTTATGATTTAGGGAACAGGCTTTATTTGAATTGCCTAGTCCTGGTGTTTGATTTCTTTGGGTCTTTTACCTAGAACTCCATGTTACAACTACATACATGAATCCTATGGCTAATTTAAACTCCCTAATCTGATAATAAAAAACTGTCTAGCCTAGTGCTTAAGGCATGTTTCAGCTTTAATGGTCAAGAGTTTAAATTGTATTAAATGTGGTGTTTATGTTACGATAAGCCTCGCAAAGATGAACTTTTATTAATGAGCCTTCCCAAAATGAAACAGCCATGGAACTATCACCTGAATGAGCTAAGATAGAAAGGGAGATTTTCCAATGATTCTCAATTAACTGAAGTGCTGAAGAAAATGAAGGAAGAAGACCAACTTCTCCTAAACCTTGCATTTGGGCTCAAAGTGGCAAGATCCTTATTCCTCACAAATTGAGGTTTACAGGATCTTGCAAAAAAGGTTTTTTTCCCCGACAAATGGACCTGTCTACACGGGACTTTTTAGTGGCAAAACCTCTTCTGCAAAAAGAATCGGAAGAAGATATGCAAATGAGCATGCCATTTGTATATCCTCTTCCGCAAAAAACCCGCAGTGTAGACATAGCAGAGGCATAGGGTATCAATTCCACCCTTCTGGTTAAACCTTCTGTGCTAAAGCAGAAATGGCTGGACTTGAAACACCAAGGAGAAATGTAAACAGCTCTTTATTTATTAAAAGTGGCATCAAGAAAAAGAGCCTCAAAGTTCAGAAGTGTTAGAATCCACTGCCTGTTGCAGGCTCTTCAGAGCAAGAGCCTCTTTATTCAAGCCTCTCACCTGTGTCAGATTCCTATGATTGGGAATAAGGTCCCAGGTCTCAATCATACACCCCTACACAAATACTGACACACACTTGTAGTGGGTCAGAGCTAAGTCCTGTAACAAGCACTGTGATTAATGGGACAATGCTTTTACTGAGCCCACAGCCCAAAGCCAGGAGTATACCTGTCTCAGGATTTGTAGCAGGAATTAAAAGTCCCTTGCCCTGACACAACATGCAGAAAAAGAGCTCCCTGTAACACACCAGGCTAGATACACTCTGCAATCCATGTGTCCCCTAGCCTCAGCATTGCTACATCAGTCAAAGAGGGAGGACCTCACCATTTAGCCTTTGAAAAGAATGGGGTGCTCCTGCCTCTTCGTTCTGCTTTTTCCCTGTCACAGGGTTAGGGCTCAGGTGTGTCCTCCCTGTCCTGTGCCTGTCCTGCCTTGGGCCAGATTCCAGGGGAACACGGGCAACATCTAGACAGCGGAGCTATTTCAGGATACCAGAAGCATCCGGAAATAGCAATTCCATCCCTTTAAACACGCCCGTTATTTCAAAATATATTTTGAAATAATGGGCACGCTATTCCAGCATCCCTGTAACCCTTGTTCCAGGCGGGTTAAGGGACTTGTCAGAATAGCACTTTATTTCTAAATTTGGCTCTGTGTAGACAGCGCCAAATTTCTAAATAAGCTATTTTGAAGTAAGGGTGCTGTGTAGACCTACCCTAAGTGTCCCACAACCTCTTCCCTCTGCTCTTCCCCAGCTTTGGGGCCAGCCCAGGACCAGGTATTTTCCTTCATGTGAGCCACCCCATTCCTGGGAGCCCAGTGACTTCTTTCTCTCCTGGCTACTAGGACTAGGATGTCCTCGCCTCACAGCAAGTTTGGCAGCTTGGGCTCAAAGTGGCAAGACTTGAGCATGTTCTGAAGGACCACTTTCTCCAGTCTCCTGCAGACTCTGCCTGGATCTGCTATGCTATACCAGATGTTTCAGGTACAGGATGCCACAGATAACATGAATTTTTTGCCCAGGTCTGATGCTCAACACCAGCATATCTGTCATAGCTCCAATATCCAGCTGTTTCAGGCTTGGCTCATGTCAGTGGCTATAATTCAGCCTCCTTAATGGAAACATTGGTGATGCTCATGGACCCATTTTTGGACCTTTGGTTCTCTGAGGCCTCCAGGTTGAATTCTGAGGGTCATAGAATCATAGAACTGGAAGGAACCTCGAGAGGTCATCAAGTTCAGTTCCCTGCACTCATGACAGGACCAAGCACCATTGAGACCCCTGATCTAGACCAACCTTGACAGGTGTTTGTCTAACCTGTTCTTAAAAATCTCCAGTGATGGATATTCCCTAGTCTCCCTAGGCAATTCATTCCAGGTCTTAACCACCATGACAGAAGAAGTTTTTCCTCATATTCAACCTAAGCCTTCCTGTGATGGGGCATCTGCCCTGCAGTGGCTCTTTAAGGGTTAAAACCCAGCCTGGGAGAGGGCTGGAGTGGTGGAGCTGTGGAGCCAAACAGCTGTGGCAGGTATCAGCCAATTAGGGTCCAGCTGACAGCAGTATAAATAAGGGCTCCTGGAAAGGGGGGAAAGTCTCGGACTCGCTCTAGCTTGGAAGCAGGAGGGACCTAGCTGTCAGGGAAGCTAGAGGCTTCCTGACTTAGAGCAGGGCTGGGGAAAGGAAAGCAGAACTGGGGAAGCTCTGTCCAGGCCAGCACCCAGGCTGCAGGGCCCGAAGCAACGCCTGAGAGTACTAGGGCTTCAGGGTAGACAAATAGAGCAGGTCAACCCCTACTTGCCAATGATGAGTGACCATTAAATTTCTGTTTGCCCCCAAGGCAGGGGCTAGATGATGACTGGCAGTAGAGTCATTGAGGCAAGGTGGGCGTAGAGGGTTGGGGATCCTCTGAGCGGGAGAAACTCAGAATGAGAGCACTGTAGTAGAGTAGTACACAGAGGGGAAGGGCATCACAGTCTGGGAGGGACATGGATCCTAACGCACGGTGGTGGAAACATTAACAGCTAATAGTGGGAGAGACACAAGCAGAAAGGGGGCACTCCAGAGCTGAAAAGCTAATTCCTGGAGTGTCCAGCAGTAGGCACCCATGCTGTTGAGTCACGCTGTGTTACACTTCCTTTCTGCAATTTAAGCCCGGTTTTCCTTGTCCTATCCTCAGAGGTTAAGGAGGAAAATGTTTCTTTCTCCTCCTTATAACAACATAAAAACATAAGGTCCCACATTGGGTCAGACAAAAGGTCCATCTAGCTCAGTATCCTGTCTGTCAGCAGTGGCCCATGCCAGGTGCCCCAGAGGGAATGAACAGAACGGGTAATCATCCATCCCCTGTCATTCATGCCCTGCCCTGAGAGAGGCTAGGGACAACATCCCAGCTAACAGCCATCGATGGACCTATCCTCCATGAATTTATCCAGTTCTATTTTGAAACCTGTTTAAGTTCTGGCCTTTACAACATCCTCTTGCAGGGAGTTCCACAGATTGACTGTGTATCATGTGAACCTTTTGATATTTGTAAGCTGTTATCATACATCCTTTCAGTCGTCTCTTTTCCAGACTAAACAAACCCAATTTTCTTTCAGTCTTCCCTCATAGGTCATGTTTTCTAGGCTTTTTATCATTTGTTACCTCTTCTCTGGACCGTCTCTAATTTGTCCACGTCTTTCCTGAAATGTGACACCTGGAACTTAGATACAGTATTCCAGTTGAGGCCTAATCAGCACTAAGTAGAGCACAAAAATATTTCTCGTGTCTTGTTTACAACACTCCTACTAATACGTTAGCTTTTTTTGTGTGCTATTGACTTATATTTAGCTTGTGAGCTGCTATGATCTGTCAATCCCTTTCTTCTCCCTAGATAGCCATTTCTCATTTTGTATGTATACAACCGATTTCTTCCTAAATGGACTACTTTGCCTTTGTCCTTATTGAATTTCATCCTGTTTATCTTGGACCATTTCTCCAGTTTGTCCAGATCATTTTGAATTATAATCCTATCCTCCAAATCATTTGCAACCTCTCCCATCTTGGTATCATCTGCAAACTTTATAAGCATACTCGCTCTGCCATTATCTAAATAATCAATGAAGATATTGAACAGAATTGGTCCCAAGACTGATCCCTGTGGAACCCTACTCATTATGCCTTTCCAGTATAACTGAACCATTGATAACTACACTCTAGGAATGAGCAACGAGAAATCCTGTGGCACCTTCTAGACTAACAGATTTATTGGAGCATAAGCTTTCGTGGGCAAAGATCCATTTCATCAGATGCATGAAGTGGAAATTCTAGAAGCAGGTATAAATATACAGGCACATGAACAGAAAGGAGTACTAATCAAGAGGAAGGCCAGAGATAACGAGGTCAATTCAGTCAGGAAGGATGTGGCCCACTTCTAGCAGCTGATGTGGAGGTGTGACTACCAAGAGAGGAGAAACTGCTTTTGTAGTTGGCTAGCCATTCACAGTCTTTGTTTAATCCTAAATTGATAGTGTCAAATTTGCAAATGAATTGTAGCTCTGCAGTTTCTCTTGAAGTCTCTTTTTGAAGAGAAAACCCATTGACCATTATGCTTACCCACATGCCTGCAGCTTCCATCCTGGACACACCACATGATCCATTGTCTACAGCCAAGCATTAAGGTACAACCACATTTGCTCCAACCCCTCAGACAGAGACAAACACCTGCAAGATCGTCACCAAGCATTCTTAATACTACAATACCCACCTGTGGAAGTGAGGAAACAGATTGACAGAGCCAGATGTGTACTCAGAAGCCTCCTGCTACAAGACAAGCCCAACAAAGAAAATAACAGAACACCACTGGTCATCACCTACAGTCCCCAGCTAACACCTTTCCAACTCATCATCAGTGATCTGCAACCCATCCTGGACAATGATCCATCACTTTCACAGACCTTGGAAGGCAGGCCAGTCCTCGCCTATAGACAGCCCACCAACCTGAAGCAAATTCTCACCAGCAACTATACCAGCAATTGGGTTACTTTGGGGGGCAGAGCATCCAATCCATGGAAGAAAGCCCAGTGCCTATCTAATTCTCTCTGAATTAATAGGGTGTGGTCTTGATTCAGGATTCAGTGGTCATTGCTCTCTTTGAACTCTTCCAAAGGTTCCTTGAGAGCCTCAGGAGAGATGACAGCTGTCTGGACCATTTCAGGACAGATGGGCACAAACTGTAACATCTCTGAGTCCTCATGGTCACTGGCCATCTGGTTCCAGCCTAAACAGGGCATCAGAACCGGTGATGCTCCAGCCAGACTGGAATTTCACAGAGAAGTTGTAGTTGGCTAGTCTTGATGCCCAGCATTTTCCTTCTGCTCCCAGCTTTGGAAAGCTGAAATGCTCCGGGGAGCTGTTGTCCGTATATACAGTAAACCAGGTGGCTGCCAGGTAGCCTTTTAAACTTCTTGGTGATTGCTCAGACCAGGACAGCATTCTAGATTGGAAAGCTCCTTCAATCAGATTGTTTCAATCCCTGGCTGGCTAAGTGACTACTCTTTCTTGCCTGTCCTGGTCCTGGGAGTGTATAGCCGCCAGCCCCTGATTGCTAGCATCTATATATAGTTTGAACTGGAGAGTGTTACCCAGGCGTGAAATCACCATGGCAGACTTCAAGTATATAAAGGCCTTCTAGCAGCAGTTCAGAAGACACTTCTTTGCACCCGTGCCCTTGGAGACCTTGCAGGAGAACAGCCAACTTTAGCTATTTCAGGGCCTTCAAGGTGAGAGATTTCTCTTCCAGGCTTATCTCCAGCCTTGACATGGATGTGATGGATTAGGTCACAGAGAGCTCCTTGAGACATACATGATGGGAGGATCATACCACTAAGCCCACATGCGTGCCCTTTGGGGTATCCCACCACCCTGTCTTTCTGAACTAGAAGTTCTGGTCTCCCCCAGCAAAAGCACAGAGTTGGGGTAACAGCCCCCCAGCAGAGTAACACAGACGCTAAAACCAGTTTAGCTCCAGGAAGGCTCAATCACAGAAACTCGATAGCACCCAGGTGCACATCCCCCATGGGACCAAAACCCCAGATAAATCGGTCTTACTCTGCATAAAAGTTTTACACAGAGAAAGCTCATAAAGTTCACTCCCTGTATCAATGAAAGAGAGATATGCACAGCTATTCCCCCTCCCCCAGGTAAACAGTAGAATTTAAGTGATGACAGAAGGATCAAAGTAAGTTACTAAGATAAAATAAAACAAAATACACGAGCTAAGCCTAACACACTAAAATAATTTGTTATAAATCATAATTTCTCATCTTCGTTCTTATTTCAGATAAATTTCTTTTCAGTCCACAGCTGATATTTTTTCTGACCTGGGTCTAGCAGCTTCTTCCTCCCTGTTAGAGTTCTTTTCTTTCCATGTCTTTTTCATGTGTCCTCTTGTGGTGGGGAACAGGCTTGAAGCCAGTTGAAGACAATCACTGTTTGCTTCCCATTCCTTACATAGAATTTCCCCAGGGTGGGAAGACTTTGTCCCATTCTCTTTCCCTAACCCATGTGGAAAAATGCAAAATTCAAGATGGGCTGTGTCCAGACTCAGGGTTTTTTTCGAAAAAAAGTAGGCTTTTTTCAAAAAAACTTCACCTGCGTCTAGACTGCAGCCGCGTTCTTTCGAAATTAAATCGAAAGAACGCGGCTTTTCTTTCGACGGTGATAAACCTCATTGCACGAGGAAGAACGCCTTTTTCGACAGAGATCCATCGAAAATAAGTGAGTGTGGACGCGGGGAGGCCATTTTTTTGAAAATAATGGCCTCCAGGAAGAAGCTCTGGTAGACAATCTGGGGCATGCCTTGCATGTCTCTGGTTCCTGTCTGCAGCCATTTCTTAAAGGGACAGGCACCCTCACAGCCACTTGTGGCAGCAAAGCAGCCAGAGCACACGGCTGGTTAAGTGCAGCATGTCCCAGCCCCAAGACCCTCCTGGCCCTTCTAGAGAGCCTTCTGGGGACCCAACCAGGGGCTCCAAACGCCAGGCACTGTCATGGTCTGGGCCAGAGCTCAAGACCCTTCTCGAGCTCTGGAGAGAGGAGGAGGCCTTACAAGCCCTAAAAAGCAGGCGGCGAAATGCGGACATTTATGGCCGCATGGCAGAGGCCCTGGCCCAGAAAGGACACTACCCCCGCACCCAGGACAAGGTGCACTCCAAAGTTAAGGAACTGCGCCAAGGATATGTGAAGGCCAGGGAGGATAGCTCCCATTCTGGGGCAGCCCCCCACTCCTGCCCCTATTATACTGAGCTGGACCAGATCCTGGGTGGTGGTGAAGCACGCACATCAGGCTTGGCGGACCCTGTGGTGGACGCGCCAGAGCAGGAGCCAGAGCAGTCTGGAGACGGGGACATGGTGCCAGAGGAGGACAGTGAGAAGAAGGCGACCCTCACCCTGGAGCCAGTCACACAGACCCCAGAGGCCTCCCAGGTGTCATCTGACGCCGGAGATGAAGCAGCAGGTGAGTGCAGTGAGGTTGTGTAACACCCGGGGGAGGGGAGGGGAGGTGGGTGCACAGTTGGTGATGCACAAGGGAAACCTGTAATGCTCAGGCTGATGCCCAGGTCACACACGGTGTTACCTTCAGAATGTCTGATTCCCCTGTCTCAAGGAGAGGGCATGCCCTTTTGGACAGCTGTTGCATACATGACTGATTGTGATAGAAATGTTACTCTGATCTGAGGAAGTGGGTCTGGGCCACGAAAGCTTATCCCCTAATAAACCATCCTGTAAGTATTTTAAGTGCTACATAGTCCAGTTTTTCATGACTGATTGTGTCTTCCTCTTTTCCTCCACAGCCAGGCCAGCTGGGCAAGAGGGCCGCAGCACCCCAGCCACCCCCTCCATCTCGGGGACATGGGAGCCGCAGACACAGGCGTGTCTATGCAGACATCCTGAGGCAGCATGTGGAGGCCGTGCAGGAGCTCAACACCATCCTGCGAGAGAGGGCGGAGGCAGAGGATCGGTGGCATGACCGGCTGATGGAGGAGCTGGTCCAGCAGCGCACGTCCCTGAGTGCCACTCTCAGGGAGGTCTGCGGCTTGCCTGCTCTTGTGCCTGGTCCTGCTCCTCCAGCACCCCATGACCCTGCCCCACCAAACCCCCCTTCCCTTTCCCCCCTTGGACCTTCCTCTCCCCCAGCCCCCCCCCCCCCGGTTCCCCAGCCCCTCTCTCCCCCGGCCCTCCTCTCCCCCAGGCCTCCCAGTCCCAAGAGCACCTACCCGCTGTTATCCAGCCAACCGACAGGCACACCACCCGATCCCGTGGCCATGGTGGACCCAAAACACGAGGCCCAAGCAGGAGACTGAGATCAGGCAAGCACCTGATCCCCTTCCCCCCTCCAGGTTTCAAGTCCCCTTCCCCCCTCCAGGTTTCAAGCATCCCCATCACCCCAGTTAAATGACAAGGAATGTGTTAAACAAAATGTTTATTGTACATAGTTTGGCATGAAAGTATATTTTCTACATCAAAAATGAACAAAAGCTTTTTTATGTTTGCAACAGTTATACTATTTCCAGTGAGTGATATTTAAAAAAATAAAACAGAAGTTATTATTTTGAGACAAACCCTGGTGTTTATTATTTCTCCAAACAGAGTCAGGAGATGGGTTGTGGAGGGAAGCTTCTATTGGGCAAGGGCCCAGTCCCCAGGCAGAAGCTCCTCAGTAGAGTCAGTGGCCTCCAATTGAGAATTGCTCCTGTAGGGCCTCCCATAGGCAAACAGCAGACCGGTGAGCCTGGCGGATAGCAGCTGTCCGGGGCTGGGCAAAGTGCCTCTCCTGACTATCAGCACCTGTACCCCACCCTGGTAGGAAGTCCTCCCCTTTCCTCTCCACCAGGTTATGGAGAACACAACACGCGGCCACCACCTCAGGGATGTTGCTCTCCCCCATGTCTAGGCGTGTGAGCAAGCACCGGAATCTGCCTTTTAAACCTCCGAACGCACATTCCACCTGGTTGCGAGCCTGGTTAAGGTGAGCATTAAACTGCTCCTTGCTCGCATCCAGGTGGCCGGTGTAGGGCTTCATCAGCCACGGCATCAGGGGGTAGGTGGCATCAGCCACTATGCACACCGGCATGTGCACATCCCCAACCGCAAAGTCGTGATGCGGGAAAAATGTTCCTGCCTGAAGCCTCCGGTAGAGGTATGAGTTCCTGAAGATGCGGGCATCATGTGCCCGCCCTGACCACCCAACACAAATGTCAGAAAACTGGCCACGATGGTCGACCAGGGCCTGGAGGACCATAGAAAAGTAGCCCTTTCTGTTAATGAATTGGGCTGCTCCATGGGGCGGTGCACGGATTGGAATGTGTGTCCCATCGAGCACTCCTCCACAATTCGGGAAGCCAAGGGCAGCAAAGCCGGCCATGACGCTGTCCAGATTTGCTAGACAGACGAGCTTGTTGAGCAGCTCCGAATTGATGGCCCTCACCACCCGCAGAAAGAGACAGACAACAAAATGTTAGAAGGGGTGCCTTATCTCTTAGAAGGAGAACCCACCACCCACCTTCCCTCTCAAACACCCCAGGAATCCCCTCCTCAGAACTCCCCCCCCAACAATTCAGGGTGAGTGGAGGAGCTCCCTCCCACTCACACTCCACTTTGCCCTTCCTGACAGTCTCCCTTCCCCCCACCCCAAACTGTGACTGTCCCCAGACAATGACTTACCTCCATCAGGATGGATCCAACAGTAGACCTGCCAACTCCAAATTGGTGTCCCACGGAGCGGTAGCAGTCGGGGGTTGCCAGCTTCCAGAGGGCAATGGCGACCCTCTTTTCCAGGGGGATAGCGGGCCGCAGGTGGGTGTCTTGCCATTGCAGAGCAGGGGCGAGCCAGGTACACAGCTCCTGGAAAGTGGTCTTTCGCATCCGGAAGTTGCGTAGCCACTCTTGGTCATCCCAGAGCTGCATAACGAGCCGGTCCCACCAGTCAGAGCTGGTGTCAAGCCTCCAAACTCACCTGTCCACAAAGAAGTTTGGAGGCAAGGGCAGTGGGGCTGCATGACGGACAATCCCTTCGTACCTCTGGTCTGGGTCCAGATGGGGAAGTAGCCTCATGACTGTGTCATGCAGATGCAGCAACACTTGCAATATGATGGTGTGGGGCCATCGCCTGCCCAGGGGCAGCTCTGGCTCCATGCCGAAAAAATGGGTCTAAAACAGAAAAATCTCCAAACAAAAAACCTGCTGGG
Organism: Pelodiscus sinensis; assembly: GCF_049634645.1. Taxonomy (NCBI): domain Eukaryota; kingdom Metazoa; phylum Chordata; order Testudines; family Trionychidae; genus Pelodiscus; species Pelodiscus sinensis. The sequence goes on from NC_134713.1 coordinate 18,736,447, forward strand.
GTGTCCCAGGAAGCTGAGCACTCCAAACCAGCACTGCAATGCCTTGCTTACCTCCTAGAGGGACAGCAAAGGCAGCTGCAGAAGCAGAGCAACGGGTGTTCAGGGGCGTCCCTTTAACCACGCATCTCTGCAAAGGGCAGGCAGCAGCACCCGGAAGGAAATGCTGCCCCCATGCCCTGGCAGAAGCGGTTCCGGGTGGCTTTTAATTTCGAAAGAGCGTCCAGCAGTCAGGACGCTCTTTTTCGAAAAAGCGGATCGATTTTCCGATCCACGTATTGTAGTCTAGACGCGCTTTTTTGAAAGAGGCTTTTTTGAAAGATACTTTCAAAAAAGCCTCTTTCGAAAGAGGCTTGCAGTCTAGACATAGCCATGGATTCCAGCATCCGGGGAATCATGTCTTTGTAGGCCCAAGCAGAAAGCGATTTACATAAATGATTTACAGATCATTGTTTTGATCACTGGGCCACTAAGTTGTTGAAGTACCACTAATGGCTTTCACTAAGGGTACATCTACACAACAGGGCTAAAGCCAAAATAAGCTACGCAACTTGAACTACGTCAATTGCGCAGCTTAAGACAAAATAGCGTAATTCAGCTTTTGGTGCTGTCTACACAGCAGGAAGTCCTAGGAAGAGCACTCTTCCTCTGACTTCCCTTACTCCTCATGAAATGAGGGTTACAGAAGTCGGAGTAAGAAGTCAAAATAATTGCTTGTAGTGTAGAGGCAGACTGTTACTTCAGAATAACATCTACACTGTTGTGCAGACGTACCCTCGATGACCCGAATTAATAAACAGATTTACATGTCATATTTGTAACTTCACATAGAAGAATAATAGATGCACAAAAATAATATATATACATTCAGTGGATTTCAAGATTTTCAATGAGAGATAACCTGCCACATTTTGCATAAAGCATATTCAAGTTATGTATATTCATATTCAAATCCCCATTTCCATAAAGTTATGGGGGCACAGTTTCACAATGGATACCAATTCCTTTCAATCCATTGTCTCTACCAGTTTCTTAGGCATTCATAAATAGAATTGAAACATAAGTTTCACTGCCTCAACATCATCTCACTATTGGCTTTACAAGCACACAACAGTCTGTTTGCAAACTGGAATTGTTCTGTCTGCAAGTGTAATAATACAACAACCTCCCCTCCCTCTCCCCGCTTCAGGAATTTTTGACAGTAAAATGGTCCGATAAAGAACGAAACGTGCTTTTGCTTTAACCTGTAATCAATACATTTATTAGTGAAATTCCCAGAGGCATAGGGCTAAGAAGCAGAACCTCTTAAAGGCTTTGAAGCTGCAGGCAAACAGAGTATCTTAAATATATGTAGCAAGTACTATTGCAGACCACAGTAAAATAGAGAGAAGAGAAAACACATTCCACTTAGAGCCACCGAATCAACTTGGCATTGGGGAGGTGCCTTCGTTGTGTTTGTCCAGGCAAGTAAATCAATTTATAGTGTGGGGGCACAAATATCAAATCTGAGCAGCTATACTGGGTGCCCAGATCACATATTGGGAGCTCAAACTAGTGTATTAGTGTTCCGTCCCAATTTTAGGCACCTAAGCATTGAAACATATTTACTTTTGAAAAAGATTCTGATTTGAGGCACAGACTTGAGAAATCAGAGGTCTTAGTTACTATTCAGTCCTTAGGCAAATTTCCTCTTGACTATAAAGGAGGTTATGCTTGAATAAAGATATTGGCGCCTCTAGCCCATTTTGAAGATTTATCCACATTTCCACAAATACAATAGTTACCAGACTCTCACGATCATCTGCAACTATGTAAAGCATGATTTTAACCTCAAGCAGGATTCATTGTTCAGCAGCACTATAGACTATTTAACGTGGCTCACTATTCTATTGTTTCTCGTGCTTTACATGTTCTGATTTTACTTTGAGACCCTGTATCCTTAATGTAAAACTGCTGTACAAAGCAAATTAATGAGCGTCGAATTAGACTCAGGCAACATCCAAAGATATTACACATCTCCTTAGTAATAGGAACCATTGCAATGTAAATACATTTAGAACCTTTTCCTCCCTACATCCTGGCACAAATGGATTTTGCCTTCACCTGAAAAAGGACGTAAAAAAATCCATTGTAGACTAATATTTTAGCCAGAAAAAAGTATTTAATGAGTTTGTTTGCACTGTGAGCTCTTAGACTGCAAACATTTAGAAATGGATTCATCCTCTCTGCTGGAAGCAGATGCTTTGGTGATATGTCAAATGGAAAGTCATTTCTTTTGTGCTGAAGCAATATAATGTGATGAAAGCCATTCACTTAGCAGAATTAGTGCCATTTTTATTTTGTAACTTTACTCTCTGTGATTTTTTTTCCCATTAAAGAACCAATTTTTATCTTAGTTAAATTGTTAAAGAAAAGAGATGAGGAAGGTCTCCAGTACTCATCTATATTCTCTCAAAATGTTACAATGTCATTTATTCTCATTACGAAAACAGTTTAAACAGACAGAAGAGTAAAGCACTACACAAGAAAAACAATACACTAACAATAAAGACAAAATTCCCACACAAATGTGGGAGTCTCAGTCTATATTTAGGTACCTAAAATTATGCCCTGATTTATTCGGTGGAAGATTTGGCTGTTCAACATTTCTAAAAATCAGGCCAGTGTTCAGGTGCCTAATTATGAACTCAGACACCTTTTTAGGCCCCTATTAGGTTATCTTATGGTAACCTTGTCCTTTGAGATGCTATACGGGAGGAATTTGCTATAAAAATAAAACATCTTTCACATTTACCCATTGGGAGAATGTAAACTGATACGTTTTGTGAAAACCTTGAGAAATGCATATGGATTTTTATCTTGAAAACCAGATCTCTCACGATATTTATTTACTATGTGTAATATAGCAACTGTAGATAGAATAGGGGGCTGTAATCATCTAGCCAGATGCTCTAACACACTTGCAATGTTTGCTCCCTCTCCCCCCATTTCTTTCCTAACATGGTGTTGGATAAGCTGTATAAGACCCTGATCTGACAAATATTTATGCCCATGAATAACTTGGAGTACAGTGGGGAACACTACTTCCATGCTGAAAGTTACTGTACTCACAAAACATAAGTGCCTGCAGGATTTGGGGAGCCAGGATGCAAAGGCCTACTTTCATTTAAATATTCAGCTATATAAATCTGAACACTCTCACTCATTCATGTATTTTGTTTCACAGGGCACAACTAAATTAAATTACTGGTAATTTAAATGATTGTTTTATGAGGCGACAGATGATAATTTGTGCTTCTTAAATTAAGGAATAGATGATAAACAGTCTATCTTGGACTTTATAAAGCTCTTTGACTGAGTGGCAGCTACAGATTGAACCTCTCTAGTCCAGCACTGTCTGGCAACATCTGTGGTCCAGCATGATTTTACTTAGCTGGATGTCCACTAATCATGGATGTCACCAAGTTTCCCATGGTCACATAAAGTTTGTTTACAGCCACCAGTCCTAGCTCTCAGTGACTCTGTGCTGTTATTTAGCTCTAATTTACTCCTAAATGTCTTCTAAGAGCCCAGTAAGCAGTGGAAGTGTTGGTTATGCTGCTAGATAAGACTGACCCCCATGGTTCGGCATATTCTCCAGCTCAGCACCGGTCAGGTCCAGAATGTGCCAGACTAGAGAGGTTCAACCTTTAACACTGTATGCTTGGCACACTAGAGTGTTATGGACTGGAAAGCAGGTGCATCCAACATGACAACAAGTGCTTTTATGGAGACATCAGTACTGCTGAGTGAAGGCCAAAAGACAGTCAAGGAAATTACAAATAAGAAACCAAAGGCACTAGCGTGACACTATCATATCTCAACATTTGACTACAACATCACCAGAGGACATCAATATGGAAAACATGGACAACTAATGTATCATTTTCTCAGGAGGAAATCTTCATGAATCACGCTTCTTGTTTTGGCGGCTCATACCACAGTTGCTATGACAGTCTGGTAGTTAATATAGTAGGGATCATTCCAAAGTATTAAATGAGAAAAATACAAACAAAAATACGGACATCAATGAAAGATGTCCATGAAAACTGTGATCTGTAGCTTCATCTCTTGACATTTTAGTCAACCTGTTTCCCACTCTAGGACCAAATGAGAAAAGGCATGCTCTGGGCACTTTTGCCTGCCAGGTAATTAATAATGATGGGACGTCTCCCCTCTTATTATCTTTCAGAAATATTTTTTCAAGTATTTTGTGGCTAGTTTGGGTTTGAGAGAAAATAATTAAGGGTATAATAGGCAAAACCCGACTAGCAGGAAATACCTGACAAGGACTTAGTCACAAACAAGTGCTACATAGGACATCCAAACGTTGACCAACTTAATGCAATAATTTATTTGTAGCACTGTCTGCATGACTGCAAACATGGAAAAAAAATGACGTAAACCTCCAAGAATAAGAGTGGATTGGTGACTGGCTTTAAAATCAGAGAAACTTTCCATTACCTTTAGGGTGTGTATCATTTGGCTTGGGGGAATAGAGGGTGCAGTGAGTTTTCTGACTGTCAAGTTTCTGACACTGCACTTATCACTAATGTCCTTTCGCAGATGTGATGTATTGGCTCCCCTCCTTGGGTAATATTGCTGGAAGTGCTCAGCAAAAGTTAGCAGGAGTGAGCTTTGTACTTTGTAGTGCAAGCCTGTTTTGAATCGCACATATGGCGATCTTTATCTGTTGCTGCAAACCCATTCCAACGTTACCTTATGTCAGCTCCCCCACCCACCCCCCACACACAGTACTTTTTCAGGTTGCACAGCTGGTCTGAATTGGCTGTGCTACTGTGGTGCTTTAGAAAAGGCACTACTAAGCCAACAGAAGAGCTTCACCTATCAGTCTAGCTGATCCACAACCATGAGAGACAGTCACCATGTGGGTGGCAGAAGCCTTCCTATTGACAAAATGCTGTCTGCATTAGGGACCAGGTTACTATAATGGTGTTGCTCAGAGATGTGGTGTTTTCATGCCACTGAGCAACACAGCCATGCTGATGTAAGTTTATAGTGGCCCTGCTGTCTGTTCTCTTATACTCTGCAAACTTTTTGGAGCAGGGATAGATGTGCTGTGCAGATAATGGAACTTCTTTTCATCCAGGATTTCAAGATTTCACAATTAGGTTTCATTTGGGTTCAGAGCAACTGCCTCAAAATTTCAAAATTCTCTGCAAAGGACCATTCTGATCAATGTTTTGCAGGGGAGGTAGGGGGTTGAGCAATATGTTTTGTTTTGACAAAATGAATATATTTCTATATAGACTTTTTTATGGTTTTTTTTATTTTATTGTAATACTAGCAGACTTACCCAGCATTGCCTGGGTCCTTCAGGACAGGAGACTGGTGGTGTGGGGAGTGCAGGACTCAGGGCAGGGCTTTGGGGGTGTGTATGGGGGGAGTGCAGGAGGCTGGGGGTGGGAGGTGTGAGAGTAAGGGTTGGGAGTGGGGAGTGGCTCTGGGTGTGGGGGGGTTCCATCTGGCCACAGGCCTTTCTTCTCCACCAAGCCTCCCTGGTCACCAGGGGTCTTTTTTCTTCCCCCTTTCCTAGACCCTCCAGCCACCAGGGGCCTTTTCTCTCCCCCTCCACATCCCCCCATGTTGAGGCCAATGTCTGGAAGAGGGAAAAGGGTTTAGAGCAGGCGGGCTACTTACTCAGTCTGCTGGCAGGCAAGATGGCGGAGCCCCAGCCCTGCCGACCATTCCAATGGTGGTACGGCTGGCCATTGTGCAGGATAGTTCTCCCCCACAGGCTCGCTGCTCCCAGTGGCCGCTCTCACATTGTGTTCCTCCGAATAACCACCCCTCCCTTTGCATGTTATGGAAAACTGTCCTTTTCCTGGGCTTCTGGTTCTCCTGGCACAACCAATCCCTGACCTTGCTTTAAGTTAGGAGAAGAGGAAGCTGCATACCAAATTTAGTGGCTTTAGCTTTCACCATTTAGGAGTTCTTGAACAAATGGGCTCGCAGACGGACAGACAGACACACTTCTCAGAGAGAGTTAAAAAATGCTCACATTGTTCCAATCCTTTCCTTCCTTCTTGTTCTTTATGAATGAGGATAGTTCGCTCTAGTCGTAATGCAGCAGCCAGTGGCAGGTAAGAACAAGCTATCTTGTTTACATAAATGATTGGGGACCGCAGTTATTTGGATATTGCACTATTGGAAGCCTTAAAATTAATCAATCAATGAGAACTGAGAGTGCTGAGCAGCTGTGAAAAGTAGACCCTACATAAACAGCACCAGTTCAAAGTAGTTATCTGCCCAAATATTTGAAGTAAATATGTATCACTTCCTCTTGAGAAGATCACACTTTAAATGTGGTGTTATATTTGTATGTTCCCAGGTTTCTAACCAGAATTGCTACAGTTAAATCCTCTTTAATTCTCTAAAGTAATAATAGAAGCATAGAACTTGAAAGCTAGCCCACATTTTTAGAATTAAATGGACCTAGGCATATTTTGAAGTGTGTATGAGAGAAGGATGGATTGTTATTCATCATGGGATTAGGGATTTTGAAATATTTTGCAAATGGGAATAGCGGTTGGTATTAGTGTTCTAACAATGTATATTTACTGACTTGGTAAAAACAGTTTGATTTATAAGGAAGTGGCAAGTAGCATACCAGGAAATGTGAGTTCCCCTTGTGTATTCTTAAAACTCTTGGGATTGGTGACAAGGGAACATTTTTTAATCAGCAGTTTTTCCATTCGTTTATTTCTCTGAGTATGCCCTTTTGAAAGGGGAACTGAAAAGACAGGAAAGGCCCAATTGTGTGCTGATTTACACCCTGACACCATTTTGATTTCCTCAGCTGATGTATTTTTTTTTTAACCTCCTGCAATATAATTGAGGTAATTCTTGGTTGGTGTAAACTGATGTAGCAATCAGGAAAACTGTGACAACTTACACCAGCTGATGATCTCGCTCATTATCTGGAATATAAACAAAAATAGCAGGGCCCCAACATTTTGTGTGTAAGAGAGAGAGACAGAAAGAGGGCGAGTTCAATAGTGAGTAGAACATATTCCCCTCCTCCTCCTGCAGTTGCACCTAAGGTCACTGAATGATCTCAGCAATTCTTAGTATTGGTACTTCTCATTATCAGCTGCTGTGCTGGGCTTTGTGACTCACTGCACTTCAGCAGCTAAAGATCAGATAGCTATGAGTGATACCCAGACAGCCACCTCTGGAAGGAGGTGGAAAATGTCTCACTTCCATTCAGTGGGACAAAAGAACTGTTCCACCATGTGAGAGACAAGTCCCTGAAAACTTTTGCTAAGACATTCAAATCCCAAATGATTTCAGTATGTTGGCACTTTATTATGGCCACATCTACACTGGCAGAGGTAAAGCACTGGCAGTTATAGTGCTGTTCACAGAGTGCTGAAGGGAAACTGTTGTTTTGTGTCCACACTGTGCTCCTTGTGATGGTGGAGCATGTCCACATTAGCAGCTCTTGCAACGTCACAGAGAGCAGAACATTGTGGTAGCGATCCCACAGTGTGATTGCCCTCTGCATGCTTTGGGTAGGGTTTGCAAGGCCACATGGGGCAGTCAGCATCACATGATGCAGCTTTCCCAATCCTGTTGCTCCCTGGTCATCCTGCTACACTGGTAGCTGCTTTTCAACAGAAGTTGGGGGAATGGGGAGGAGTGTATGTGTGTGTGTGTATGCAGGGTAAGGAGGACAGAGTGTATTGAGGGATGTCAGCATGATGCCTTGTAAGTTCAGACAGCAGCAGTAAACAGCCCCTTCAGAAGTAGGGAGACAGGGAAACTATGACATCTCAGCCCCCTCCCACTCGCCTCCCTTCCTGACTCTGCACGGCAATACCTCTCTCTCTCTCTCACACACACACACACACACACACAGATGCCTGCCTGTGTGTTCAACAGCATGAACATTCCATCTGATTGGCTTGCTCTCTGTCCCAAAGCACAGCACACAGGTCCTCTGAAATGGAGCCCTGAAAGGGGATATGTGCATGCCTGCAGGGCAGACAGCTGAGTTCCAAACAAAGAGCACAGGGGACTTGAGTGATCATGGGCCATTTCTGAAGGCTAGTTGCAACAATTAAAGTGTCCACACTGATCCCGCAGCACTGAATCCAGAGTGCAGAAAGCTCTTCACTTCTGTCAAGGTGGTTTCACTAGAGCGCAGCAACTGCAGAATTAGTGCTTACTAAGTGCCTTGCCATTATGGACACCTTGGGAATCACAGTGCTGCAAACTGACAGGGACACTGAACAATTTTTATAGTGGAATTACTGTGATCCAGGGAATCAAACTGTAAATTCTATATACAATGGGAACCACTTCCAGCACCTTTGAGAACTGATTTACTGCACAGTAATTTGCCAGTGTAGATTTGGCCTATGTTTCCTATCCTAGTAAGGATGTTAAATATCAGGTAATTTACTAGTCGACTACGCGATAGGCACTTCCGCATTCCTCCTTTGAAATGTACAAGAGCCCCCACTGGGGCTCTTGTACATTTCAAAGGAGGAATGTGGAATTCCACGTTCAGCCCGTGGGAAGTCCCAGCTTTGAAATGTACAAAAGTCCCCAGCGGTGGCTCTTGTGCATTTCAAAGAGGAAGCACCCGCATGAAGCCCAGGGTCAGCAGGGGACTCAGAGTCCCCTGCTGACCCTGAGCTCCATGCTGCCGTGCCACTTTGAAATATCACATGGAGCCTGGGCTCCGTGCAGATTTCCCCAGAACCTGGGATTAGCTGGGGACTCCTCAGCTGACCGCAGCTCCATGCAAACGCCATGGAGCTGATCCCGGGCTCAGATGGGTGGCGCTGCCCCTTTGAAATGCCACTTCAGTACGCCTTATTTCCCCCCCCCCCTTTTGCTGCTTCTATCTGATAGATGCAGCAAGTGGGGGGAGGGTTAGGGTTATCAGATTAGCATTTGCTTATCAGATAGTCAACTAGTCCTTAACATCCTTAATTCCTACCTCTTTTTCCAGCATGAAAGTACTTTACAGATATTAATAAATGAATCTTCAGAACAACTGGGAATTATTCCCATTTTCAAGATAAATGCTATATAAATGAGACCAGAAGCAGGGAATGGGGCTCTAGATTGGAAGTAAGCAAACTTCAGGGCACAGACTGAAGCCCAGAGTTCACATTCAGGAATCTAAATAAAAGAGGTTTGATTGTCTCAAAAGAGCTGCACATGAGCAATTCCCATTGCTTCTGAAAATCAGACCGCTTTTATTTAGGTGTCTAAATATGGATTTAGAAGCCAACTTTCAGACACCTCAGGTGTGAAAATTCTGACCATTCTCTCTATAATGATCCACAACTGGAAACTTAAATCCATATATTCCCCAACTTTGGGAAACTTCATATCTGGACCCAGCGTTCACAGCTGTGTTGTATTAAATCCTGTGGGTGTCATTGTGAAAAGACATTGTCTTATCCCGTTGGTTAAATTCACACTGTCTTTAATGGGAACATAGTTAGAGCAACAATGAATGCTTTTGCAAATCCCTCCAAGTAGCTCTCAGCTATTATTGACTTATAAATACTTTCTCTGTTATTATCAGTTATTAAGTATTTCTCGAGTGTTGTGGACTGATTATGAGGACACTGAAGCCAGCCAAGGGCTGCTTTTATCTTACAGATTGTCTGGGACATAACTGTAGTTGCTCTAAAGCACTGTTTCTCAACCAGTGGTACAAGTACCCTTAGGGGTACTTGTGAGAAATCTGGGGCGGACATTAACACAACTGAAATTTGGAGAAAACTAAATTTTTGTTTTAAGTTTTACAGTGCTTTATTATTTTTGTACTTTTTACACCCAAAAAATTCATCACCCACCTGGCTACAATTAAGTTGTTTAAACACATGTGTTGCAATGGTAGAAAAAAAATTTGTATGTCTGAAAACTGTAGGTACTAGGGGTATTTTATAAAGAAAGGTTGAGAAACACTGCTCCAAAGAAGAGAAGTGGAACAGCATTTATTACTACTCGTGATTAAGAACTTCCTGGTAGACTCAAATGTCCAGCTGGCACATATCACATGTCTGAGGAGTTCAAGGTCAGACCTCTGATAGACAGGGTTGCTTTAGTACAGTCAGACATAGCCATGGCCAGATGCTATTGAGTCTGATGACACAGTCTGCAAAGGTTTATTTTCAGTGTGGTTTTGACTGATTTTTCTAGGCCACGTCTGCTCTTAATCTTCTGCAACTATACCCAGCAAAATATTTCACAGTGCTTTTATTAGTCAGCTCTCAGCTGGGACAGGGAACTGGTTACTCTGAGGAATTTCCTGCTTTTAAGTTAACAAATTCCCACTCCTGTGGGATAGTCTAACCCAGGAATTCCTTACTCCCCAGATTGCAGTCTGCTGGCTTCTTCACCTCGCTGTGGCAAATGAATTGTATAAAGAATTTTCTGATTTCAGTTACATCAGTATAAATCTAGAGTAATTTGATTGGAGATATTCAGATATCATGGTAACGGTCATTAGTATAAGAGCTAAATAGAATAGAAAAAAAGAAATCAGAGGAACAAATCTCGATTTTACTCTGGTGCAAATGAGAGCAGAATCTGGTTTGTTATTTCTAGGAGAATGCTAACTTTTTTTTAGAAAAACGTTAAAGCCTTTTTTATACAAATATAAAGCCTGATCTTTCGTTGCTTCGCACCTCATCTATTATCATTTCCACAAGTGCACTGTGAGTATAAATCATTACTAAAGTGACAATGGTAGGGTTTCACATTACCCACAGTGTAACTGACTTCACAAGGCTCTGGAGAATCAGATCTAGAAATTTGTAAATGAACAGGAATCTATGGAGACCAATGAACAATTTGCAAAGGCCTAGATCCCTTTAAGTGTTACAAGTTGCGCATCCAGAAATTGAGGGACTCCAAATCACTAGTCACTTTTGAAAATCTTGGCTTCTACTCTCCTTTAGATTTACTGGGAGGATTTCATAACATAGTCCAGGGATTAGCACTCTGGCCAAATCTAACAAACCAGTCAGAGTTTTGTGGGAATGAAAAGTTCTCAGAATCTGGCAGCACTGAGCCCAAGGGCAGGTTTTGGGCACCACACTGCTGATTTCTGTTCTTAGCTCTCTGGCTAACTGACTGACTTTAGGTAAGTCAGTCAGGCCTCTCAGTGACTCAGTAGACTCCGTGTAAAACAGGCACAGTAATATTGACCTATCTCACATGAGTGGCACTCAGGAGTGTACTGGCAATCAAAATAGGCCCGGGAAATGGGTTGAGAATGGCCCTCCCCATGACGTTACCCCTGCGTGCCCCTCAAGCCCTGCCCCCTGCATTATGTCCAGCATGCGGCGCAGGAGGTCGGGCTCTGCGTGCCACATACAGCGCGGACGTGGAGCCGCTCGGAGTGAGGGGCAACAGCGTGCGGACACGACGGCCTACTGGACAACAGCCCACCAGGAAATTCCCGGTATCCCGGCGGCCAGTCCATACCTGGTGGCACTGAGATTGATTAATGAGTGTTTTTGAAAAGCATGAAGACACTTTGGTGAAAGGCACTAGAGAAATGCAAACAACAATATGAACTTGAATAACTTAATCTAATTAAAAACCTAAGATTGCTGTTAGATTTGATAGCTAAACCCAGCAGTAGCAAATGGGTGGACCTAACCTAAACTCCATTGTTCCCAAATGGGAAAAGGGAAAACTGTGTTTCTGAATGTTTCTCCTCAACTATATTATTGCCTAGCCAGATATAAATAGCAGCTTGAACATCAATATGTCAGAAAAACTTAAAAAACAATGAACAGTTTGGCAGCATCTTAAAGACTTACAAAACATGTAGATAGTATCATGAGCTTTCGTGGGCACAACCCACTTTTTCAGGAAAAAGGAGTATTTGAAGAAGTGGGTTGTTCCCCCGAAAGCTCATGCTACCATCTACATGTTTTGTTATTCTGTAAGGTGCAGCAAGACTATTTGTTGTTTTTTAAGTTTTTCCAGTTTCAGGCTAACTCAGCTACCCCTCTGAAGCTTATCAATATGTTGGTGTAATGTTTGCTAAGATTTGATGCTTATTTCTGGTGATAGAAAATATTACCTCAAGTTAACTGAATTGCTCTTTAATTCTTTCATAACCATTATTAAGAGGAGAAATGGAGTCCCCTTTTCATCTGACTCTGCCCCCCACCCTTGGGTCTCTAGGGCAGAGCTGCCATCACAGTGGTGAGCAAACAGAAGTGCCCCAGAGGTGTTGGCAGGGGCACAGACTCTCCTCCCCTGCTCTGTTCTCCTCACCACAGCTCCCTGCCAGGCTGAGTTTCCAGGGGTTCATTTCAGCACCATCTGTCCTGCCCACAGCCTGTTCTGTGTGTCTCCACCCTACAGCTCCCCACACCAGGACAGGAAAATGAACAGCTTCCCCACCTGCAAGAAAACAGCCCTTTTCCCTTTTTTAAGTCGACTAATATCTAATGTAAGAACATAAGATCAGGGCTGACCTTAGGATTTATGGGGCTCTACGCAATACTATTATACTGGTGTCCCTATGCCTAATGGCTGCTTGGATGGGGAAGCGAGATGATTTTTAGAGATATGACTTTATAATCTTCAGCAACACAGTAATGAAATAGTTTTAAAGTAATTTAAAATTAAGGCTTTGTAGACAATCACAGTAAATACAGAAACTGACAGTAGGTACCTGCGGTTAGCAAATGCCTGTTAAATGGCTCCATTATCACTTGAATGGCTCTGTCGTAAGTTCAGTGTTTTGCTCATAGGTCTGCAGATTTTTTCAGTTTTAAGTTAACTAGATCCTTCCAGGAGGGAGCAGAGCTACAGAACAGGGGCTGGAAGAGTCAGGTGAGTGGACATTTAGACACAGTAGTGCCCCAAAATTCCAGGTGCCCTACACAGCTGTGTATTCTGTGTATGGGTAAGGACAGCTCTGCATCAGAATACAAAAATGGCCACAGTGGTCTAAAGGTCCCATACTGAAGGTCTATTCAGACCAGTATCCTATCTTCCAACAGTGACCAAACCCAGGTAGCCCACAGGGAATTAACTTTTTAGATTTAGTGCATAATCATGATTAGTCACTAATACCACCCTGTTACAACACCCTGGATAAATGCTGCATATTGTGTCAGAAACACAGAAAATAATTCCAAAAGCATCCAAGTGACCCATGATCCTAAGTCCTATTTTCAAAGGTGACTTGGGCACTCTGGGCCAGATTTTTAAATATTCAGATGTGCCTAGGAGGATCTGAAATCCGTGGGAGTTAGGTGTCTAGGAGCTTTTGAAAATCACACTAGGCACCAGCTGCATCTTTAGCGTATCAAAAAGAAGACTGAGAGGTCTTCACAAGGAGAAAACAGTGAGTGCTAACAGGCTGTTTAATCTAGAGGAAAAAGGCATAATAAGAACCTATGATGGGAAGCTGAAGCCAGACACATTTAAATTAAAAATAATGCAGATGTTATTAATGGTGTTGGAGGAAGCTACCAAGGGAAGTGGTGACTTCTCTGTCTCTTGATGTCTTCAAATCAGACTGGATAATTTCTGGTTGATTAGCCAAAAGACAAATTACATTTTAGTCAAGCACAAGTTAGTAGGTGCAATACAGAGGTAGCAGGGTGAAATGTAGTGGCCTCTGGTATACAGGAAGTCAGAACAGATGATCCAATGGTCTCTTCTGGGCTTAAACTTCTATGAATCTAAGAAATCAGGCTATAGCCCTAATGCACAGTTGTAAATGATGAACCAAAATACCTTGAATTTTTCTGAGAGTCAGTGACAACAGTTGCACAGCAAGTGATGATAGTAATTTAATTTAACAGTGCCTACACCTTTTTCGTTTGAAGATCTCAAAGCTTTTCCCAAACAGATGAAGTCAGCTACTGTGAAGTAGATGCTGCTATTCCTATTATAGGTGCAAACTTCTAGCACCCTCAAATTTTGGCATTTCCTTACTTTTGAGTGTATGATTTTTAAACATTTATGTTCTTTTAATCTAGTTTGTTGTCTGTAATCACAATATAGACAACAACCCCCTTTGTCATGCAAGTACCCCTACTGTAAGATGTGGTGGATCTTTAAGATGCTGTGATAGGTTTTTATGAAGGTGAGCATGGAAATAATTATCAATAGCAAATTCCACAGATGGGAAGAAGCAACTTTAAAATAACAGCTCACTGAGATAGCTCACTTAAATGTTCTTGTTTTGATGCTCAGTATTCAGTGTCATAGAGAGGTGAAAATGTCAACTGGAGCTCAGAAAATCGAAAGTGATGATATGGTTGTCTCAGTTCACTTCTGTTTGTTTCTTTCCCTTCTGACTGCATTTCAGTTTATGCTATGAACATGGACTGACGGTGCAGGCAGGCTGGAGATATTAAAGAGGATATAAACATGAGAGCACAACAGGGCTTTAGATACCACAGGATATGAATATGGGTGTACAGCAGGGTTATGGAATATAAACATGGGAGTGTAGCAGGGTCACAAGCAGTAAACACGGGCTAAGAAAGACAATGCTGTATAAACATGAGGCATACAGCGGAATAAGAAGCCATCTGGGAATTCAGCTGAACTACAGAAGTTCCAAGATATAAACAGAGGAGTATAGTAGGGTCATTGGCTACTGCAGCTGAGCTAAGAAGGAGGATACTGTACAAATATTGAGATGTAACAGAATAAGAGACATGAGAGTACAGCAGAATGATAGATGTCACAAGACATAAATATGGGAATATACTCCCTCCCCCCGTCCTAGGTTATAAACATGGGACTACAGCATAGAATCCTAGGATATAGCATGAGTAGAGTTGTTAGATCCTGAATTTTTTGGGGGAGGCACCCAGAAGTTATATAAAACAAATTCTCTTTGTTAATAATTATGGTTTTTTGCCTGCATAAAGCAGAATTAAACATGGCTCCTTCTGTAGGTAGAGCAGATAAAAGTGAAAGAAGTGCTGTATTTACAGGAAATTCTAAACAAGGCTAACAAATTTGCTTAAAGAAGTTATTAACTTAGTATCTCCAGAATTTTATTGTCAGATCAATTTCATCTGTTCCTACTTCTGCTCTTAGAATTCATCTATTTGCACGTGAATTGTTTACTTGTCATAAGTTTTGATTTGACACTCACCGAAGTGAATAGAAAAAAACCCAACTTTGACTCCAGTGGGCAGTGTGGATTATGCCGATAGTAAGTTTATTATGAAAAGTTATATTATGCTCCTTGAACTATAACTTTTTCAAGATCACCACCTTGACACTGGAGATAGTAATGAATCCGAGTTATGGGAGTAACACATGGACAACAGTCATGTTCATCTGGAGGAGGGATGGAAATTATGTTCAACAAGAAGTTGTCAGATTTAGCAAACCAAAAGTGATGATACGGTTTTCTCAGTTCACTTCTATTTGTTCCCGTCTGACTGCATTTCAGTTTATGCTATGAACATAACATAAGTTTGTGCCCTTATTATAGCTAAAGTTCTCAAAAAGAGAACCACCATTTAAAATTTGCCTACAATTTATACAATGCTTAAAAAACAACCTATATAAAGGGTTTTTTTTACTCTACAGATTTTTTTAAATTATTGCCTTCATCCTATTAAAGTCTATAGTACTTTCCTTAAAGGCTCTCATAGATACTCACCCAAACCAAAAGGAATAAAGTTACCAATGAGTGTTTTACAAAATAGTCATTGTATCTTATAAAAACACCACAATGACTGGAAAATGATGAAAAAATCATTCTTGTGTGATATCTTTAAAATTATCCAAGTAACTCAAAGAGTTTTTCATTACTTAGGGGCTATTTCGCTAGCCTTACTCTCACAGAATACTATCTTACTGCTCCAAGAAACATGACAAAATCAGACTCGATGTAGCCTACATGACTTATATGAAAAGTCCTAGGGACTTTAACAGAGAGTGCTAAGCTGTAGAATTATTTAGGAAGGATATCACTTTCTATTAGAGTTTGAGAATCATTTCCTCAAAATACCTAGTTCATGTCTATAAAGCCTGTTGGGTTTAATACTAAATGTGATAGGACTTTTCCATAGACACCTAATCTTATACAAACTGCATAATCCTGCAACCTCTTGTTTATGTGGGTCACAGTCCCAAATAATCAGTAGGTCTAAATGAGTAAGCGTTTGCATAACTGAGACCACAGTAAGTCAGTGGCAGTGCAGGAAATGAAACTCAAGAGTTCTTAAAGAAAAGCCACTGCTTGAACCACTATATAAAATCCCCCTGCATGACATTTATTTATTTTATGTGACTACCAATAGAATGTTAAAAAAGGCTTACAGATGCACTTGATTGTATGTTTTATGGGACAACATCAGTCTAGCAACTGAAGTAACTGAGATGTGGCTAAATCAGGAAACTGACCAGGAATTTAAGCCGGAGAATACATATTGTTTATGGGAAAGAGAGACTTTGCAAGGAAGAAAAGATGTGGCAATTCTTGGGGGTGGAAAGACATCATAATGTCTGTGTAACGGACAGTTTGTGCAATCTGTCTAGGGAGGTAGAAACCATCTGAGTTAAGAAGTAAAATACACTAGATAACCAAAACAATCCCAGGAGAGTATTATGAACTGGCTCCAGAGGGAGGCACAAATGGGTATTACAACATGTTTCTGTAAACATGAGAGAACTGTGAAAAGCTAAAACACAGATCATAAAAGGGTTTGATACATGACTGTCCTCTCTCACTGAGGGATGGCAAACACTTGGGACATAATCCAAACCCAGCTGAATTACTTTTTTAAAACATGCACAAGCTCTGCAAAACATGTTAGTAATCATTGGGATGGTATATTTGTTTCCCCACTGACAATTGCTTAGCATGAAGTGAACTATTTTTTTTAATTTGTATTTGTTTGTGGTTACTAAAAATATGTATATTGCCAGCCAGAATGATTTGTTTAGATTGAATAGCCAGCCAGGGTAAGATTACGAAAGGGGCTTTATTCCTGCAGCCCTGGACACCAGGCTAAGGGTCCTGGGATGCAGCCACTACAGTACAGCATGTATGTGTTGAAGCACTGCCTGGAATGGGGAGGATGGGGAGAAGCAGCTCTGTGTGCTGCAGTTTCCTCTTCCAGCCTCCCTCAGGCTGGAACTGTGTCACTAATGGTGCTCAACAGCAAGCTCCACCCCCACTACTCCCATTGGCCAGGAATTGAGGCCAATGGGAGCAGCTGGGGGCAATGCCCACAAGTGCAGGGCTGTTCAGAGCCTGCTGTTCCCCCTCCAGAAACGGTGCCAGGTAAGCATCCCAATCCCCTGCACCTTTCCGCACCCTCCTTCCCTCCCAGACCCTGCACCCCCAGCACACTCCTGAGTTCACCTCCCACTCCCAGCCAGTTCTAGCACCTACATCCTGTCCAGACACTGCACCCATATCCTAGTTTGCTCCTGCACCCTAATTCCCACTCAGACCCTGTGTTCCCACCCTGCTCCCAGGCAGCCCCCTCTTGCACACTGAACCCCTCATTTTTGGCCCACCAAGAGCCATGGGGCAACCACAAAATATACTAGCCCTGGGCCCCCCAAAAAGTTAATCTGGCCCTGTACACAGCCCAGTTGACTGGCTAATCATGCTGTCAACTTGCATGATTTTATTGTGAGTTTCACAACTTGTGTTGTTATTCTTAAAGCCCCACCTCCTGGAGTCAAGTAATTTCATGAGACTCTCAGGCAAAAATAAAAATAAAAAATCTTTTCATCTTGAACATATGAGCAGATTATATGGCAAATCTGAACAAAATTTTAAAAGTGTATGCCTAAAATGACACATAATATAGGACAAGTATGAGCCTGAGATGATTGTTATGGTGGAAATATAAATACTTGGGAGGAAAAAAATGAGGGGTTTTATTGGAAATGTTAATGGGATGGTAAATATGGGCCAGATTTTCAGTGGGGGATAAATCCAGTGAAGGCAACAAGTTACATCAGTTTACACAAGCTTAGGATCAGTCCCAATGGTTATTTTTTATTGAAATATTTACATAGCACAAATAAAAAGTAACTTAAGATGTGGTTTTTGTGGCATCAGAAGGATGTGAGACAAATCTGACATCTTCATACAGTTCCAAGTTATAAAAATATATTTTGCTGACCTTACTGTTAGGGGACTTTGAACCGAGATTTTTATTCTGAATTCTCCCCTCACAAAATAAAACAATTTCACATGTCTCTTTATAGTCTCTAAGTTCATTGGAGCTTGTTCTGTGTAATGTTGGCACTACTGGAGCTGTTAAAACCATTGTGTAATGGAGTGAGATCACAGAATATCTTAGTTCATGCTGCCTGCACTATCTTGCCTGGCTGATGGTTAATCACAGTTAAAACATTAAGGAACAAATCACGTAGGATTAGAGGATTGATTTGTACAGTGGTAGAAAATTGAGGCATTCAGCTAATCTTTAAAAATAAAATACTAAATTCATCTTCAGTGAACATCAGTGCAGCTTTATTGCCTTCACCATGGCACCATTTGGCCCAACAGTTTGTAGAGAAATCAGGTTTTTGTTGTATATATTTGCTAATTATTTAGGCATGTAATGAACAAGACAATGGCAGTGTAAAGATTTCAAATGCAGTATTTGGACTTTGAATGTTAAATGGAAGATTTCACCATATTCTTGGGCTCTGACCTTTTATCTTGAGCATGATGACTGCCAGATTAAAGAATCTCAGACAACCAGTAACAATCATCCATGGTGGAATTTTCCTTTCAAGTGGCTAGCTGACCTTTTTTTTAATCTCATATTAAAAGGCTATCAGCATGCAAGTCATGAACAGCAAACAGCTTAGGTCCTTGTTTTGTGCACTCAAGAAAGCATGTGTAGAAGTCAGTGGGTTGTCCCAGTCCATTTATTTACATAGAGGCTCAGGAATGCAATATGGAAATGAATAGAGCATATTTTTCTATCCTTCTTCTAGGCCCAGGGTATTATGTGCTTTGTACTGGGTATAGACAGGGATACAACTTTTATGGTTCATTTGTTTTTTTAACCACTGTGAAAAACTCGAGACCCACATGTGCAACAGACGTGATTTATCAGGAGCTGAATGCATTTAGCTTGGTAAAGTGACAACTAATGGGTTATGATAACAGTTTACAAACAGTTTACAACCTATGGAACTCCTTGCCAGAGGATGTTGCGAAGGCCAGGACTTTAACAGGGCTCAAAAAAGAACTAGATAAATTCATGTCCATCAATGTCAGGATGGGTAGGAACGGTGCCCATAGCCTCTGTCAAAAGTTGGGAATGTGTGACAGTGGAGGGATCACTTGAAGATTACCTGTTCTGTTCATTCCTTTTGGAGCACCTGGCATAGGTCACTGTTGGAAGACAGTATATTGGGCTAGATGGACCTATGGTCTGACCCACTATGGTCGTTCTTATGTTCTAAATATTTGGAGGCTGTTAACATTGTAATGTTTTAATGCCATGTCTTATTTTGTTTGCTTGCATAGTTATAACCTGTAGGCAGCAGCTGCACCTCAGAATAAGTAATTCGGTCAGAGACAACAGATTTTTCTAGTAATTGCTTAGGACAGCTGTAAGGGGAAGGATGCAAATATCCTACGTACAATGGCTTATTTAAACAGTGTCTGTTGCTGGTAAAACAATAACTGTTCCTACTTGGTGAGGGCAGCCCATTAGAGGATGTGGGCTCCTCATGACTAGTACCTGGGGTATCTCTCTGCCCAGCCTCGGCTAGAGACAAATAGGAATTTATATGTTACCAGGCGTGGTTCTGCACTGGCTCTCAGTCCAATCTCTTCAGCTTCCCCCCAGATTCTACACAGGATCTGACCCACTCCTGATAAAACCATCAGTCTGTTCACACAAGATTGTGAGTGCTGCATACCTTTCCTCAGCAATTTCCCCTGTATTCAGTTTTTTGGATAGCCATGGGTCAGTTTCTTCCTGGGTCAAGGTCTTTGCATACAGTTCTGCCTCCTCCCACACTGTCTGGGGCGTGGGGATGTGCCTGTATGTTGATCCTGAAGGGTCATAGTTCTGCAGGGAAGGCGTTGGCAAGAACGGTAGTTTCCTGTTTACCTGATTCATCGCATCTGTAAAATTATGATAACTCTGACATGTAAACTTCTGAGGGACACTGTAAGCAAGGATGAGTAAATATTTGTGAAGTGATTTAGAAATGGCAATTCCAGTGCTGAGCAGTATTATCTTGCATGAAAACTGGTTCTGAGAAGCTGGCAGCCTTCTTTAGAGTGCAACAAATTTCAGAAAAGCATCCTGAAATCTTCCATCCCCAGACTTTTGGATGCTTGCCTCTCTGCTAATTAATATCAGTGGGCTGGTGCACTGCTGCAACATGATAGTGCTTTTTCTAGAGAGAAAAAGCGGAAAAAGCCTTCTAGCATATTGTTCTAGCATATATAGGAAGCCTGCAGGGTAGATGTTGTAATCTATACAGAGGAAATCTGCTGTAAATTACAAAAAAGGATTTCAGGACTGGATCCTGATGTCATTGTAGAAGCTAGAACAAAATCAGAAAACCTTTCAATCTATTTATCAACATTTCTGCAGATGTTTTCATTTTAAAGAGAGGGAATGAATAAATATTGAATAAAGAAGGTTAATCTCTATCCAGTGTCTTTAAAATAAGAGTTTTTAAAAATCAATGTAGACTCATTGACTCTTGCCAATTCTTCCTTACTTAGAGACATTTGTACTATAGACAGCAACTGGCATTATGAGTTAGTTGGAAACAGAACAAAAAGGCTAGGTCATCTATTGTATTTGACAGCAGTTATATTAAAGGAGACTCAATTCTTGTTGGCATTGAGATATACCTAGGCACCCAGCAACCTTCTGTTTTTTGATAAAAGATGCAAGATGCAAAAGGATAATTGGAGAGTACTGCTTATCCCTATGCAGAAATACTAAGAAATTCTTGGAATAGTATGATGTGAACTATCAGCCCATTTTTGCTATTTCCACAATTCAAAGAGTTTCTCACTGTGTTGTATTTTTTAAAAAATTATTCACTGAAAGAGCACAGTACAAAAGACCTTGGTGCCTCGGTTTGTCCATCTCTAGAATGGGTGAAAAAGAAATCCTGATTTGGCTTGTAACACACTGTGAGGTCTCTGGCAGTACAGAGTTTATCTGTAAAGGGCTAAATTAGCAGTCACCTTTAAAAGTGGCACCTTGTAGTTAGGCTTCTGTGTCCATATTCAGAGATGTAGCCGTGTTAGTCTGGTCTTGCTGAAACAAAAGACAGGATAAGCCATCTTGTTAGTCTTTAAAGTGCTGCATAGTCCTGCCTTTCATATTCAGACACATAAGCAAAGACTCAATCTTGTATCTTAACTTTATCTGCAGATGCTTCAGTTTTTCTAGTTGTAAAATCAACAGTAATAGCAATGTATGTCTCAGGAGTGTTATTAGTAAAGCTTAGCAAAATTTTTCAGATATATAATAGTTTGCTAAAAATTTTAAAACCCTCAAAATATATTTCTAATTTTGGATCAAACAAAATGTTTTGCTCATCTGAAAATATGTTTTTAAATGTTTTTGTTTTGAAGAAAAAACTAAAAGCTTTTTGTTTGGTGTTGACCCAAGCTACTTAAAAAATTTGTTTTGGCAAACTACTGAAAAACTGGTTATTCACATAGCTCTACTTTTCAGGCTTTAACTGTGGAGGTAGCAGTCTCAACTCCTCCTGTAAGCTTGAGTTCAGTTTTGCAATTTACCATGTTTTGTAACCAACTGATGCAAAATAAAATCACAATTTTTTCTCTCTCTCTGTCATTATTTGAAAGACAAACTGCTCTAAAAAGATGCTTAGTTCCAGCCTGGGAGTGTTTTTTCTTCTTTCACACTACTCTCCTAAATTCCTAAAGCCATAGATGAGAAAGCCATGAATCCAATTAAGAAAAATGCTGGGAAAGATAAAGTGTTGTTTGAATGTGAGATGATGAGAGAGCCAGGAAAGATGAGTTACATGCAGGGCTTAGCTAACCAACCTAGCTGTAATTGTTATCTGAGTCTGCTGGATTTTTCACTAATGATGCTGCAATACTGGTTTGGGTTCTGTTTTCTGCTCTCAGGGTTCACAGTGTGAGCAGGTCTGCACAAGTTCTTCCCTTATTGCCTTGGTATCATGAAAAATAAAACCTTGGTTAAAAAAAAACCAAGGAGACAAAGTAACGAGGCCAGAGCTGGAGAAAACACTTGGCTCAATAATTTAGCATGGGGCAAAGATACAAAGAATCAACAACAGTCCTAGCTTTCATTCCTATCCATTCCGGATGGTCTCTAGGCTCAGCTTTTAATGGCTGCTTCTTATTTGACCAACAGGGAGAACTGAGCACGGCGGGGGCGGGGGGGGCCGAGGGGGGGAGGGTTTGACATAAAAGAGAGTCTCTCTCACTTGCTCTAACGTGCATGCTGAGGAACCTGAAGGTGTAGTAAAGGCAGGTTGGGGAGAGAGTGTACTTTCATTACACTATCTTACAGTCTCCTTGCTTGTTTTTTTTTTTTTTTGCACGCTGCTCACCAGTGGCCCCTTGGCATAGGAGTTAACCTCACTTTAGAATCCTTTACACTCACAGGCCATATTCTGACATGATGCTTCAGGGAAGTGGTCATGTCAATGGTGAGAGATGCTTGTGATTGTAACTAAGAAAATCTGGGGTATAGTGCATCAGCTTGATTATGTGCTACACTTGGCCCCATTGAATTGAGAGGGGTTGCATGCATGTATTGAGGACAGGTATTAGCCTTTAAATCACAATTTAAACTCCTTGTTGACTTAGTCTAGATTCTTCTACCTTTGAATTTGATCCATATTATTTAAAGAGGCAATACTTTTGCAGCTGCCATCCTGACTTACACTGGGGATTGAATCAGGGACCTTCAGAGCTGACATACAGATCTCAAGTCCATACAACTTGAGAGCCAGACTAAAATCAAGAAAAAAGGTAAAATGGACACACATCTTCTGTGGACTGGGCTAGGAGAAAAAAATGCAGCACAGATTGGTTAGTGGATTTGCTATACTTTCCGCTGGACAGAAGAAGTTTGCCCCAAGTATGTGAGTCTGTAAACTGGGTATATTTTGGTGGGACACTACTGAAAATATCCAATTCATGATGAACTGCTGAGAATCAGGGCAGTCACAGTCATTGTTCCCTTTAATTTTTCCCATCTATATGTGGAATAAATTTTGTTGTGTGCACCAAGTCATGTGCAAATGTGCACCAACAGTGAAACACATGCTGCCAGCTGCTGCCAGCTGTGGGCACTCTGCTAATCTGCTGGGCGGCATTTGAGTCTCTCCTGCGTGGCCATCCAATCACTCAGCTTAAAAGGAACACTAGTCCCAGCCCAAGACTGGTGGTCCTCCACTTACAAGGCACACCTAACCAGTCAAAAAGAAAACTTCTGTTTCATCACACTGGCTAACAAGAAATCATAGAAGCAATTTCCTCAGATACTCCAGTTCCCTTATAGCACCACCAGGAACATTGTTTATAGAGATGAGTGGTTATGAAAACCAACCTCATCAAATAAAAGGTTCTTCTGATGCCAAAGGATCAGCCACATGTCCAAGTTAATAATGTAACTCAGACCTTACCCAAAACCATGCCATTGCCAATTCTTTAGTATCTAAAATCTAAAGGTCTATTCATAAAGGAAAGAAATAGAAGTGAAAGTTAAAATTGATAAAAAACCCAAATACATACAACAATTGCAAAGTCCTTGGTTTAGGCATATATCAGCATTGGAATAAACTGCTGGCTCAAGTTAAGTTTCTGGCTACTTCCAAATCATTCACAGGACCTCAGTCCCTTTGTTAGAATGCTCCCACTGGTATAAGTCCAGAGTCCAGATGCTCATCAGATACGAATCAGCATCTCCCCAGGACCATGATTACTCAATTACCCCTCGATGGGCCATTCAAATTAAATAGTCCCATCATAATACACTGGCCAAATGCTCCACTACTGCTACCCAGAATCAAACACATTGAAATACAAGTGCACGGACAAAGCACATAACTTCAAGTACATATGTGATGCATATACAGAGAACCTAACCATAAGCAGCAAATCATAACCTTTTCATAGACACCTCGCTTGGCACACTTTGTACAAGATTCACTGCAAATATATAATAGTGATCGCAACATGATCTACAGACCCATCGGCATTGGAGATGGGGGAATGTAACACACACTGACCTGTAAGTTATGCTAACAGCATCCTGAGAAGCAAACTGGGCCCTTTGGACTATGCTACGGGCTCTTCCTCAGCATTTCAGAACTCTTGCAGCTCAGCCTAGGAACCACTCCATCCCTACAGTATTTAGAAATTTGATGGTGGGGAGCGGAAAGTGCTTTCCTATTTAACATCCAGGGCAGCCAATCTACAGAGAGGCAGAGAACAGCAGGTGCCTCCAAGGAGAATGAGTATCCCACTGCCCAGAAATAGCTGTCATCCAAGGTTGCTGCTGGGCTTGGGGCTTGGAAATAGGGAAAAAGTGTAATTAAACAAACGAGGGGGCTTTCCCCCCTGCTCACTATGCTCACCAACCCCCCCTCTCTGGGAGTAGGAAGCCCCAGCTCTCCCCCGGCCACCAGGGAAGGCAGCCCTGGCCTGTCCCCTCCCCACTCCAGCCACCCAGAGGCCAGCACCAGCTCTCTACCCCCAGCCACCAGGGTGGGAGGGGAGGACTGAGGCCACACCAACCCCAGCTCTGTCCCCCCTTGGCCATCGGGGGCCCAAGGCTGTGCCACTCCTGGCTCTCTCCCACCCTGGGCCTCCAGGGAGGGACGAGGCTGCTGCAGCTCCAGCATTACCTCCTCCTTCCAGCCACACCAGCCCCAGCTCTCTCACTCCGGCCACTGAGTGGGGGGCCAGGCTGAGGCCATGCCAGCCCCAGCTCTCTTCCACTGGCTGCCAGGAAGGAAGGGCGATAGGCCATGGCCTCACCAGCCCCAGCTCTCTCCCTCCAACCATGGGCATGGGGGAGGGAGGGAGAGGGAGAAGGAGGTAGGCCGCACCATGGCATCCTCACCTCCCGAGCACTTGTAGAAGGAGAAGGGGGAGGGAGGAAGGGGGCAGTTGGGATGCAGAATGACATGATAATGTCACTCTGTCATCCCACAGAGGGAAAAAATTATATATAGAGAGAAAGATGCACACACAAACATATAGGCTGTGTCTACATTGGCATCCCTTTCCAGAAATTCCTTGAAATTCCTTGAAAGTAAGAATAAGGGATCCTCTGGAAAAGGGCTTATTTTCCGGAGAATCGCATCTAGACTGGCGCTTTTCTCCGGCAAAAACCCCGAGCCGGAAAAAAGCGGCAGCCATGTAAATGCAAATGCTGCGGGGGATATATAAATCCCCCGCGGACTTGCAATTCCGAAGTGTCTCATTAGCATCCTTTTTCCAGAAAGGGATGCCAATGTAGACACAGCCATAGAATATATTATTTTAGATGAAGATAGATAGATAGATAGATAGATAGATAGATAGATAGATAGATAGATAGATAGATAGATAGATAGATAGATACCAATCAACGAATTAATTCTCAAATACACCTTTGTGGCAGTCAAATAGCATCCCCGTTTTGCATAATGGGAAATTAAAGCAGAGAGATTAAATAGTTGGTCCAGTGTAGTGCACAGGAACCTTGTTGTCTTCAGGATTATATTTCAGAGGGTTTAGAATTTTATACTTGTGCTCAGTTCCCTAGCCCGTGTTTCCCAATTTCATTTGGCCACAGAACCCTTTTAAACTCGAAAGAATTTTGTGGAACCCTTAATAACGGTCTTATATATGGAGCTGCACAAGTAGACCACAAATAAGTAAAGATAATAATAAATAAATGCTAAACAAGGTCATGAGATCAACACAAATTAAAATTGTTTTCAATAAAATTGATATATGCTTAAATATTACTTTTTTTTAATTATAAAATGTTATTGTAATGGAATTTTCTTGAGGAACCCTTATTTTTACTTCACGGATCCCCGGGGTTCTGTAGAACACCATTTGGGAAAGACTGTTCTAGCCTATGTCTCGTTCATGTAATATGCAATCTGTTGCAATTAAAGAAGAAGAAAAAGAGGACAAACTAGTAACAGTAGTTTCAGCCCTCAGAGTTTGCTGTCTCAAAGCAGGAATGGTACAATACACTTATACTTCTAGAGTTATAGAAATAATATAGGACTGCAAAGGACCTTGAGAGGTCATTTGGTCCATCCCTATATGCTCAAACAGGATTAAATACACCTACACCAGCCCTGGCAGGTGTTGTCTAACTCTAACCTCTTCTTAAAAATCTCCAGTGACAGAAATTCCACAGTCTCCCTTGATAACACAGTTCAGTGCTTAACTACCCTTCTAACTAGAACATTTTTCCTAGTAGCCAGCAGTTCTCAAACTGTGGGATAGGACCCAATTTTAAAGGGGTCAACAAGGCTGGAGTTAGACTGGTTGGAACTGAAACCGAAGCTCAAACCCCACCTCCTGGGGGCTGAAGCCCAAGGACTGAAGTCCTGGGAGTAGAGCTATAGTTACACACCCCTCATCTGAGGCTGAAGCCCTTAGGTTTCTGCTTTGACCCCCTCCACACACACCCCACCTGGGGTGGTAAGGCATGGGCTTTGCCCCCCCTGCCAGTGAAAGCAGTACTCTGAGGGGCTTTGGTACCCCCTCTTGGGCTCGTATAACAATTTTTGTTCTTATAACAGGGTCACGGTACAATGAAATTTAAGAACCACTAATCTAAATCTCTCTTGCTGCAGTATTTCTCTCATTGCTCTTATTTTAGCCATTACACATTGCTTGGATAGAGGTTGGGATGCAAATCAAAGCAACATACGAGTCCTTTACCCACCCCAGGAAACAGTAAATTCATCTGCTTGAATCTTGACGGGATGTCTCTCAAAAATATGCTCTAATTCAAACACAAAGTACTAGCCTTGGTTGTGTTCACTTACATAGTAGAAAAGAATAATTCCTTCCTCTGCATGAATGGCTGGGCAACATTTTATGTCCTGTTTTATACAAGAGGTCAGACTAAATGATCATATTGATCTCAGGGTCTGGTCTTAAGACCTATGATTCACAGCAGGCCTTAGTGCCCAGCTGGCTAAAGTCACATGTCAATTATGGTAGAGGATGCAGAGAAAGAGGAGGAATATAATATATTGTGTTTGTAATTGCTTTGGGAAGATGCATCCTTCATTGCTGCCAGTGAGAAAGGAATGGGCCTTCCTGCAAATCTAGGCAGAGGGAATTTCAATTGGAGTTAGCTTTGCCTGAATAAGAGCTTGAGGTGTCATTCCTGCTTCAATTGACTTAATTCCTTTTTGGAGTTGTTTCCAAGTTTGCAATAAAGTGGTGACCACTTAAGGACAATGGGCAGAAGGAATATAAAAATCCAGGTTTGACTTGGTAAGCCTCTGAGGGTATGTCTACCCTACACAGCTTTTAGTGACCTAGCTCCTGACTCTCAGAGACCAAGTTCGGGCTTTGGAGGCCAGGGTGGCTGAACTGGAGGAACTAAGGGAGGTAGAGAGGTATGTTGATGAGGCTTTCCGGGACACTAGTACCGTCCCACCTCCAGTCTGACAGCCCCAGCGCTGTTAAGGAGGATGAAAGGCTCAGGGGAAGAGAGCAGTCAATGGGAGCAGAGGGAAACCATCCCATAGTTGGGACCCTCCTTCCAAAGGATGTTATGGTATCCTCTCGCACTGAGGACACCTCTCCGGGGGAGGGAACATCAGTTGTTAGGAAGAGGCAGGAGTTAGTAGTGGGTGATTCGATCATTAGAAACATAGATAGCTGGGTTTGCGATGACCGGGAAAACTGTAAGGTGACTTGCCTACCTGGTGCGAAGGTTGCGGATCTCTCGAGACGTCTAGATAGACTTATGAGTAGTGCTGGGAAGGAGCTGTGGTCGTGGTATATGTAGGTACCAATGACATAGGAAAGGGTAGGAGAGTTGTCCTGCAGGCCAAATTTAGGCTGCTAGGAAGGAGACTAAAATCCAGGACCTCTATGGTGACATTCTCAGAAATGCTTCCTGTTCCATGTGCAGGGCCAGGTAGGCAGGCAGAACTTCAGAGTCTCAATGCATGGATGAGACGATGGTGTAGGGAGGAGGGGTTTAGATTTATTAGGAACTGGGAACACTTTTGGGAGAGGGGGAGCCTATACAGGAAGCATGGGATCCACCTAAACCAAGGTGGATCCAGACTGCTGGCACTAAACATTAAAAAGGCCGTAGAGCAGTTTTTAAACTAAGAGATGGGGGAAAGCCAATTGATTTGGAGGAGCACGTGGATTGGATGGAGACTTCTCTTAGAGGAGAGTCCATTGATGGAGATTCTCTAGGTTTTAATCAGAAAGAGAGGAGGGGAGATAATAAAGTATGTGCTAGATCAGATAAGAAACAATCACATATACAAGAATCTAATACATCAGGGAAGGACAGACAAATAAACAGTGGCAATTTTTTAAAGTGCTTCTACACAAATGCTAGAAGTCTAAATAATAAGATGGGTGAACTAGAGTACTTCATATTAAAGGAGGAGATTGACATAATAGGCATCACAGAAACCTGGTAAAATGAGGACAATCAGTGGGACACAATCATACGGGGATATAAAATATATCAGAAGAACAGAATAGGTCATGCGGGCGGCGGAGTGGCACTATATGTGAAAGATAATGTAAATCAAATGAAGTAAAAGTCTTAAATGAATCAACATGTTCCGTAGAATCACTATGGATAGTAATTCCATGCTCTAATAAGAATATAGCAGTAGGGATATATTATTGACCACCTGACCAAGACAGTGATAGTGACGTTGAAATGCTAAGGGAAATTAGAGAGGCTATCAAAATAAAAAACTCAATAATAATGGGGGATTTCAATTATCCCCATATTGACTGGGTACGTGTCACCTCAGACCGAGATGCAGAGATAAAATTTCTCAATGCCTTAAATTACTGCTTCTTAGAACATCTGGTACAGGAACCCACAAGGGGAGAGGCAATTCTCTATTTAGTCCTGAGTGGAGCGCAGGATCGGGTCCAGGAGGTAACTATTACAGGACCTCTTGGGAATAGTGACCATAATATAATAACATTTAACATTCGTATGGTGGGAAGAACACCTCAGAAGTCCAGCACTCTGGCATTTAATTTCAAAAAGGGGAATTACGCAAAAATGAGGAAATTAAACAGAAATTAAAAGGTACAGTGACTAGAATAATATCTCTACAAGCTGCACGGAAACTTTTTAAAGACACCATAATAGAGGCCCAATTTAAATGTATACCCCAAATTAAAAAACATAGTAAGAGACCTAAAAAAGAGACACCGTGGCTTAACAGCTGTGTAAAAGAAGAGATAAAAAGTCATCTTTTAAAAGTGGAAGTCCAATCCTACTGAGGTAAATAGAAAGGAACATAAACACTGCCAAATTAAGTGTAAAAATGTAATAAGAAAAGCCAAAAAAAATTTTGAGGAACACTAGCCAAAAACTAAAAAAGTAATAGCAAAACATTTTTTAAGTACATTAGAAGCAGGAAGCCTGCTAAAAAAACCGTGGGGCCCCTGGACGATCGAGATACAAAAGGAGCAATCAAGGACGATAAAGCCATTGCGGAGAGACTAAATGATTTCTTTGCTTCAGTCTTCATGGCTGAGGATGTTAGGGAGATTCCCAAACCTGCACCATCCTTTGTGGGTGATGAATCTGAGGAACTGTCCCAGATTGAAGTGTCATTAGAGGAGGTTTTGGAACAAATAGAAAAACTTAACAGTAACAAATCACCGGGACTAGATGGCATTTACCCAAGGGTTCTGAAAGAACTCAAATGTGAAACTGCGGAACTATTAACTGTGGTTTGTAACCTATCCTTTAAATCAGCTTCTGTACCCAAGAACTGGAAGACAGCTAACATAATGCCAATATTTAAAAAGGGCTCTAGAGGCGACCTGA
Organism: Pelodiscus sinensis; assembly: GCF_049634645.1. Taxonomy (NCBI): domain Eukaryota; kingdom Metazoa; phylum Chordata; order Testudines; family Trionychidae; genus Pelodiscus; species Pelodiscus sinensis. The sequence goes on from NC_134713.1 coordinate 18,766,515, forward strand.
CAATTACAGACAGGTAAGTCAAATGTCAGTACCGGGCAAATTAGTTGAAACAATAGTAAAAAATAAAATTGTCAGACACGTAGAAGAACATAATTTGTTGGGCAAAAGTCAACATGGTTTCTGTAAAGGGAAATCATGTCTTACTAATCTATTAGAGTTCTTTGAAGGGGTTAACAGACATGTGGACAAGGGGATCCTGTAGATACATAGTATACTTAGATTTCCAGAAAGCCTTTGACAAGGTCCCTCACCAAAGGCTCTTGTGTAAATTAGGTTGTCATGGGATAAGAGGGAAGATCCTTCTATGGATTGAGAACTGGTTAAAAGATAAGAAACAAACGGTAGGAATAAATGGTACATTTTCAGAATGGAGAGGTGTAACTAGTGGTGTTCCTGAAGGGTCAGTCCTAGGACCAATCCTATTCAACTTATACGATCTAGAGATCTAGAGAAAGGGGTAAGCAGTGAGGTGGCAAAGTTTGTGGATGATACTAAACTGTTCAAGATAGTCAAGACCAAAGCAGACTGTGAAGAACTTCAAAAAGATCTCACCAAACTGAGTGAGTGGGCAACAAAATGGCAAATGCAATTTAATGTGGATAAGTGTAAAGTAATGCACATTGGAAAAAATAACCCCAACTATACATACAATATGATGGAGGCTAATTTAGCTACAACTAATCAGGAAAGAGATCTTGGAGTTATCGTGGATAGTTCTCTGAAAACATCCACGCAGTGTGCAGCGGCAGTCAAAAAAGCAAATAGGATGCTAGGAATTATTAAAAAAGGGATAGAAAATAAGACGAAGAATATGTTACTGCCCCTATTTAAAACTATAGTATGCCCACATCTTGAATACTGTGTACAGATGTGGTCTCCTCACCTCAAAAAAGATATTTTGGCATTAGAAAATGTTCAGAATAGAACAACTAAAATTATTAGGGTTTTGGAACGGGTCCCATATGAGGAGAGGCTAAAGAGACTGGGACTTTTCAGTTTAGAAAAAGAAGAGACTGAGGGGGGATATGATAGAGGTATATACAATTATGAGTAGTGTGGAGAGGGTGAATAAGGAAAAGTTATTTACTTGTTCCCATAATATAAGAACTAGAGGACACCAAATGAAATTAATGGGTAGCAGGTTTAAAACTCATAAAAGAAAGTTCTTCTTCACACAGCGCACAGTCAACCTGTGGAACTCCTTCCCTGAGGAGGCTGTGAAGGCTAGGACTATAACAAAGTTTTTAAAAGGGCTAGATACATTCATGGAGGTTAGGTCCATAAAAGGCTATTAGCCAGGGGGTAAGGAATGGTGCCCGTGGCCTCTGTTTGTCAAAGGCCGGAGAAGGATGGCAGGAGACAAATTGCTTGATCAATGGCTTCGGTCCACCCCCTCTGGGGCACTTGGCACTGGCCACTGTCATCAGACAGGATGCTGGGCTAGATGGACTTTTGGTCTGACCCAGTATGGCCGTTCTTATGCTCTTATGTTCTTACGGCTGCGTGCATTGCTAAAAGTCAGACAGTGTAAAGACTGTTTGTCTGCATTTTTGCCCACAAAAGCTCCCACTCCCTACAAGCAGCATTTGCTTTGTCAGCAGGAGAGCACTCCTGCCAACAAAGTGTTGTTTACACTAGTGGCTTGTCTACACCAGCACGTTTTGCTGCCAAAAACTGCCGCTTGGTGACAAAACAGTGAGAACGTTTACACTGCAATGCAATTTTTGTTGGGAAAAACACCCAGTTTTGGTGACAAAAAAATTTCACTCCTGTGAAAGACTTTTGTCTTTTCTTCTCCCCTTATTGTCAATGAAGACCCAGCATGGACTCTGCTGTTTGTTTTGTCAAGAGAACTGCCTCTACCAATATCCCACGATGCCTGCCCTGATGGCTCTGCTCAGTGTTTTGTGATCTTTGCTGCCCTTTAGGCATGCACCTCTCCCCTTTCAAAGCTCTGGGAAGTATCTGATAGTGGCGTGAGCTGCTCCATTTGGGAAACAAAGAAAGAAGAAATTGTTGGGCTTCTCCTGTTCTGCCCTGCATTAGGAACACAGGAGCAGGCAGACTGCTATTGCAGAGAGAGGGCTGGAGAGACTGCTGTACTGCTTTGATATTCCTCAGCATGAGGAGCGCTCAGAGCTACAAGAGAACCCCAAGAAGTGCAGGGATCAGCCCTGCCTTCTCACAACGCTGCACTGTGGGATGCTTATCCACATTGCTTTTCTTTATCTGGAGCTAGCAATGTGGCCATGAAATGTTGACAATGGGAGGCAGAAAACTGGTTTGACCAGTTTTCACTTTTGGAAACTTTTGCACGTTGACAGCACTTTTATCACTAAACCTTCCCAGTGTAGACATAGCCTAGTACATGCTGCAGCAAAGCTTTTGCCATTGTGGGGAGGGGTTATGTACCCGTAAACAACAAGTTTTGTCACTCAATTGACAGTGTAGACAAAGCCTGAGATGCTCGTGAAGCCCTTTCATAGGAGTGTTGAGAGAAGCTGTTCTCATACTACAGCAACAAAGGCTATGGAAGTACCATAGATAGAAAAATTAGCAATCCCTAGTTTCTCCCCTTTTCTCATTGTGGTGGCCATTCCTCCAGCAAACAGACTAAGGGCAATTTTTTCAAATGTTATAGTTCCCAAATTCTGGTTCATGTGCCACTGGCACTATGTGAGCTTCATGTTCCATCCATTCATTTCACAATAAATTTTGAACGTGGTGGTACAGGAACCAGTAAATTCTGGGAACTGCTGCTCTAGCTCTGCCTTCTGTACCAATTCTTATATCAGCCGTAAGAGTGAAATGTGATTGCTCCCAGAGCAGTGTGAATGTCTCCTCTTTAAAAGTGTCAGAAGGGTAGCTGTGTGAGTTTGTAGTTAAAAAAACAAACAAACAGTAGTCCTGTGGCACCTTAGAGACTAACAAAAATATAAATACAGTATCATGAGCTTTCGTGGGCAAAATCCTCTTCTTCAGAGGAGCTTTTTTTCTTCCCATCCCTGATTATGGTTTGTTCTGTATCAGAAAGGAAACCTCAGATCATACACATCAAGTGACCTGTCCTCTCCCCTTTCTAAAAGCATGAATTAAAAGGCAGTCTGTGACTAAGCAAGAGTGTGAGCTAGCAAGCAAATCAGCAGCAGCCATTTAAATCAGCTACTGAATCAGAAGAGGATCTGAATAAGCATTAATCACCTACGAGCCACAACATGAACAATTAGGTGTTTCACTCTTGTTTTGACTCACCAGTTAAATGCATGACACTGAGTGACTTTCATGGATGGCTGACAGAGCTTTACACTTGGACTGTGGGAAGAAAGCGGGTGCAGTGGAACAATTTAGGTAGCAAGTTAAGTGTTTCCTGTATGCATTCCTGTAGCCAATGTGCTATGAAATCTGCCCAGAAGACACAAACTGATAAAGAGAAAGAGATCCCAAGAAGGCAGGTGAAAAAAAAATATTCCAAACACAAAAAAGTCACCTTTGTACTTTCTTAAGTGTTTCCCTTCAAAGATTAGGGTAAACCTCTATGCATACTTGTTTCACTTGCGTTATAAAATGTATATAATGATTACTGATATAATGCTGTCTTGTAAGAAGCTTAAACCGTCTAGGAAAAATGTACTTTTTAGTAATCTATTAGTTGATTCTTAAGTAATGAAACCAATAGCACACCCACAATATGCATGCATACACCCCTGATAATTTCACTGAGGGTATGTTTACACTACAGTGTTATTTCAAAATATCTTATTTCGAAATAGTTAATTCAAAATAGCTTATTTCGAAATAACACATCTACACACAAAATGCATTTCGAAATAGCGTTTTGCTATTTTGAAATAGTGCATCCACACTGAGTGGACACTGAATTGCATTGAAGGCCGGCACCAGGTCCAGCAGAGCATCAAGTCAGGAGTTTATTTGCATGCCTACTGCCTGAGGCTATCTGAAGCTTGGGCTTAAAGGGACCCACACCCCGGGCAGCCAGTTCTCAGCTTTCCCTGCTTGCTTGCCTACCTCGATGAGGGGCAGCAAAGCATTTGTGTCTCTGCATGCTCTGGTTGCCCTCACGCAGGACACCACAGCACTCTGCAACATGGAGCTGGAGCTGCCCCTGGTCACTCTGGTGCTTCTCGTGAACGCGATGCTGTGAGCCTGGATGTACTTCTTGCAGGCTGCCATCCAGGAGGTCCATCGGGAGGCTGTCAGTACCCAGGAGGCCCTGCGGGAGAGCTTCCACCCTGAGGAGCACTAAGAGCCTCCCTGGTCTGCCCGACTGGGGGTTTGTGCCTCATTCCTCCCTCGCATCCTTCCACTTACCCCTCCCTAACCCCCCTTCCTGATGTCAAATAAAATACACAAACTCTGTTTATTTAACAAAACTGGGGAAGGGGGAATGAAACTGGTGAGACTGGAGAAAGGAGGTGGGAGAGGGGAGGAAAGATGGTGGGAGAGAGGAGGGGGAAATCTGGGAGGAGGAAGCTGGAAGGGGGAAGCAAGGGGAAGAAGGGGGAGGGGAAGCTCAGGGCTCAGGGTTGGGGGTCTTGCCAGACCAACTTGATTTTCATGCAAATCTGCTCCTGGGTTCGCATGTGGCCTTTGGTGGTGTCAGCCAATGGTCAGGGCAGTGAGTGGTGTATGTGTGACTTCAACTGCTGAGACTTCAACTGTTGTCCCTTCGCAGCGGGCAACCTGGAGAAGGTTGACGGGTGCCCCAAGAAGTTTACAGGGAGAGCTTATTACACCTCAGATTTCAGCTGCTAGGATACAGGATCCCTTCACAGTGGGCAGTCTAGGGAAGACTGAGAGATGCCCCAAGGGATCTGTCACCTGGGAGTGACACGATCCAAACGTCCAAGCTCTTCCTATACCTGTCCCTTATGACCGGCTGAAGTTCTTTTAAATTGTGCTTGGTTCTGTTACAGCAACTGAAGGAGTCAGGTTAAAGCTTAAACAGTTACTATTTTATTGTTACAGGGTAAACTTAGCTGTTAAATGCTACTACTGTGTTACAGATAACACAGCCTCTACGAAGGACAGGACAGAAATTACACTAATAAGTCACTTACAGATACCATGAAACCCTTTTGGTTCTCTGAGCTCTTATTAAATGCATGCAAAATAGACACCTAGCAGGTATATATTCTCACCCCTGCGTTCCAGACTTGGCGTGGCCAGCGTCTTTCTCTCAATCCCTCGGGAAGAAGTAGGGCAAGGTTGGGCGTCCCACGGATCTCGGGAGACAATCAATACCTGCCAGCAGGTATAGATGATTGGAGCTCAAATGGGGTGGGCTACTAAACCCCTCTTTATACCCCTTCGGTCACATAGTCTTCTTTCTGATCTCAAGTGGCCAATTAGGAAAAATGGCTTTGAATGCCAAGTTTCCCACGAAGGGTGCAAAGCATAATTCACACCTGGGAAAATGCAGACAATGGGCACCTCTGGTATGTGATGGGCGAAGATTCCTCTCCTGGGACAGTGCAGGCGTGTCAATTACTGGTACTAGCCACCAGGGCGGCGGGAGGCCCCGGGTCGTCAGCTAGCCCATTTACTGTCTGGTTTCTGTTTATGGTAGAGTCAGGGACAGGCAGCACACCTGCGTTCCCAGGGCATCAAAGGCTGACTGCCTTTCTCTTGTTCTCTGGGGGGGGGGGGCAGAAACCAAGATGGGGTTCATGTCTGGCTACAGATGGCCAGGCTGGCAGCTATCCTGCCACAGATGGCCGCGCTCCTCCATCTAGTGTGAGGTCCACCCTGATTTTCACCCTGTGGGTATGTCTACACTACAGCACTAATTCGAACTAAGCTAATTCGAACTAAGCTAATTTGAACTAGTGCATCTAGACCTAAAAACTAGTTCAAATTAGCATTTTGCTAATTCGAACTAGCATGTCCACATTAAGTGGACCATGAACCGAGGTTAAGGATGGCCGGAAGCAGTGCTGGCAGGGCATCAGATTAGGACTTAGAGCGTGGAGCTGCTGTCTCAGGCTAGCCGAGGGCTGTGCTTAAAGGGACCCGACCCCCACCCCGGACAGACAGTTCTCAGGGGTTCCCCGCTTGCAAGCATTCCTGGCTTGGAATGCCCTGAGTGCCCACACTTGGTACATCACAGCACTCGGCCATCAGCCCGGCTGCACTTGCTGCAGGCTGCCATCCGGGGGGGGGGGGTCAATCGAGGGGCTGCAGGAGAGCTTCCGCCCCGAGGAGCCCGGAGAGCCACCCCAGTCCTCCCCATTGGGGGCTCATACTCTATTCCTCCCTCACCTCCTTCCACTTACCCCTCCCTAGCCCCCCTTCCTGATGTACAAAATAAAGGACACGTGTGTTCAAAAATAGAAACTCTCTTTTTTGAATAAAACTCGGGGAGACTGGGAAAAGGAGGTGGGAGAGGGGAAGTGAGAGGGTGGGAGAGGGGAGGGCAACTTAAATGATCAGGGGTTTGGAACAGGTCCCATATGAAGAGAGGCTAAAGAGACTTGGACTTTTCAGCTTAGAAAAGAGGAGGCTGAGGGGGGATATGATAGAGGTCTATAAAAGCACGAGTGGTGTGGAGAGGGTGCATAAAGAAAAGTTCTTCATTAGTTCCCCTAATAGAAGGACTAGAGGACACCAAATGAAATGACTGGGTAGCAGGCTTCAACTAATAAAAGAAAGTTCTTCTTCACAAAGCAAAGAGTCAACCTGTGGAACTCCTTGCTGCAGGAAGCTGTGAAGGCTAGAACTAGAACAGAGTTTAAAGAGAAGTTAGATAAATTCATGGAGGCTGGGTCCATAGAGTGGTATTAGCCAGGAGGTAGAAATGGTGTCCCTGGCCTCTGTTTTGGAAGGCTGGAGATGGATGGCACGAGACAAATGGCTTGGTCACTGTCTTCGGTCCATCACCTCCAGGGTCCCTAGTGTTGGCCGCTGTGGGCAGACAGGCTATTGGGCTAGATGGACCTTTGGTCTGACCCAGTACGGACATTCTAAGCTCAGGGTGCAGAGTCGGGGGACTCACTGGAACACCCTGATTTTCATGCAAACCTGCTCCTGGGTGGCCAGGCTGGCAGCTCTCCTGCCCTAGACGGCCACTTTCCTGTGCCTAGTGCGGAGGTCGTGGATGAGGTCCATGAGGTCCGCACTAGATCAGGTGGGCGCCTGCCTCTTGTGGACCCAGGCAGACTCCCGGGAGCCGCCAGCCTGGTCCCGGGAAGAGGCGGAGGGCTAGGTGGCAGCGGGTGGCTGGCTCGAGCCGTGCCAGGTGCAGGGTCTGCTGGCTGGGTGCTGGCAGGCTTGCACCTGGCACAGGCACCGTAGCCAGTCTGTGCCCCTTTAAGGGCTCCGGGGCCGGGAGGGAGGCAGAAGAGTTTCCCTGGTGGTGCCCAGAGTGGCCACCAGGGAAAGCTGGGGAGGGCTAGCCTCCCACTAGTTCGAATTAAGTAGCTACACAGCCTTTAATTCGAACTAGCTAATTCGAACTAGGCGTTAGTCCTCGTGGAATGATGTTTACCTAGTTCGAATTAAGTGCTCCGCTAGTTCGAATTAAGTTCGAACTAGCGGTTTGTATGTGTAGCGCCTATCAAAGTTAATTCGACGTCTGTTAGTTCGAATTAACTTTGTAGTGTAGACATACCCTGTACCAGGAAGGCGCCCACCTTCTCCAGGCCCTGGCAGAGTCCTGGGAGCTGGCAGACTGCTCCTGGGGAGCGGTGGAGGACTGGCTGCCAGTGGCTTGCTGGCTCATGTTTTGGGGCCACTGGGTCAGGGGCAGTGACTGCTGGCTCTGGACCAGCAGGCTTGGAGCTGGCACAGGCACTTTGGCCAGAGTCAACCCCTTTAAGGGCTCCAGGGAGGGAGAGGAATGTTCTTGTTTGAGGCTGGAGTGGCCACCAGGGCACCCTGGGAAGGCTGGAGCCCCCCTATTTCAAAATAAGTGTCTACACAGCAGTTATTTCAAATTAGCTATTTCGAATTTGGCGTTATTTCTCGTAGAATGAGGTTTACCAAATTTGAAATAAGTGCTCCATTATTTCGAATTTATTTCGAAATAGCGGTTTGTCTTTGTAGACGCTAGTAAAATTAATTTGAAATAACAGCTGTTATTTCAAATTAACTTCGATGTGTAGACATACCCCGAGGCAAATGAAGGGAAGACTATACAGGAGACTAATAGTTTGTATACTTGAGGATAGCTAGGAAAATTAATGCAAATTAATTAAAGGTGTGAATTTGAAGTAGATTAGTTAAATGGCATCCAATCCATGTGACCACTCTCATTCAGAATTAAAGTAGTTTTATTTGGGCTTCATGTAATTCACTTGAAAAATAAATTAAATCAAATTAGGGACTCTTTAATTCTGAGTAAGAGTGTTCATAGAGGGATTTGTGAAGAGGGGCAGCTAACAGGAAGTTTCGTGAGGGAGTTTCCAGGTGAAGGAGGAACAATTATGGGACCCTTGGGGTAAATGGCTGTCTATAGTGTGTGTGTTTGTAGGTTACTTGATGGTTGTCTGAAAGATACTGTGTGCTGAGCTCGTATCTGTCCGTTTGTTTATTGATTCCTGTGCTGAGCTGTTTGTTTGAAGGACCGTGTGCTGAGGCTGGCAGTTGGAAGCTGTGAGCTTCTTAACGAAGATTTGAAATCTAGAACCCTCTGTTCATTGGTCAAGCCTTAGCCTGATAGGTGAGGCTATCAGGAAGGCCAGGACTATATAATATAAAGCATGCTAATAACTGACCAAGGAACTAGCAAAAAGGAACAGCTAACAGGGAGTTTCATGAGAGGGAGTTTCAAGGAAGCTAGATACACTTGGCATTCTTTAAAACTTTTAAACTAAACCAAAACCATAATTACCCAATTTAAATGAAAGCCCTGTCTATAATCTAATTATCTGTAGGAGAGAATGCAGGCAGAAATCTAACAGCAGAGTGGGGGCTATCCTGTTTATTGCACCCAATGTAGCCAGTATGATTACCTGCCCTATGGACAGGTGGCATACGGGTGCATTTTGTGCAAGGAGCTCATGGGCTTTCGATTTTTTTCCCAAAAGAACACCATTGCAGTGTGGATGTAAGTGAAGTTTTTTCGGAAAAACAGCCGTTTTTCTGAAAAAAAACCTCTGTAGTGTAGACCTAGCCTCAATGTGCAGCAGCAGTCAAAAGAGCAAACTGAATGACAGGAATCATTAAAAAAGGAGACAGAATAAGACAGAGAATATCTTATTGCCTCTATATAAAACATGGTACGCTCACATCTTGAATATTGCATACAGATGTGTTTGCCTCATCTCAAAAAAAATATACTGGCACTGGAAAAGTTCAGAAAAGGGCAACAAGAATGATTAAGGGTTTGGAATGGGAGCTATATGAAGAGAGATTAAAAAGATGGGACTTTTCATCTTAGAAAAGAGAAGACTAAGGGGGGATATGATTGAGATCTTTAAACTCATGACTCTTGTGGAAAAAGTGAATAAGGAAAAGTCATTTACTTGTTACCAATATATTTAAATACTAGGGTTCACAAAATGAAATTAATAGTTAGCAGGGTTAAAACAAATAAAAGGAAGTTTTTCTTCATGCAGCACACAGTCAATCTGGGGAACTCCTTGCCACAGGACGTTGTGAAGACCAGGACTTTAACAGGGTTCAAAAAAGAACTAGATAAATTCATGGAGGTTAGGTCCATCAATGGCTATTAGCCAGGATGGGTAGGAATGGTTTCCCTAGCCTCTGTTTATCAGGGGCTGGAAATGGATGACAGGAAAGAGATCATTTGATGATTTCCTGTGCTGTTCACTGCCTCTGGGGCCTCCGGCATTGGCCACTGTCGGCAGACAGAATACTGGGCTAGATGGACCGTTGGTCTGACCCAGTATGACCGTTCTTTTGTTCTTATGGTATTTAACATAATAAATAACACTAGAAAAATATTACAAGTTTGACAGGTGGTGCGGCACAGCTCCTGGTCAGCATCCAGACTCTGCTCCTGACTTTCCAGAGACTGCAGGCAGGTGATGTGTTCCCTCTCGAGGTCTTACTGGGGTTGCCAGCGCCTGCGGGTCTTGTGGGGTTTGGAGGATGGTGCCGGAAGTGGTGCATGTGCCTCACTTGAAACTGGTCCAGCTGTGAAGAAAAGTGAGAAGAGCAGTCATCCCAGAAACCCAGCCCTCATCTTTGATCCAACACCAAAAGGTCTTTGGACAGACAACGGCGATGTGCTCTGAGCAAGGCTATATGTAACCTAGACAGTGGGCACCTTCCTGCAGGTACACAGATGTCCCAGGAGAGCTTCCCTATCCCCACATCCCAGGGACAAGCAGGCATTGGAAGGTGCCAGCCAGACCAGAAGCTAGCGGGCAGGAAGAGGGTGATGAGGTGGGTCACCTTCTCTCCATGCTGTGAACATGCCAGGTCCAGCAGTGGCGGCATCCCACAGGGAGAGGGGGAAGAGTGTTGGGGGAGAGGTGTGTGAGTGGCAGACACCATGTGCTTGGAAGGGCGTTACTGGGTCCCCTCTTCTTCCTCCCTCCCGGCAGGTTCCTATGGCAGGGGCTCGGAGTCCTCTGCCTTGCAGCACTTGCCTGGGAGCAGATGCTATCCCAGGAGCGTGGGCATGACCTCATGCCATGTGCAGCACTGCTGTTGTGTCCATGACCCCATCCTCCTTAGTGGTGGCTTGTGATGGGAAGGTGTCCCACCACAGTCTCGGGGCCTCTCCAGAAACCCTGTGATCAGGAGTGCAAGGTTCCTTTCATGTGCACTCTGTGTGCTCTGGATGGGCGCTCCACATGCACCCACGTGCAGAGGCTGCTGTGCAATCCCCAGGGCGAGAAAGCCGAGCGAGGAGCGTGCAGCCCCTCGCCGCCCACCGCCTCTCGCCATGTGTGCAGGGAAAGCAAAGCAACTCACCTGATGGGCCTTCCCTGCCTCATCTGAACCCTGGGTGACAACCCGGGAGTGGGGTACCGGCTCCATTGACAGGCTGATCTCCTGGCTGGCAGGCATTATCACCTGGCTGGCTTTGACTTCCTCTTCTTCTTCCTTGCCCATAGGCCCACCTTCCAGGAGACTAATGATGGATGTCTCCCGCCCAGAGTCCACAACAAGGCGGGGAGGGACTGATCCCCCCCCTCCCAGGATGCAGTGGAGCTGATCATAATAGGGACACAAGTGAGATGCTGCTCCAGAGTGGGAGCTCCGCTCTCTGGCCTGCCTCAGTTCTTCCACTTTCATGTGTACCTGCTCCAATGGCATGTGGTCCTTGCGGCCCAGCCTGTTGGCCACCTGGCTGTAGATATCAGCGTTCCTTCACCTGGTGCACAGATCCTGGAGGTTTTCCTCTTCTCCCCAGACCTCAATGAGATCCAGGATCTCTGTACCAGACCAGGATAGTGCCCTCCTGTTCTGCCCCTGGGCAGGGGCTTACGAGCTGGCTGTGGGCTCGCTAGCAGCACTGGAGGGCTTGGTGGGAGCACTGGGGTCAGCCACTGCTGCACGCAATGGTGGTGCAGCATGGCACAGGGCTGGCAGGGCCTTCCTTCTGCCCCAAGCCACCAGGGAGTTGTGAGAAGCCCTGGAGGCCAATTATTTTGAAATAACCACAGCTGTCCCGTCTATACACTTCCTATTTCAAAATAACTATTTCAAAATGGGCGTTGTTCCTCGTGAAATTAGGGTTTATTATTCTGAAATAAGAAGCTGGTTATTTTGAAATAACGGGCTTGCTGTGTAGACACTCACCTTGTTATTTCAAAATAACGCTACTGTGTAGATGTGCCCCCAGGGTGGTGAAGCACTGGAATAAATTGCCACGGGAGGTAGTAGAACACTGGTTGCCAACCTTTTTAACCACAAGATCACTTTTTCAATGTAAGTGCGATGTAAGATCTACCTCAAACCCAGATACCCTTGCCCTGCTTCTTTCCCTCCTCTTCTCTGAGGCCCTGGCCCTGCTCCACCCCTTCTCCAAGGCCTCACACTGCTTGCTCCTTCCCTCTTCTTCCTCGTTCTCATTCACTTTCACCAGGCTGGGTAGGGTGTTGGTGAGCAGGCTCTGGTCTTGGGTCAAGGGGTTTTAGAGTGTGGGAGGGGCTCTGGTCTTAGCCCAGGGCAGGGGATTAGGGTTATAGAATCATAGGGTCCAGGAGAGGTTTCAGGGTGCAAGCTCTAGGAAGGCGATGGGTGCAGGGGGACTCATGTCTGGGGCAGGAGATTGGGTGTAGGAGGAGGTTCTGGCTGGGCATCATTTAACTGAGATGGCTTCCAGGTGGTGGAGCAGTGGGGGTAAGGCAGGCTTACTCCTGCCCTGGCCCTGAACCTCTCCTGAAAGCAGCTGGCATGTACAGCAATGGCTCCATGGTGCCATGTGCTGCCCTGCATCTACAGGCACTGACCCAACAGCTTCTACTGGCCAAGGTTCCCCATTACTGATCAATGGGAGCTGCAGGAGAGGTGTCTGCAGGCAAGGACAGCATGTGGAGGCCCCCTGCTCTGCCTTTCTCAGGGGCTGCAGGGACGTGCCAGCCATTTCCAATAGCAGCAATTACCACAGGGATGGTTACTCCTGCCATGACAGGTTAGGCATTTTAGAACTCACTACTCAAAGATTTACATTTAAGCTGAAGAGAGAAATGAACATTATGAAATGCACAGAGTAGTCAAAAACCAAAAATAACCCACTTTGCAAGGAGTAAAAGAAATAACAACAACCCCCCACATATGTGTTTGGTCAGGAGATGAGAGTGAAGGACAGTGTGTGTTTGTGAGAATAACAGACACACACATATTGGCTGTGTCTAGACTGGCAAGTTTTTCCGCAAAATCATCTGCTTTTGCGGAAAAACTTGTCAGCTGTCTACACTAGCCGCTTGAATTTCCAGAAAAGCACTGACGATCTCATGTAAGATTGTCAGTGCTTTTCTGGAAATACTATGCTGCTTCCATTCGGGCAAAAGTCTTTTTCCGAAAGACTTTTGCCCAAAAGGGCCAGTGTAGACAGCATAGTACTGTTTTCCGCAAAAAAGCCCCGATCGCGAAAATGGCGATCGAGGCTTTTTTGCGGAAAACTGCGTCTAGATTAGCCACGGACGCTTTTCCAGAAGAAGTGCTTTTGCAGAAAAGCATCCTGCCAATCTAGACGTGCTTGTCCGAAAATGCTTTTAACGGAAAAGTTTTCCGTTAAAAGCATTTTCGGAAAATCATGCCAGTGTAGACGTAGCCATTGTGTGCAAGTGACAGAGATTTGCATTGCCAAGCTCCCTCTATCCCCTTCTCTCTGTGTGTGAAGATAGGGTACAGAAGTGGGGGACACCATGACATCAGTGTCCCCCCTCTGTTCCTTCCCACACCCTGCACAGTGAGCAGGAGGCTCCCAGAGGGGCAGCTCTAAGGCAGAGGGCAGGAGTAGCATGATGGTGAAGGGGCAACTGAAGTGCCAGCACTTGATAGCTTCCTAGCTAAACCAGTCAGAATCACCTGTCAGAGACTCCAAGATCTACCGGTAGATCCTGATCTACAGATTGGTGACCACTGTTGTAGAATCTCCATTATTGGAGATGTTTAAGAGCAGGTTAGATGGACATCCATCAGGGATGGTCTGGATGAGACTTGGTCCTGCCCTGGAGGCAGGGGAGTGGACTTGATGCCCTCTCGAGGTCCCTTACAATTCTTTGATTGTATAAGAGTAATATTAATAATAATTAGAATTGTAATGGCACTTAAGAATCCAGCCTCATGGTGAGGGTAGGTAGAACTGAGATTCAAGATCTCGGGCCAGATTAAATCTTTTGGGGTGCAAGGGTTAGTGGATTTTGTGGGCCCCCTAGGTTCTGAGGTGGGGCCAAAAATGAGGGGTCCAGTGTGCGGGACAGAGCTGCCAGTGAGAAGGATAGGGATGGGGGTGAAGAATCTGAGTGGGAGGTAGGATGCAGGAGCAAGCTGGGGGTAGGTGTCTGGCCAGGAGAGAGGGGGCAGGAACAGGGTGCTGGTGTGTGTCTGGCCAGAAGGGAGGGGGCAGGAGCAGAGTGCTGGCGAGTATCTGGGCAGAGGACAGGTGCAGGGTGCTGGCGGGTGTCTGGCCAGGAGAGAGAGGGCAGGAGGAGCTCAGCCAGTATCTAGGGGTCTCCAGGAACACAGGCAGTGCTGGAAGAAGTGCATGTGCTGCTCCTTGAAGAAAGCTAGCTGCTCAAAGTCTGAATCCTCCACTGCCATGTTAGCCTTCTACCCCCCTCCCCCTGACCCTGACTCCCAGAAGCATGGGGGAAGGGAGTGAAAATTAGGAAGTATGCACACTACAGTGGAAAGGGGAGGAGCAGCACGCTTCCTAACAAGCCAGATCTGATGCAGAACCTGGGAACCCCTCCCCCTCAGGAAGCTGGTGCCGACTCCAATTTTGCGAGGGGCAGGAGGCTGTAGCAGCAGCATGGGCTCCTCATTGTGGGGGGGAGGGCTGGGAATATTGACTGCATCAAGATCGACTGTCAGGGCCTCCACAATCGACCAGTCGATCACGATCACGATCACGATCGACTGGTTGGTGACCACTGCTGTAGTGGCGCTTAAGCCACTTACAGACAGAAAGATGAGTTTGCTTAACAGCCTTAGCTGAGAGTGAGTTGTCTTTTAGCTCAAGCAGTAGAGGCTCATGCACTAAGCTCTGGAGGTTCCAAGTTCAATTCCGCCTGCGAGTGCTACACTAGGTGCTGAACGAACAGAGCAAAAAGATAGCCCTTCCCCCCAAAGAGTTTACAATCTAGGGCTGTCTCCCCACTACCAGGTTATTTTGAAATATGTTATTTGAAATAAGAACTCCCACATAACTATTTCTAAATGAGTTTATTCCTCTTCACAAGCAGGAGTTCTTATTTCAAAATAACAGGCTTGGTAGGGTGGACGTTCACCTTGTTATTTCCAAATAACTCCCCAGTGTAGCTATACCCTTTGGCTGCGTCTAGACTGGCAAGCTGTCTACACTGGCTGCTTGAATTTCTGCAAGAACACTGACGATCTCATGTAAGATTGTCAGTGTTCTTGCGGAAATGCTATGCTGCTCCCGCTCGGGCAAAAACCCTCTTACGCAAATGCTTTTGTGCAAGAGGGCCAGTGTAGACAACGCGGTATTGTTTTGTGCAAAAAAGCCCCGATTGCCACTTGCTTGTGCAAAACTGCATCTAGATTGGCATGGACGCTTTTCCGCAAAAAGTGCATTTGCGGAAAAGTGTACGTGCCAATCTAGTCGCTCTTTTTCGCAAATGCTTTTAACAGAAAAACTTTTCCGTTAAAAGCATTTGCGTAAAATCATGCCAGTCTAGACGTAGCCTTTAAGTGCAAGGCAAGAGGTGGTTACAACAGATTTTGGAATACAAGCAAATAATAAGACAGTACACTAATAGTGGTCCACTGCCTAACCATTTTAATTTTTTGTTGGCATCATGGCAAAGGAGAGTTTTAAGGAAGGAGCAGAAGGAGAGCAATAAGGTACTAAAGTAGTATCTGGAGAGACTCCAGTCAAAATTGGGGACCATTGTGCTAGGCTGTATGAACAAAAAAATGAAGGAGTGTTTATCATAATGCCCTGATCCTGCAAACACTTCTCCACGGGATTTATTTATTTTACATGCTGTGAGTTGTCCCATTGAGTTTAACACATCTCACAGTGACTGCAATAAAGTTAAGTAAGTGCATAAATGTTTTCAGAACCAGGTCCTAAGGTGCAAGGTGAGTAAAATCAAGAGCAAGAAGAGAATGGAGGATGAGGGAGACAGCTTTGATAATGGGTGTTACCATAAGCCAGCAATGTGCACAGCTAGATAGTTAACCAGTCTGGTTTTTAGCTGTGAGATAGATGAGATAAATATCAGAATCCCAACCCTGCCAAAAGCCAACCACATACAGTCCTCTCTTTCTTTCACTTACATGTATAACTTCGTTCCTCATGTATGTGTAACCATGGATTTCACTGTGGTGAGCTGTGTACTTGAGTAGTGTCCCTGGGTGGCAAGACCCCCGTGGGATGTTTATTATGTCACAAAGGGCCAAAAGAGGCGCCTGCATCTATTTTGTTGTCCTTTGAGTGAAAATTGCAGAAGAGAAGGTCATGCTGCCTGCAACCCGGGTTTGCTGACTACCTAGGATATTTTCCATTTGTTCAGCACATCTTGTCATGTTTATATGCTTGCTCTTTCAGCAAACAATAGCTGCTTTCTTTTCCAGTGTAAAGAAAAGTAGAATGGAAATAATGACACAAGACAAATACATCACTAGGTCCTGTGCTGTCTTTTGGCTGTCAGATACAGTGCTGAATCCTACTCCCCTGGCTTACGTGAGCACCACCTGTGAGACTACCTGTGAAATTAAGGGTTTGGCCCATATTGTACACTGAGTAATGCAGAGCACCTGACGATATTGTGGGTATGTATTAATGGTACTTGATAAGGTCACATGTCCATGAGCCAGCACTATACTCAAGTGGCCCATAACCTATCCACATCTCATGTTTTTAGTGGGCCTCTTGCTTGTTATTTTTTATCTTGTGGATACTTGTTTTCACAGCTCCATTCTTCCCAGTACACAGGGGAAATGTACTGACTCTTTACCTTCTCTGCTCTCAGTCCTGGCCCTGGTCTTCCCTCTGTCACTTTGCAGGAGCAAAAGCCTCCTCCTCTGCAGTGCCTGTAAGCTGAAATAACTATTTTCCACCAGGCTTTTACCTTTTGTTTTCTCCTTTCCTCTGATAGCATTGATTTTCCTATTAAATGGTGGACCACATTGGGTCTGGTCTCTGCACAAAATGTGTGAAAGGCAAAGGCACAGGGGTGCAAGGAATTTCCCTACAGCTATAGTCCTTGCTCTCCCTGGAAGCTAATTGCATAAAAAAATAGATGGGGGAGGAGAAGGAAAAGCCCTGACTAGACTTCGCCCTCACTGGGAGAGTTGGGTGTGGAAGGGATGCAGGATCAGGGGGTTATGCTACAGGGCTTCTTGGGATACTCTTGTCTGAAGGAGGCTGCATCATACTGAACCTAATAAAGCGCCATGTGAAAACGGAACTGAGCTCCAAGCTCCTGGTGCCCCTGGAATTCTCTGCTACCCCAGTTTGCTGGGAACTGTTTTGAACTTTCTTTTTTTAAAAGAGTGATTAATCACACAACCGAGCTTGAAATCAATCCAACTGCAATAAAAGTGCCTTAGCGGAGTCTGCTCAGCCTAGTGAGCATTGTTTGCAGCAGCCTGACTTCAGGCATCAGGAAGCTCTTGTATTTGTTAACTTTCCAGCTCCCAGTTCCTGACTGCAGGAATCTTAACTGTTAACATCTGTACCCAGGGAAAGGCTTACGGAAAGTGACTCCCTCTTTTTGTTTTATTTATAGTTTACTTTTCATTAGAGTTTCTACCACACTGGTAGCTCTTACATTTCCCCTCAAGTTATTCCTCCAGATAGGGTTGCCAGATGGTTGTAACAAAAATACCAAACACCTGCCCCCTGCTCCCCCAAAAAAACAGCAGGAAAAAATTCTGTTAAAAAAAAAAAGAGGGGGAGACCAAAGTTGTTGAGCAAAAAAAAAAAGGACTCCAAGACTTATTAAGCAATAAATAAATAAATAAAATAGCATTAAAACAGCATGTCCCCTTTAAGAGTGCAAGGATAGGAACAGGTTAGATAGACATCTGTCAGGGATGGTGTAGACAGAGCTTGGTCCTGCCTTGAGGGCGGGGGGCTGGACTCGATGACCTCTCGAGGTCCCTTCCAGTCCTATTATTCTATGATTCTAGGGGAACGGTTGAGCACTAAGGCCCAGGGGAGTCATTGCTTCCCCTTGGTCTTTTTGCCGGCAGCCATTTTGTGCTGGCACCCTTGCGGAACCAGGAAAACATGGGGGCTGGGGTCGAGGGGCTGCGGGTGTTGGGGGCAGGAGGGAGGAAGCTGTGCACTGAGTGTTTGTAGGGTTGCCAGGTGCCCGGTATTTTTGACTCCTGACCAGGGAAAAAAAATCAGAAAATACAGGACATCTCAGGTGTCTGGTATTTTCTGAATTTTTTTACCGGATAGGAGGCGAAAATACCGGACAGTTCGGGTGAATACCAGACACCTGGCAACCCTACCTCCAAAGTAAGGGCCCAGTCTGGCAAGGTGTTGGCCTTCTTCACAGCCAGCTCTTGCCAAGCAAGATTATTCTAACAGTGGGTGGGTGAGATTCTGTGGCTTGCATTGTGCAGGGGGTCAGATTAGATGATCAAAATGGTCCCTTCTGACCTTAAAGTCCATGAGTCTATGAGTCTAAGCAGATTTGAAGGTCTTATTCCTGTGGAGGAGCCCCTAACATCCTTTCAAGATCAGCCCCCAAAAGCCTCTCCATCTCCTCCTCTTCTGCATGCGGTTTGCCACATACGACAAGATGGTGTTTTCCCACCGTATGAAATTTTTACAACCAGGCACCGAAGTGCAGAGAGGACAGACTAGTGTGGCTCAATAATCCCTTGTTGGTTTGGTTTTTAGGGTCTAATGGTGGCAGCAAGCGAAATTATCGTCTCCGTAAAACCCAGGTCTGCCTCTCTACTGGGGGCATGGGCAATGGTACACACACCATCCTCCGCAGGGGTTCCCGTCACATTAAAAAGTTTCCCAGGGAAATTCCTTGTGGTCCTTTTTGATCATTCATCAACCTCCCTCTCCCTGCCATTACTGACATACCAAAAGAGCTCTCCTATTCATCTGCATCCGCCCTGTCAGTGATCAGGTCTGTGGCTCTATACTGAGAGGGTTCAGGTACTCAGCTAGGACCCACAATGCTGGGATTCTATTCCCAGCCCAGTGACTGACCCACTGTGAGACCTGGGCAAGTCCTTTCCCCTCCCACCCTTTGTTTGCCTCGTGTAATTAGATTGCCAACACTTTGGGGCAAGGACCGTCTCTTGCTATGTATCACCAAAGTTCCTAGTGCAAAGAAGCATTGATTTCAGCCGAGGGCTCAGCGTGCCAATGCAGTGTTAACAGCAATAATACTGCAGGCAATGGCAAGGAATAGCCCAGTTGTGTGGTTGTTTTAAAATACATCCCTGCAGCTTGGAGGTTCTCTACTGAACATGTTGCAGTGATCTCCTGATTGTTATGCTGCTTCTAGAGAGCTCAGCAGGATTTGCTCTGTTCTTTCTATCTTACAAAGGACGACCAATCCAACATGTTCACCCACAAGCCTGATAAACAGCTGGATTTTAATCACACATAGCACTTGTAAAGCTCTTTCTTTTTTTAAAGCACAGTGCAAACATAAATGCATTAGTCTTTTCAACATCTATTTGAGAGAGGTAAGTAAGAACTATTATCTCCATATTACAGTCAGGGAAACTGACATACACTGTGGTTAATTGATTTGTCCAAGGCCACACAAAGAGTTAGTGGTACAGATCAGACATTACCAGCTCCTAATCTTATGCTCCGTTCACCATACCACATTACAATGGTGATCCTGGATTGTTATAACCAGACCAAGCATTAGCAGTGGATAGGGCTATAATTAATGTGGCAGGATTAGGGTCCTACTAAATTCATGGCCATGAAAAACATGTCACAAACCATGACATCTGATCTTTAGTGTGCTTTTACTCTATACTGTTCAGACTTCAGATGGGAGAGGGGGACCAATGTTTCTGAAACTGGGGGTCCTGGCCCAAAAGAGAGTTGCAAGGAGGGTATTACTAGATTATTTTAGGGGGGTTATAGTACTGCTACCCTTACTTCTGCATTGACTTCAGAGCTGAGCGACTAGCGTTTGGTGGCTATTACCCAAATCTGAAGGTAGCAGGCTGCCAGCTGCGGCACAGAAATAAAGATGGCAATATGATACTTGCCACCCTTTCCTCTGCGGTGCTGCTTTCAGAACTGGGTGGCCAGATAGTGGTGGCTGCTCGCTGATGGCCCAGCTCTGCAAGCAGCAGCACAGAAGTAAGGGTGCGAATATCGTACCATGCCATTCTTACTTCTGTGCTGCTGCTGTCGTGGTGGCTCTGCCTTCAGAGATGGGGTCCCAGCCTGCAGCCACCACTCTCCAGCTGCTCAGCTCTGAAGGCAGTGCCGCCACCACCGGTGACAGCCCAGTAGTAAGAGTAGCAGTACCACAACCCTCCTGCCCAATAATAACCTTGTGCCACCCCTCCACCCCTGCCCATAACTCCTAAGCAATTTGTTCCAGTGCTCAACTCCCTTGACAGTTAGGAAATTTTTCCTAATGTGCAACCTAACCACCCTGTGAGGCAAATTAAGCCCAGGCTTCTTGTCCTATCCCAAGGAGAATATTTTTTCACCATCCTCCTTGAAACTGTCTTTTATGTACTTGAAAATTGTTTTCATGAACCCTCAGTCTTTTCTTCTCCAGACTTAGCTGTGCTTGTAACATTGCTTAGTTGACAGGCCTGGCAAAGGCGGGGACGGGGGAGCAAAAGGAGCAATTGCTCTGGTGCCTAGAGATTCAAAAGGGCTCGGAGCTCCCAGCCTTCGAGCGCTGAGGGTGGAGTATGCTGCTATTTTGGGTGGCACTAAGGGCTGACTTCTCTTGGTCCCACCCCTTTCATCCTCAGCCCCAGCCTTTCCAGGGCACCAAACCAGACCCCCCACATTTTGCCCCAGGGCCCATGGTGGCTGTGGCCCAGCTGTAAGTTGGAGAAGGGGTACTGTGACTCAGCATTGCTTGAGGCAATGTCATAATTACTGTGTCAGTCATGCTTTTGATCCACTGATTGTACATGCCTATGGGCCATGTCTTCTGAGGGTAGGGCCATTCAGACAAACACTACTCTAAAGGAGAGGCAGGGTGTGGAGACAGCTGTCTTACTTACCTATCCTGGTATCCGGTGACTGATGTGTCAGTGGGCTGACATGTGGACATATACTGTACACTCAGGGGGAAGAAATTTTACACGGGCCCTTCATGATCCACTGGGGTCATCTGTCTTCTGACCCTAGGAATGTGTAAAAGAGTGATACATACACAGTCAGAATCAAAAATTTTATGTTCAATTTCTGTTCTCTTTTTTTCCCCATAGAAATTTGTCCAGAACACAAAACAGCAGTTTCGTTTCCCTTACACTCCTGCAACTATGCCAACCCTCACCATTCTATCATGTATAGAGCTGGTCAGAAACGGGAGGCAAGAACTGAGAGGCAGTGGGTTGTCCAGTAAAAGGACATTGAACTATGACTCAGGGACCTACTTTTACTTCCTGGAACCTCTGCTGTGAGGTCTTGGCAACTGCTTTTACTTCTCTGTGACAGGACTGGTTGAATATTTTCTTTCCCATCTTTTTTTTTTCCTGATAGAATATTTGGCTTTCAAGGCATTTTAAAAATATTTCTTCAGAGACTGAAAACTTGAAAACTGAAAATGTTTGAATTTGGGGCCACTTTTGGCTGAAAACATTTGGTTTACAGCATTTTACAGACCAAAACTTTTGGTTTTCAGGGGGTTCTTTTTAATGAAAAGTCACAGTTTTCTGAGGAAAAATAACCATTTTCTAACTGTCTCTCCTTCCATTTTCCCTCCCACCTTTTGTTTGTTTTGTGTATATATATTTACTACAGGCCATGTCTACACTACAGGCTTCTTGTGCAAGAAGCTTTTTGCCAAAGAGATCTTCTGCAAAAACTTCTTGCACCAGAGCATGTCCACACTGCAAAAGTGCATCAAAAAAGCAATGCGCTTTTGCACAAAAGAGCGTCCAGACTGCATGGACGCTCTCTCGAAAGAAAGCTCTGATTGATATTTACAGAATAACCACCAAAACACCTGTGCTTTTTTCGACTGGCTCTTTTTGCGCCAACAAAACCCTGCTGCCCATCCACATATAATAATAAGAGGATTTTTTTTTAAATTGGAAATAAAAACACTTTTGAATTTTCTTAAAATGTACAATTTTTGTCAACCTGTTCTAGTTAATAAAATAAAGTCAATATGTAATTCTTTTTTTTTTTTTTCTGAAATGCTGAAGTATCTAATGGCTGTGAACGGGGTGGGGGCAGAAACTACTATTCCGTTTAAAAATGTTTTTGTAATTTATGGCAGGAATAAAACAATCAAAGACAACTTCCCTCATTGATTAAATATATCTGTGGACCGTTGCGCAGATGCAAAAATGTGTATCCATATCCACCTCTGTATCCACAAAAATTAGCCTTGGATACCTGTGGATATCTGCAAATTTGCAGGGTATTAGATATAAAATTTGCATCTGCATCCAAAGCTGCAAAAATGAGCCTTGGATATCCATGGATTTGCAGGCCTCTGTAGATTGGGAGTTCCTAGATATAAAATTCTGAAGAGAAAAAAATACTCAACTTCTGGTTTTCCAAATCACTAGTTCCTGCACAGTTTGGCCAATTACGGTATTCCCCATGATTGATTTAAAAATTCTCCTGTGCCCCAGGTGCACACATGTGAAATTTAAGATGAACTTTATCAATCTCCTGTTAATCTGACTGAGGACAGGAGATGTGAAATGAACTAAATCACAGAATCATTGTGGCTGATGGTTTTTACAAAACCCAGATATGTACTGGGCACTTTACAGAACACACAGGTCACTGTGCATATCCCCAGGACATTGCAGGTCAACACCCTGATCCTACAAAGATGATGAGTAAGCAATGTGAACATAACATCCAATGAATCTGAATAGGCCTACTCATACTTCTCAAAGTTAAGCATGTGCTTACGTCTTGTAAACCAAACCTTAACTATCACAGTGGCATATCCAACAGAGGAAAAGGCTGAGCTTATAGGAAAATACTTCACTTTCTGTATATTGGTATATCCATCCTGATGGCTTTTTATCCCTAAGCACTAGCTAGACCCCAGAAAAAACAGCCTTTTTTCCCAAGGCTCAGACACATAATTCTAACACCCTAGCTATGTTAATGTCACCCTATAGCATTAACTCAGACTATAGTGATGGAAGGGTTTTTTCTGTTGCTGAAGGAACTCGACTTCCTCAAGCAATGGTAGCTAGGTTGATGGAATCATTGATTTGTCAACCAACCTGTGTCTACACTGCAGGTTAGGTCAGTAGCTACATCACCGAAGGGGCAGATATTTTGAACCCATAGCTGTAGCTGCGTTGATCTAAGTTTTAAGTGTAGACCAGACTTAGGCATGGGCGGCAGGTGTGCCTTCCCTGGAAAACACTCTCCCTTCAACTGCCCTTACTCCTCGTGGAAGCAGGACTATCAGCATCAACCGGAGTTCCCATCTCAGTTGGAATTAGCGTGTCTTCACTAGACTCATTAATTCGAACCCTGGAAGATCGACAGCAGCAGCTTCAATCTTCTCTGTAGTGTAGACGTACCCAGAGTGACCAGCTGGAGGCATGAGTGCTCCCCTGGTGACACACACACACATATAAATTAGAAATGGAGAAGAACTGTTAGGTCATCTACTCCATTTTCCTGCCAGTGAAGATTTATTCCCTATAATTTCTGGGTCCTCCTGACTACAGGACTTGTTTAATCTCATGGATCAGACTTTTCATTGATGGGGATTAAAATATGAGTACATCATGTAATAAGCAAGAAGCTCATAAAATATGCGCAAGGAACATAGACGTGCCTAAACATATTAAGTAAAACACATCTTTCAGTACCGGTTCATCCATTTGGGAGATTGCAAAGGAGTTATTTTAGCAGCCTTCCTCATTCACTTAAGCAGTGTGTGTAATAAAGGGAACAAAATTCAGCCTGCTGTCTTCCCTTACTCCCAGTTCTGCTTTGCGAGTGCCTATTACTGACCTGTTTACCTGTGTGTTCTCTATGGTTCTGTGTTCAAGTGGAACAGATGTTCCTTCCCACAAGTAAAAACTGGTGCAGGGCCACCATTAGCTCATTTGTTCCTGGGTTCATGTATACTGGCATTACAGCACTATTGCTTCAGAAGCTTTACAACACGTTTCAAGCAGCCACCTAGAGCCAGGCAGAGATCCTTAATCTCCTTGCCATCTGGGTGGAAGGGTCAGTGCAGCAGGCTCATACCACCACAATAAAGATGTGTTTGCAGACATTGCTAGTCAGCTGTCTGCTAGGGGTCACTGACTTCCCAGACACTGACTAGTGCAGGACAAAGAGCAAACAGCTCAGCAGAGCCTACATTAAAAGGGAGGGAGCCTCTGGCTGTGGAAGTGAGGCTTGTCTTTTTTTTTTTTTTTTTTTTTAAGGAATGAAACTAAACAGGATTTTGAGCAATTACATCATTACCAAACCCAAGAAGGTTTTGGAATCTGCTGCTCAGCCAGCCTCCTCCCCAGGATGAGCAGCAAAGGAAGAGGAGCATGTGAAGGTCAATGAAAAGCTATCTCTGGGAAGCCAGGCTCTCTTTGGGACTCAAGACCCCGAGGGCAGCCATGTAGGAAGCAAGCCTGATTCCTAGCCAGAGAGACAGGCTGGGAGTGAGGAGGCACATGCTATGGAGACGATCTTGGCATGTAAGCATCTATCTTGGGTCACCCTAGCCTCCTTGTTTGTTCAGCACCCTATACATTTTCAAAGTAGCAGCTTGACCAGCCAACCAATTGGTTTCTGTCTCATGCTACAGCCCTATTGACTGTTTCCAAGCTCTCACCAAGGAATGCAGATATCCATCAATTTTTCTTTCTACTTCCCACATCTGTGATGCCTACTGAATCTCTCTCCTGTCCCCACCACCACCTCAAACAAACTTCACCTACTCTAAAAGACAGTCAGCAACATGGTCCAGTCTCTACCCAGTGTCCCTTTAACACCTCTCCTGGGGCATATACAAATACAGTAATACTCCAATAGTCCAGCATCCAATAGTCCAGCACGCCTGATAGTCCGGCATCAAAATGGCAAGAGCCTAGGGAGTGAGCTTCAGCAAAAAATGAGTCACAAGGTAACAGCGACAGCAGCTAAACTGAGCAAAAAGTGTAAAAAAGGCTTAAAAACCTAAAACATTACAGTATACTGTATACAGTATGTACAATAAAAGGGTTAAGAACAATTTATATACAGTATATAATGTATACAGTATATATAACCAGTTTATAGTACCTCCTGATAGTCCGGCATATCTGATAATCCGGCACCACCTAGGTCCCATAGGTTCCGGATTTTCGGAAGTCTACTGTATTGAAAACATTCAGTTGGGCAAAATTCCACTCCACTGAGACTGTGGTTACAAAGAAACAAGTTTGGTTAGTATTCTCTGTTTACATGAGGTGGACATGGGCATTGCATGCCCTTAAAGCTACTAAAACTGAGGTATAAATGTCCTGTAACACAAATTCACACAGAACAAAAGTTTACTTCTAGAATAGGAAAGGATAGCTCTTCAGAGCTTTTCACAGGCATACCTAGAGAAAGCCTGAGAGCAGTTAAAGCTTCAAACAATCAGTGCAGAATCCCATCTATTTTTCTCTGCACTGTTGGTAGTTCTGCAGGAGAAATAAAGCAGAATCTAAAGACTGAGATATTGCTGTCCTGGAGCACATGCTGCTAGCATGCACAGACAATCCAGTGTCCTCAATCAGGACTCAGTCATGGTCTGCAGCCCCTGGATAATACAGGTCACTGGGAATACCAGAATATGTTCTTTGCTGTGTCCTCCAGGCACCCTCCAAGAGTCCACCCTCTACTCCTCTCTGCCCAAGCTCAGGGCAGAGAGGACAATTTTGTTTGAGAGCTCAGTTTTTCTGAGCCATCTGATGCACTAATAACCCAGCTCCAACACTTGACACCAGCAGGCCTAAGAAAAAGAAGTGTGCTAACTGGTGATTTGGAGCTCCCATTCTGGACCCGCTGTCACCATTAGTGCATTCTGCCCTGCCCTGCACAAAGGGAGTCATTTTAAAGCTTTGGCTCATTTCTGTTTTAATTGCCAGATTATTTCTGGGTGATATTGAATAAATTGTAGTATAATAATAAAAACAATTCAATTTCAGTCAGACAGTGCTGGCAATGCATTTCACACAGAAGAATTATAAACTCTGCATCAATCAGAGGTTTTGACATAGGTATAAAGAGGTACAGAAACAAGACATTAGTAATGCCACAACATGCCACATCTACCTCCCATAATCCAGACTGCATGGCTCACAATCCTGTTCTCAGAAGGTACAGGCACAGCATGTCGGCAGGTGGCCACTCCAGTTTCAGGGATATTCAGCACTGATCTCGAAAAGCATTAAGAGGCTGAGTTGAGAGACTGTCTCCAGTCTCTGTGTGAAGATGCTCCAGGGAACCCTGTAGTAGCATCTGCTCAGTGTCATTGTCTTCTTCCTCATAATCTTCTTTCTTCCCTGGTACTGGTGCTGGAAGAGCTGGGGCTGCAGCCACATAATCTGCTGTGGGGCAGATCCGTAGGGGATGTGGAGGCATGGAACAATCCCCGTGCACCCCAAGCCCTACCCTACCCTGCATCTTCCCATCCCTGCTCCAGCCCCAGCTCTCCACCTCCTTTGCTCTGCCATCTCCCAGCTGGGTCGCTCCACTTCCTGATGTCACAGTGAAGTGAGTGACCCAGCTGGGAGATGGCAGAGCAAAGCAGGCTGGAGCTGGGCTGCTTCGCTTCCTGCCACTGGTGAATACAGGGGTGGGCCCAATCCCTGCTGCCGACACCAGACACACACCCCTGCTAGTCCCCCAGGCTGCCCCCTCCCCCGTGCTGGTCTTCCAGAATGCCCTGGGCCTTGTGGCCCCCCCCCCCCAATGTGTGAATCCCAGGGTGGGATTGACCCCCTCCTCCAATCCCCCCAATTCCACTGGCTTCCGCTATGCATCCCGCAATGCATAGTGAGAAAAATCCCCAAATCAATACTGCTCAACAGCAAAGCAAAACACCATGGAATACCCTCCCAAAATGCTACAAGCTTCGTTCACAGCAAGCTACCACCCAGTGTACACAATGATGCAGACTGAAAGAGGGCACAGCCATCCAGTAAGCACACTATTAATAAGGCTTATATATAGTGCACCAAACAGAGTAAATCAACTCAGTGCAAAGTAATCCTCCAGGATAGACAAGGCCTGATATCAACCCCATTAAATTATGTGGATTAGCATCAGTCTAAGTCAAAAGATCAGAGATCACAGTGTTTGGAACGTCCTTTAGTAGTAGGTGGTAGTGCTATTTATAAAACTTCTTAGTACAGGAAATTCCTGATTCCATACAGTAATAGTGATGGTACAGAGGTAGTAAAACAGCATCTGGAATGTACCATTTGCAAACTAAAACACTACTTAAAAATCTATAGTAACCCAGAGGGATAATATACTTCTTATTCCCTCACACCACTGCAGTAAATGACAGAGTATTGTCAGCCTCACCACCAGTGACAGAAGACAGTTTTCATCACAGTATTTATTACAGTTGTCTAATGGACGCTGTATAGTTCATATATGATATTGACTCTTCAGATAACTTAGGCAAATCACTTTTGCCAAATTCAACTTGCTTAGCAGGTATGCAGATTGATTTGATTTCATTGGATGCGCAGAGCTTGATCCAATCTTTGTTCAGAAAAGTAAATACAAAAAATTGGGTTTATTGCTGCATTAAATAAAGGCAGCACAGCTTGCACGGTCTGCTGTTTTGTTTGTGTTGGCAGATCCGGGTGTGGGTCTCTAGCTATGGGTGTGGTTTCCAAATCCATGCTTCAGGCAAATATGGTCTGAGTTTAACCCATACCTGAGCTTGTGCACGGTTCCCCAGTATGTGTTGGACTATTAATCTAAACACCTTGGAAGTTTGGAGAACTTTGACTCCACAATTTAACTTCCGGGATAGTCACCATTTCTGCAATAGGTCAAAGCCAGATGTAAACACTTTAGATTGTGGCATAAACGTGATCTGATTCTCTATCTGGCACCACATATTATGCCAGAGGTTTCTCTAGTATAGAACTCTGAGGAAATATTTCCATGTTCTTTTGTTCCGGATAGCCTGTCT
The DNA here is from genome assembly GCF_049634645.1 of Pelodiscus sinensis. Lineage (NCBI taxonomy): Eukaryota > Metazoa > Chordata > Testudines > Trionychidae > Pelodiscus > Pelodiscus sinensis. Next base: position 18,794,450 of record NC_134713.1, read on the forward strand.
AGAAAGGGGATCTCTGAACATCAATGGGCGTATTAGGGACCAGAAGAGCAACTGTGTTTAGTATTTTGTAAGAAATGAACAGTCCTCATTCTGAACTTCAGGCACAAATGAAGTGGGTTGTGCCCACAAAAGCTCATAATACCGTCTAGATTTTTCATTAGTCTCTAAGGGTATGTCTACACTACAAAGTTAATTCAAACTAACAGCCATTAGTACGAATTAACTTTAATAGGGGCTATACATGCAAACCGCTATTTCGAATTTAATTTGAAATAGCGATGCCTCATTCTACGAGGAGTAATGCCTAGTTCGAATTAAGTAGTTCGAATAAAGGGCTGAGTAGCCACTTAATTCGAATTAGCTGGAGGCTAGCCCTTCCCAGGTTGCCCTGATGGCCACTCTGGGCCAAACCAGGGAAACTCTTCTGCCCCCCTCCCGGCCCCAGAGCCCTTAAAGGGCCACGGTCTGACTACAGTGCTTGTGCCAGTTGCAAGCCTGCCAGCACCCAGCCAGCAGACCCTGCACCTGGCACAGCATGAGCCAGTCACCCACTGCCACCCAGCCCTCTGCCTCTTCCCAGGACCAGGCTGACGGCTCACAGAAGTCTGCCCGGGGTTGCAAGAGGTGGGCGCCCGCCTGGTCTAGTGCAGAGCTCGTGGACCTCATCGAGGTTTTGGGGGAGGCCTCCAATGTCCACGATTTCCGCACTAGGCACAGGAACGCAGCCATCTACAGCCGCATGGCTGCTAGCCTGGCCACCAGAGGCCACATGCGGACCCGGGAGCAGGTCCGCTGCAAAATAAAGGACCTGCGGCAGGCGTACTCCAGGGCCTCCCAGCCAGGAGCCGACCCAGAGGCCTGTCCTCATTATGAGGCCCTGGACCACATCTTAGGGGCTCACGCAGTCCATGCCCCCTGGGTGGTGATCGACCCCGGGGCAAAGAACCCTGTCCCTGACACAGAGGAGGAAGAGGAGGATGCTGAGAGCCAGGAGACTTCAGGGAGCCTGCCCAGGACCCAGGTCCCCCGAGGCATCCCACAGAGCACATCAGTTGTGTCATCCGAAGCCGGGGAGGGCTCCACATTTGAGTGCCATCATGCTCCCTTTATGTGTATGGGCTCCACAGGCCCCTCTATCTGTACACTCTCGACCCATTTCACACGCACATGCCCTTCAATCACCAGCTATTCCCCCCTTCCCACTCCTGCCCCATCTGCCAATAAAATAGTTCGTTCGTGTGCAGAGTTCGGAGCCTCTCCAGGCAGCTAGCATGGGTCTACGGGAAGTGACTTATCCAGAAGGGCTATGCTCTATGGGCTTGTGGGCCTCATGTGTAAATGAAAACCCAATACCATTAGTAAAACGGGGCCCAACTCCAAACGAATCCCCTTTGGTCCATGTGCTCCTGGGCACCCGGCTCACTAGCAAGGGGAAGGGGCTGGGTTATGTGCGAGTGGCCAGGTAGGGAGAGAATTCCCTGCTCTCTACACCTGGTTACTGCCCATCTTTGCAGGGTGGCAGCTCTCCAGACATGCCCTTCCAGCTTGCAAGCGAGTTCCCAGGGACTGTGTGAGCTTTGCTCGATGGTGAGCCCCAGGAGCTGAGAGCGCCGAGCAGTTGCTCCGGAGAGACGGGGAAGCAACCAGGGTGCAACGTAATTGTGCTGTCCCCAAAGGGCAGGGTGTGCAGTGTGGCCAAGAACTGCCCAGCTTATGGCAGGCCCAGGAGAGTGCGCCTGAGCCAGGAGGCCCTCGGTCACCAGCACGTGCCAGGGCTGCTCGCCCGGGGGGGGGGGGGGGGGGGGGGGCGGGAGATCTGCAGCGTGGTCCCCCAGTGCTGTAGCTGGGCCCAGGCCACACAGAGCAAAGTGCAGGTGTACGGGCCAGGCAGGCTGGGGGCAGGCTCAAGACGCAGGTGAATGCTGTTCCAGGGGGTACACAGGAACAGAGCCACTGTCCCCCAATTTCAGAAAGTGGTCATGTGGTCAGGGCTTCTGTGGCGAGGCCCCGGGGAGCAGGGAGGCTGCGCGGCTGAGGGTGGAGGTGGGTAGCAGAACGCAGATCAACACGATGACAGGAAAAAATGTTTTATATGGAGAGATTTGGCCCATTTCTCGTGTCCTGTTTGGAACTGTTGCACGTGCAAATTACATGTGGTGCAGGCTTGGAGACAAAATTCCCCAGCATCACAAAACCACATGACATCCCTACATTGGATTTTGTATGTATGTGGTCAGCTGACACAATACTTGTGAAATCAGATGGACAGCAAGAGGCAACTATATATTGACTGAGCATTCAAGGAAGTTCACAGGTGTTGTCTGTTTCAGGAAGTATATGGAATATACTGGGTTCAGAAATAGTAGGAATATGGACTGAAGGTAGGTTAAACCTGATGTGTGGTGCCTCACCAGTTCAGTGTATGTAGAGTGATAACTGTGGGTCATGCCAATGGATATTGAATAGGACAGGCTAAGGTAAAGGAACAAGGTAATGGGCAGACTGTAAACGATGTTAGTGGGATCTTAATTTCCTGGGCCTATAGCATTTATAGTTGTAAAACTATGATATTCTACCACCACGGGCTCAAGGGGCAGCCAATTTAAGCTATATTTTCATTCAGTTTTTGTCCCAGTTTCTTTAGGGGTTTATTTTTTGGGAGGTGGGGAGAAGAAAAAGGTTGGCTGTTGTACACACACTCCTCAAGAACAGCAACATGGGTGGGTTTCCTTGAGCCTGCTGGTCATCTGTAAATTAGTGATCTGAGGGAGCTCTCTTCTGCCATCTAGTGATAAACTGCTGGAAAGACCTCCAGAGCAGACCATGTTTGCATAGATACACCTACTTTGCCAAGGTGAGCCATAGACTTACACATGTTTTGCCAAAGCGAGCGCTTTTTTTTGTTTTGTTTGGGGTTAAAAGTCACTTAAGGCTTGATACAGCAGTAATAACGTGTTTTATCTTTACTGAATGACTAAAGGACAGCAGAACTACCTGAGAGTATCGCCCTAACATTTAACTTCACTCTCTGAGCAATGTGTAGTGGAATAAATGCTAGTGATTATTGGGTGGGTGTGGGGACAGCAGGAGTAGGTCAGACAGTTGAACTCTGTTTAAAAGTTCTAGCTGCTGCTTGATCCTCGTCCTCCAGTATTTAAAGAGAGCTGCTTAGATTCTTTGTTTCTGCTCAGAGATGTGTAGCTGACATCACTGATGACCAGGTCTAGGGGGCAGGTGTGGGAACAGTGTTCTGGTGGAAGACAATTCAGAGGGTGCCAAGGCAAAGAGATTCCATACCGCCTAGTGAAATTGCTAAGAATGCAGCTAGGCAGTAGACTCACAAAACACAACATCACAGCTACAGGCAGCAGCAAGAAACAAGTGACAGAGGCCTCGCTTAACCATTACCAGAGATGGAGGCAAAGGTACCTGAACGCAGCCCTGCACCACAGGACTTCATTGATCTTGGCAGTGCAGTGGAGGGAGAGAGGGAATAGTGTGTTAAAGGGCCTTCTATTGCACTTTCATTCTGCAAGGTGGGAAACTGAGACCAAGAAACTGTGGCACTTGTAACTTACAATATGAGCTTCATTTTCTCCTTCCCATAGGTATTTTTGTCCCAGATTGTTCTTCTTCCAAATCTCTACTGCTCACCTTTCCTCTCTCCACTAATGCTACCCACCCACGGGTGCTCTTTGCTCTCCTCCAGTCCTTTTTTTACCATCATCCCCTGCTGCTTTCTCTCAGTCACCTCCACAGCCACCCAGACTTGCTCCTGCTTTCCCATGTTTCTTAATGGCAATTTCATAGACCTACTTTTTAGTTTAAAGAACCTTTGAGATGAGTGGAACTTAGGGCATGCACCAGAGGTCTAATGGGAATTATAATATACCTAGAGGGTCAGTTCTTGTAAGTGTAATTCTAATTACAATTGATCTGAATTTTGTAGTTTGAGTGGATCTTGGTTCTTTACTCAGTGTTTAGGTAAACAAATTAAAAATCCCTCAGACCGATATGTAAAGGGTTCAATCACAGACGTCCCTTGAAGCTGTTACCTGGTATGCTGATCATGCCACTGAGCCCACCTACCTGCCTTTTGGGGCACCCAACCACCTTGTCCTGCAAAGCTAGAAGCTCTGGTCTTCTACAGCCAAGACACAGAGTTGGGGTAAAAGCTTCCCCCCCCCCCTCCCCCAGTGGAGCAACACACACATCGAACCAGTTCAGCTCTGAGAGGGCTCAGCTATAGGGCACCAGGAACATGACCCCAGAAAGGACTCAAACCCTAAATAAATCAGTCTTACACTGTATAAAAGTTTTACATAGAGAAAGCTCATGAGATGTCTGTTTTCTTTATCAATTAAAGAGAAATATACACAGTGGTTACTCTCTCTTCCCCCCCAGATAACAATTATGTACACTGGGTTTGATAATAAACAAAAGAGTTTTTATTAAGTATAAAAAGTACAATTTAAGTGATTGCAAGTGAAAACAGACAGTTCAAAGCAAGTTGCTAAGCCAAAATATACAAAACATGCCAGCTAATTCTAATACATTAAGGGTACATCTACACAGCGGCACTATTTCGAGATATCGTCTGTTATCTCAAAGTAGCTTTCTGTGCGTCTTAACAGCATGCCCATTATTTGAAAATACATTTGAAATAATGGGAGTCCTATTCCGGCACAAGGATCAAGAAAGATGCTGAAATAATGATTTATTTCAAAATTAGCGCTGTGTAGACAGTGCCAAATTTCGAAATAAACTATGCAATTTGCTGTACCGTAAGAGAAATTTCGCACCCTTGTCCTCATTCCTGATAAAATTCTTCAAGACGGAGTTGATCTTTTTCTCTGGCCTGTTTCTACAGCTTTTTAGAGTTCTTTAGAGCATTCTGTTTTAAGGTTTCTTCATGTGTGTCCTCTTAAAGTGGGAAGTCAATTTCAAAAGTCAGCTGAAGACAAAAGAGCGATTGCTTTCTATTCCTTAAATAGACTTTGCTCAGGGCAGGAATCATTTGTGTTATCTCCCAATCCCCATGGAAAAATACCATATTCAAGATGGTTTACAGCAGCAGGCGCCACGGTCACCTGTCTTTGTAAGTCCAACTACAGTTTGGGCTTACGGGAACAACAAACCAATTTACAGAGCACTGTCTTGAGCATCCGGGCATAAAGTTTCCTTGCGTACAACTAATGGCTTTTCATTAGATTAATAAAACAGGTTTACACTTCATATTTCTAACTTCATGTACAAGAATGATATATGCATAAAACAGAATATACACATTCAGCAGATTTTAATTTTAAAAGTGATGTTACGTGATGCATTTTGCCTAATGAGTTTTCAAGGTATGCATATTCATATTCAAAGCCTGGGGGGAGGGGCACTGTGACACTATATAATGTATTTTCTCTGTTCACAAAATACTGGTTGTGTCCCATGCATTAGTATTTAGTATTTCTAGGAAAGCCAGCACTAGTGAGTGAAGACCTTAAAAACACAGCTGCATGTTTTAAATACAACTAAAACTTTGTTTCCATCCAGCTTCCCATTAAGAGCAGATTTTAACCAAATACATAAAAAGAAAAATAACAGGGTGAGGTGGTGAAATGAGAATAGGAAAAAAAACAACCAGCATGGAACAAACCATACAAAATTGTTCTCAGCCTAGAATCTGTGGGCCTGAGTCTCCATTGTGTTATACCCGTTTTACAATGCTGACACTCCACTGGAAGCCCAGTGCAAAAGTGTTGCTCAGAAAGGAAGTGGAAAGGATTCTGAGCCTGAGGTATTTGTCTTACAGAATGCCTGAACCTGCCAAGGTTACACTTCTATCCTAACTTGCAGAACCCCAGGTATTTCACATCTCTCTGGAATGGGGGATGCCAGCTATTCTGAATTGTACCAATTTGAAAAATGGAGAAATGTCTTCTAGAGGATCGTGCCCATGCTCCAGAATGAGACCACTAACTTCAGTGATCTCCTACAGGGAAAGGCAAGATCATTGACACACTGTGGACTGAACAAATATATATATATATATATTTAGGAAAACTGGACCCAGGTCAACAAATCCATATCCTGAACTCTAGATCAGAGAATACTGGAGTGGGGCACTGGAATGCTACTTAAATTATAATAAATACAACTAAAGGAAGCCCCAATCAATCCCCCTGGAATATATAGTCAATACAATTTACATAAAGTGCCTTACATGGGCAGAAAAGGTTATGACAAATGTGGCACAACCTTTCTCACTGAGATGTGTTTTCCCTGGTTAGCTTACTGGAAAACAAGAGGTTTACAGAGATATGCGAATAGAGAATGAGCTTGTTTTGCATTCTAGGGCAGGAGGGCAGTGACTCCATTAAAGGGAGGAAAGTTGGAATGGAAAGTGGTGAGCAAGATTAATAGGCAGGTGAAGGGGGAGTGAAGGTGGGAGTATCAAGAAAGAAGAGTACAGATGTACTCACAGTTGGAGTTGTGTAGAGTCTTGAAGTGGAGGAGGAAATGTTTGAACTTCCTATGAGAGAGAGGGAAACTGATGGAGGACTGCGAAGGAAGGAATGCCATGGACTGCAGCAGATGAGAACGATCACAATTTTCATCAACCCAAAGGTGATAAACATTTATGGATATACATATAAATCCCTATCCATATCTGTTCATGCTCTTTTATGAAACTCCACTGCTGAGCGTATTCATATATGCTAGATCTTATTTTTCTTCCAATACTGGGAAACCCTTCAGGGTTGAAATATCAGCTGTTTTCTGTTACACAGCCATCTGTTATGTAAAATAACTTTGAAGTTTCTTTTTTAACCTGCCCTGGTAGCTTTCCTGTTTTGATGATGTATTTTTCTCTAGTTGTTTTTGGTTTCTTAGCCTTCTTTTAAGATGCAAAATAGCCATTTTAGTTACTGCATAAGCAATATTAAAAATAGCATAAAATTGGCCTCTCTCTATGTAGGGCCTCTTTACTATGAGACCCTCTAACCCAGGGGTCGGCAACCTTTCTAAAGTGGTGTGCCAAGATTTAACCCTCCTGCCCAGGAGCGTGGGAGGGGCTCTCTCCATTGACGACAGAGGGATGCAGTCTAGACATACCCTATGTGCAGTACACTGTGTGACAAGCTACATATCCATGTCATCATCACACTGTAATTCTTTTCTCAAACCCTATCTTTCCCTCATCTTTGTTTGTTCTGTTCACTTTTTTATGAGCATGTAAGTTTCATCTGTAAAGCTTTTTAGGGTAAGACCATCTCTCTACATTCCCCTGTAAAGCACCTAGAACATTTTATGGCTGTTTAAAAAATAAATATCAAGTTAATCCATATCTCGCAATGCACATATCGCTATGGGAAATGTCATATATTTCTGAGCATTGCAGTTTTACACAGAGATAGCTTTCTCCAGGTATATGGGTGATGTATCACCATTTCTGTTTTAAAGATCCCTTTCCACTCCCCAATTCAGAACAAAACTAGAAATTTTAAAAGATTGGGGGTTCTAATCAATACAATACGTCTAACAAGGATATAATCAAAACCACATTTCATGAGATGTTCACTGTAAATCAGCAAGGTTCTCGAGTCAAGACCAATTAAGTGATATATTTAAGGGTATGTCTGTGAGATTATTCAGAGCAGAGATGTGCGATTGCCAGTACTTCTGTCCTGTAGTGACTTGATAATGGACTCAACAGACTAGCCTGTTTCAGAAAAAAAAATCACGGTACAGTATCTGTTTGAGAATGAAGTAATAAATAACTTCGAATATTCTACCCCAGGGCCTATTTATGGCAAAAATTAAAATGACAGGATTTCTCTTTTATGATTTTTCCATGAAGGTCTTATATTTTACAGATATCATACGTGCAGAATGAGGTAATGACGCAAAGGGGAGAATAACATTTTCTTTACGGTCATTTTCCATTCTCACTTTTACTAGTAAAAGTTTGGAGTAATGCCTTTGGCTTCAGGGGAATTACTCTGGATTCATAGTGATTTGGGTGGAATCTGATCTTTAGTTAGAAACACGTGAGTCAAGTGTAATTAACAGGCTGCCTAGAGTGCTATAGCTGCACAGCAGTGACTTCCTGTAGCACAGCTTGTGCTGTTTTGGGAAATGGAATCTTCTAGGAGAAAATCTGGGTATAAATCACGGGTTCCCTGGACAAATTGTTTGGTGGCCTTGGAGTCCAGCCATCAGCTCTTGCTGGTGGCCACTCTCACATTGTAGTGTTTTACACTATCAGCCCTGCTCAGACCAAGTTCCATGAGTAGGGGCCCGCCTCTTGCTCAAACCATAGCTTTGCTTTATATTAACAAAGTCTTGACCATTGTTAGCTAGGCTTCAGGCCTCACACCAGGCCTGTGATAAATGGGCTTATGTTTCATGCCCTCATCTTACTACAGATAGTACTGCATAGGGCCTAATAAAGCCTAAGGACAGTCCTGTGTGGTGGAACCATGCATTAAATCTTCTAATCAATGAGAAAAACATCTTCTCACACAACTTCTTATGCAGCATTGCCAGCTATTGAAATTTTGTCATTTTGGGATATTTGGTATTTGAGTATTGGGATATTTGGTATTTTTCTTGAAGCCTCTCCTCCTGGAAGTCTATTATTAGGTGGGGACCCCAGCTTGCATTAATCCTTGTGATTACACAGAAAAATTTGAACTTGTGACCTGAGTGCACATCTATTGTTTTTTAAATCCCACAATTTGTATGGCAAACTCATAATTTTTAGGACCCACTCGTGATTTTTAACTCATGATTGACCGTACTGAAAATGGAAAGAGTAATACAGGACTTTAATTTCAATGCAACCCTTTTCTAGTTAATGCATCATTGCAACATGAACATTATGCCACCTTTCCTGAAAGGTTCACTAAGTTTTATCCACTTTAAAAAAACCATGGCCGAGCATTAAGCAGAACAAGATCCATACCGGTTAACTGGATATGAATACCAGTGCTGGGAAAATATTTTGTCCATTTTCAAGCTCCTGATTTTTTTCAGAATAAAGTTTTACAACAATTTTAAATTCTCTAGTCTAGAAAATATTTCACTAAGTTTTCACAAGTCATAGAATCAGTTCCAGTGCCGTGGATTAGTGGCCACAGGGCTAGTACGGCCATTGTGCTATGAAGGTCTGAACTTCAGTAAGAAATGTAGAGCCACACTTCCTCTGAGACAAGAACCATTAGCAGAGGTTGATTTTGAGATGAGATTAGATTAGATTACAAATGAGTTCTATTTTATTTCATTGGTTATGTATTATTGTCAGGACCGGCGCGTGACTTCACTGGGCTCTGGACAATGGGGTGTTTGTGTGTGTGGCTTGGCTCTCGGTCCTCCCAGAAGGAACTGGGCTTTGGCATTCGGTCCTCAGCACCACGCAGACCACAGCCAGCCTTCAGTGTTGCCCAGATAACATCGCATTGGGCTCCGGCAGCAATTTAAAGGGCCCAGGATTCTGCACTGAACTCTGGTTTTGGGCACTGGCCCCAGCTACCGATACACAGCTCTGGTCTTGCAGCAGCAGGCTCCAACACTCAGCTCTGGCCATGAGACTCCTGCCCCTGGCTCTGGCCATGGGCACTGGCTCCAGGCAGCGGGCTCTGGTTGCAGGCACTGATTCTTGGCCATGCCGCAGAGGAGATAACCCATGGCTCTGGTTGTGACAGGCTCACCACTCACCCCCGTCATCCCTGTCTCCTCCTGTCTCCTCTAGCTCTGCAGTCACTCCACCCCCATCACCTTGGACCCCACTGTCTTCCTGGCCCCACATTCACTTCCCTACATCACCCCGGGCCCCTCTGCTGCCTCCCCTCGGCTCCATATCCAGTCCACCACTGCCCTTGGCCCCCACTGCTTCTGGCCCCCACTGCCTCTCCCCCCCCCCCATACTCCCCATCCAGGAATTAATTTTTCCTGGGCTTGCAGAGAAAGGTGATATTAACAAACATGCAAATATCCCTTTTTCACAGCCAACTCACTAGCTAGCTGAGAGGCTGTGAAATTTGATACATGTATGTTTGTTAATATCACATCACTTTTCACAGACTCCCATGTAACTACTAAGGGTCCTGTGAAAAATGATACAATATTAACAAATATACAAATATCACTTTTCAAAATATTTTTATTACCGAGGCTGCAAAAAATAACAATGATTTGGATGTGTGTATGTGCATATTTATATGTTTTTCCTAAAGTTAATTAAATGTTTTAGGAAAACATGTCAGTGCAGGCACCAGCTTGCCGGTGGTCACATTCTGAGGCCACCAGAAATTTTGTTGTGAGAACCCCTGGTCTAATGCACTGAATGACAAATGATATTTCTGAATATTTCACACTTTCTTAAGTTATCTATTAGAGGCCAGTGAAAGGTAACTAGACTCTGGACTATAGGTTTTCAAGAAAGGGAAGGGAGGGAAAAGGATATGAATAGATAAACTTTGTATTCTAAAACCACAACTATTATACTTACTTTATAATATAAGGTAATAATTGTATGTATGAATTTTTGGTGCAGTCGGACAACCTGAATCAGGATTAGTCATAGAACACACTATATAAGATGGAGGTAGCCTCCCTAAGGCATTATTTGCATGTATATGAAGTCATAGTCATGGTTCAATGGTTCACATGATTACCAACATTTATTGTAAGCCATATCCTTTTCCTGCTACAAAATTATCAAAATGCTTCAGTTAACATTAATTTCTCAGGGACTACTCCAGACCAGTAGATTTCTTGTAGCCAATTTGCCAAAACCTTTGTGATAGTAGTGAGAATTTACTTGTATTTAAAAAGTTTGCTTTTCCACTTTGTGTTTCATGGTAGGTTTCATGACTTCAAACTTTACCTGCACTTAAGGCCTGATCAGTCTATAGGAATCTTCTCATTGGCATCAATGCTAGCTGGACAAAGCCTGAAGTTTCTTCTAAGAACTAGTGCATGGACTGATAGGTCCAGGTCAGAAAGAAGATGAGGGGAGATACGTGGTATTATCAAAGGATTGTTTGCTATGTTTTATTTTGTTTAAGCACTAACTTTGTGGGAGAATGAAAGCAGATGAGCACATGAGAATGCAGGCAGAAGCCCAGCAGCAGAGTGGGGGCTATCCTGGCCCTCAGAGACCACATACAGGCTTTGAAGGCCAGGGTGGCTGAAGGGAGGCAGAGAAGTAAACGTTGATGAGGCTTTCCAGGACACTGTAGAACTGTCCCACTTCCAGTCAGACAGCCCCTGTGCTGTTAAGGAGAGTGAAAGGCTCAGGGAAGGAGAACATTCAACTGGAGCAGAGGGAAACCATCCCACAGTTGGGACCCTCCTTCCGGAGGATGTTGTAGGATTCTCTCACACTGAGGATACCTCTCTGGGGGAGGAAACTCCAGTCAACAGGGAAAGGCAGGTGTAAGAAACATAGATAGCTGGGTTTGTGATAACTATGAAAACCGTATGATGACTTGCCTGCTGGAGCGAAGGTTGCAGATCGCTCGAGACATCTAGATAGGCTTATGTGTAGTGCTGGGGAGGAGCTGGTGATCGTGGTACATGTAGGTACCATTGACTTAGGGAAGAGGTTCTGGAGGATAAATTTAGGGCAGCTAGGAAATAAATTGAAATCCAGGATCTCTATGGAAGCATTCTCTGAAATGCTTCCAGTTTCATGCTCAGGGCCAGGTAAGCAGACAGAACTTCAGCGTCTCAATGCATGGATGAGATTATGGTGTAGGGAAGAGGGGTTTAGATTTATTAGGAACTGGGGAAACTTTTGGGAAAGAGGGAGCCTATACAGGAAGGATGGGCTTCATCTCAACCAAAATGGAACCAGACTGCTGGCACTTAACATTAAAAAGGTTGTAGAGCAATTTTTAGACTAAGATCTGGATGAAAGCTGATGGGTGTGAGGAGCACATGGATCGGACAGAAACATCTCTTAGGGGAGGGTCTATTAATTGAAATTATCAGTATTCTAGTAAAGAGGAGAGGCTGGAAGATGATGAAGTAAGGGTAAGATCAGATGAGAAACAATCATATGAAAGAGTCTAACACATCAGGAAATGGCAGACAGATAAATAGTGACACATTTTTAAAGTGCTTATACACAAATGCTAAAAGTTTGAATAATAAGATGGGTGAAGTTGAGTGCCTTGTATTAAAGAAGGATATTGATATAATAGGCATCACAGAAACTTGGTGGAATGAGGACAATCAATGAATGGGACACAATCATACCAGGATACAAAATATATCGGAAGGACGGAAGAGGCTGTGCTGGTGAGGGAGTAGTACTATATGTGACAAAAAATGTAGAATCAAATGAAGTAAAAATCTTAAATGAACCAAAATGTTCCATAGAATCTCTATGGGTAGTAATTCCATGCTCCAATAATAAGAATATAACAGAAGGGATATATTATCGACCACCTGACCAGGACAGTGATAGTGACGTTGAAATGCTAAAGGAGATTAGAGAGGCTATCAAAATAAAAAACACAATAATAGTGGGGGATTTCAACTAGCCCCATATTGACTGGGTACATGTCACCTCAGGACAGAATGCAGAGATAAAGTTTCTTGATACCTTAAGTGACTACTTCTTGGAGCAGCTGGTTCTAGGACCCACACAGGGAGAGGCAATTCTTGATTTAGTCATAAATGGAGTGCAGGATCTGGTCCAAGAAGTAAATATAACTGGAGCGCTTGGAAATAGTGACCATAATGTAATAAAATTTAACATCCCCGTGGTGGGAAATTAAAAGGTACAGTGACAAAAGTAAAATCTCTGCAAGCTGCATGGAAACTTTTTAATTACCGTATATACTCGAGTATAAGCCGGCCCGAATATAAGCCGAGGCACCTAATTTTACCCCAAAGAACTGGGAAAAAATATTGACTCGAGTATAAGCCTAGGGTAGGAAATGAGGCAGCTACTGGTAAATGTAAAAAATGAAGATAGATACCAATAAAATCTCGGTATCTATCAGAGACGCTCGGACACTCGGCCCAACCAGCTCAGCCCCCGCCGCCCCCCGCCCCCGCCCCGCAGCCCCCACGTTCCGGCCCCCTCGCCTGCCAACGAGCCCCCTCTAAACGAGCCAGCGGGGGGGGGGGGGCTGTGAGAGACCAGAGCCGGGCATCGATGGGCTAATGAGCCAGCGGGGGGAGCGGGTGCCGGTGCTGGCTGGATTTTACCACGGGAGGGGAGGGGAGGGGGAGCAGGGAGCAGCGGCTGGTCCCGAGCTCAGCTGTTCCCGAGCTCAGCGCTGCACCCGAGCGTCATGGCGAACGGCCCCAAACGCCCTTCCTCCCACGCGGCAAGGGCCCATGGTGCCGGGCAGGCAGGGGCTGGGGGGCCAGGAGAGCCAGGAGGGCAGGGGCTGGGGGGCCGAGGGGGCAGGGACTGGGTGGGCCAGGAGGGCAGGGGCTTGGGGGGACAAGGGGACAGGGGGCCGGGAGGGCCAGGAGGGCAGGGGCTGGGGGGGACGAGGAGACAGGGGCTGGGGGGGACAAGGGGACAGGGGGGCTGAGAGGGTCAGGAGGGCAGGGGCTGGGGGGCCGGAGCTCCGGGCTCACGCGTCTAGACCCAGCCGGCGGCAGAGACGCGCTGAACCCGCCCGCGAGCAGGAGGCTGACTCGAGTATAAGCCGAGGGGGGCATTTTTCAGCACAAAAACTGTGCTGAAAAACTCGGCTTATACTCGAGTATATACCATAATAAAGGCCTAACTTAAATGTATACCCTAAATTAAAAAACACAGTAAGTAGCATTACCAGGTGGCTTAAAAAAATACTTGATCTCAGATGGGGGGGAGGGGAACCGGCTGGGAGGGGAGCAGGGCTGGCTGGGAAGCAGGGCTGGTGGGGGAGGGGGAGGAGGCAGCGGGGCTGGCTTTGGAAGTTGGGAGGGGGGGGTCAGGGGCAGCGGAGTTGGCCAGAGGAGATCGGGAGGAGTGGGGGGAAGAACCAACTGGCAGGAAGCAGGGCTGGTTGGGGGAGCAGGGCGCTGGGGGAGATTGGGAGGAGGGGGGACTGGCCGGCAGGGGGTCAGGAGGAGCGGGGGGGAACTGGCTGGCGGGGAGTGGGACCAACCCAGGCGTACGCAGATCCCAGGGTGCTGCCCATCCCATGCACAGTCCCAGTGAAGCATGAGCGAGTCCGGCCTCAGGGATTCCATCTCGCCCTGCCCGCCCCTCGCATAGTTGCGTACTGCCTGGTTGATAGACACACTCACGCACTGTGAGCATGTCTGCCAGCCAGGCAGTTCACAACTATGCACTGATACTCCTAATAATAATAAAACTTACCTAATTAGAAAATACCGGACATTTTATATGTCTGGTATTTTCTCAATTTGTTTCCCAGACAGAACCCTCCAATACTGGATTGTCCGGTTCAAAACCGGACACCTGGCAACCCTAACAATAAGAGAACAAAAAAGTGCCTCAGTGTCTTAACAACCAAGTAAAAGAAGCAGTGAGAGATAAAAAGGCATTGTTTAAAAAGTGGAAGTGAAATCCTAGTGAGGAAAATAGAAAGGACCATAAACTCTGTCAAATTAAGTGTAAACATATAGTAAGAAAAGCCAAAAAGGAGTCTGAAGAGCAGCTAGCCCAAAACTCAAAAAGTAATAGCAAAATGTTTTTAAGTACATCAGAAGCATGAAGCCTACTAAACAACCAGTGGGGACCTTGGACTATCGCGGCAAAAGGAGCCCTCAAAGCTCCTTTAAAAGTTATTGCAGTGAACCTAATAAATTCTTTGCTTCGGTCTTCACAGCTGAGGATGTTAGGGAGATTCTTAAACCTGAGCCATTCTTTTTAGGTGACAAATCTGAAGAATTGTCCCAGATTGAGGTATCATTAGAAGAGGTTTTTGGAACAAATTGGTTAACTTAAGAATAACGAGTCACTGGAACCAGATGGCATTCACCCAAGAGTTCCGAAAGAACTCAAATGTGAAACTGCGGAACTATTAACTGTGGTTTGTAACTTGTCCTTTAAATCACCTTCTGTACCTAATGTCTGAAAGATATGACAGCAGTATTTTAAAAGGGCTCTAGAGGCAATTTTGGCAATTAAAGATTGGTTAGTCTAACATCAGTACCGGGTAAATAAGTTGAAACTATAGTAAAGAATAAAATCGACAGACACATAGATGAACATAGTTTGTTGGGGAAAAGTCAACATGGTTTCTGTAAAGAGAAATCATGCCTTACTAATCTACTAGAGTTCTTTGAGGGAGTCAACAAACATGTGGATAAGGGGGATCCAGGTGATATAATGTATTTAGATTTCCAGAAAGCCATTGACAAGATTCCTTACCAAAGGCTCTTAAGTAAAGTTAATTGTCATTGGATAAGAGGAAAGGTCCTCTAATGGACTGATAATAGGTTAAAAGACAGGAAACAAAGGGTAGGAGTAAATGGTCAGTTTTCAAAATGGAGTGATGTCCTCCAAGGGTCCCTCCTGGGACCAATCCTATTTAGTCTATTTATAAATAATTTGGAAAAAGGGGTAAACAGTGAGGTGGGAAAATTTGCATATGATACTAAACTGCTCAAGATAGTTAAGACCAAAGCAGACTGTGAAGAGCTTCAAAAAGATCTCACAAAATTGAGTGACTGGGCAGCAAAATGGCAAATGAAATTTAATGTTGGTAAATATAAAGTAATGCACATTGGAAAAAATAATCCCAACTATTCATACAATATGATGGGGACTAATTTAGCTATTACTACCTGTGACAGGGTAAGATTCCCCTGCACTCGACCAGTAGGGGTAAACTCCACTCTGAGGGCCACGGAGGCCACACCCCCTGTAGCCTGCTTGGCATGCTCCTGCTGCGTGGGTATAAAAGAGGGCTGCTCAGGGAAGATGGGGCTGACCACTGGAGGGGAAGGAGCTCAGGCAGGAACTCCTGAGCAGCCCCTGCAACCAGAGTAGCCACCTCTGGAGCAGCACCAGCCACCGCAGCAGTCGCAGCTACAGACACAGCGACAACGCTGGACTGATCGCCGGAGCCACATGTGGAGGACAGCATGGTGCACCGGTGGAGTAGGAAGTGGCCCAGGGCAGGGGATTGGCCTCCGGGAGCTCGGTGTGTTCCGGCCGGCATCCCCACTGAGCAGGCAGTGAGAGCAGTCGCTTCCAACAGGGCCCTGGACCAGGACCTGGTGGAGTGGGAGGGCCCGGATCCTCCTACCTCCCCGTCCCACTGTAATCCAGCTCCCTAGATTTTGGGGGGAGCTTACCTGTGGACCAGGCCAAAACACTGTCTCCACCCTATGGGCCGTAATTATCCTAATAGGAGGTAACCTGATTTGGTAACCAAGCCTGAGAGGCTGAGTCTGCCCTGACATCAGGGACTGTACTGTGTGGGGAGCAACAAGGGGTGCCCCGGGAGTTAGGGTACCCTATGACACTACCCACCAGAGAAATCTTGGAGTCATTGTAGATTGTTCTCTGAAAACATCTACTCAATGTGCAGCGGCAGTCAAAAAAGTGAACAGAATGTTAGGGGTCATTAAAAAAGGGATAGAGAATAAGACAGAGAACATCTTATTGCCTCTATATAAAATCATGGTACGCCCACATCTTGAATACTGAGTACAGATGTGGTTGCCTTATTTCAAAAAAGATATATTGGCATTGGAAAAGGTTCAGAAAAGGGCAACAAAAATTATTAGGGGTTTGGAACAGGTCCCATATGAAAAGAGATTAAAAAGATTGAGACTTTTCAGCTTAGAAAAGAGGAGACTAACCGGGGATATGACAGAGGTTTATAAAATCATGACTGGTGTGGAGAAATTGAATAAGGAAAAGTTATTTATTTGTTTCCATAACATAAGAACTAGAGGTCACCAAATGAAATTAATAGGTAGCAACTTTAAAACAAACAATGGACTTTTTTTTAACATAGTGCATGGTTGGCCTGTGGAACTCCTTGCCAGAGGAGGTTGTGAAGACCAGGATTTTAACACGGTTTGAGAAAGAACTAGATATACTCATGGAGGCTAGGTCCATCAATGGCTATTTTTCAGGATGGATAGGAATGGTGTCGCTAGCCTCTGTCAGAGGCTGGGAATGGATATTTGCTTGATGTTCCCCTGTTCTGTTCATCCTTCTGGGGCATATGTCATAGGCCACTGTCAGAAGACAGGATACTGGGATTGGGTCAGACCAAAGGTCCATCTGTCTGGCCATTCTTATATTCTTAAGTTCTTATCTTACTCATGAGTGACCTGTAGGTGAGTTTTCCACCTCTCTGCAACATACACAGTGTTACCTTGCTCTGTAGATATTGAAATCCCCTAGAAAAGAAACCCAAGTTATTTAATTTCTTTCTGTATAATTTGTTCTACTTTAAGAGGAAAAGCAACGTGCTGCAGCATGTCTAACTGTGACTGGATTTAGGGAGGGTGAATCTGTGGGTGTAATTATGTCACATAGTACTCCCAAGGCTCACAAAACAGGCCTCCAGGTTGCTTGAGGAGGAAGCAGTACCAAAAAGAAAAAGAGAGAAAGAATTCAGCTTCCTGTTAATAAGATATGATTCTCTCAGTCACTCAATTAGCAACTCGAGCACTGTACCCATTACAGCTGTGCACAGGAGCAGACATGATGTGAGTTGTAGCCAACGACCCCTACGCCATCATATTTAAACATGGTTTTGATCTGAACTCTGATGGCTGGGCCCAACTCTTATCTATACAAAGTATTTCTAGAACACAAGTTACCTTTCTACCTACAGATGGTGAGTCAGAAAAGTCAGTTTGTAGTTGGTGGCTTTAGAGCCTTTGCCTTGGTATTTTTCTACAAAAAGCAGAACAAACCATTGAGTCACAACTGGATCATTTTTCTAAACATTTTCCAAACTGTGCATAAATACCACATTTTGGTCTTTCTTTTTTATCTAGCTGATTTAGATCACTTGAAACATCACCAAACCGTCCAACAGGTACACAGTCAGCACATCCTAGTTTCACTCATATGCTTGGGAACTATCCAAATCAAATTTCCCACGAGTTAACACACCTTACTGCCTTTCAGTCACTGTGACAGCTATATCTGTGTTGACAGAAAAACGCAAACATTATCCATGCAACATTTTTGTTAGTTCACATGGCAAAAATAATAGCCAGAAGATTATTAATACAGTTTTTCATATTTATGTCCTTGCTTGTGTGACTACTTAAAACAGAACCTTCCTAGTATGTGGCTCTTTACAAAAAATTAAAACAAAGCACTTAATTACCCAAGAGAAATGAGTGTGTATAAAAGAACACTGGATTGGCAATGAGAGACTCATGGGGTTGTCTCTATCTGCAAAGCAGCAGTAGAGCCACAAGTGGCCGATTCTAGACATGTTGCTTAATGCAGCATTGGAAGCTGCTCAGATCCTACAGTGATGGGTGTGCTGCTGGTTGGCTATGTGGACATCTGCACTGGAAACTGAACTACGTTCACCAGCTCATTTCACATCAAGCTCTGAAAAGGTTAGATGTGGCATTTCTCCAGAAATAGCCCAGAGGAAAGACTTCATATCCCATTTTATTACTACCCTGGCTTATCCAGTCCTGTGTTTAGTTAATGAACATCAGCACTTCTGCTTTAACACAAAGCATATTGCGTGAAATTACTCACCAACTTCAAATACAGACAAATATTAGAGCTTTCTCTTTCTAATGGGTATCGTACTCGACTTTACACTATAATTCCTGGTCCGCCATAACCTACCATGGTCACATGAGCATTCATAACACAGATATGTCAGTGCTGTGTGACACTGCTGTCCACATAGAGTTGCATGGAGAAAATGAATGGCACAAATAATCTCTTGGGGGCCATAACCTGAAGTCCTTACTCAGGCAACGGGACTAGCACAGTAGGACTACTCAGAGAAAGATTCCAGAACTGGGCTTTCATCCCAGATGTCTGTGAGACTGTGACAGGCCAGGTGCCAGTTCATGCCAAAGTCCCCTGTCTCAGCCAAATACACACAGATACATAGCTGGAAACTGGCTCACTTGTGGGTTAACACTGGTAAAATAGGCGTTTACTGTTTAGACTCCATGGAATGTTTGAGTGCCATGCACTACCCTGACTTGGCATATCTGTACTCCATGTCGTCAAGGAAGAGTTGAGCAGCTGTACGGTAAGTCTCTGTCACTGTATCAGTCACCATCCAGGACAGGGACATAAATAAGCATGAAGAACTGCCCTTCTACAGACATGATGCTCCTCCTGAAAGAGAAGACCCATCCACAAGCTATGGGTAGATCCTAAAACTGGACACTCCCTGCATTTGTGCTGAGGAGTCATGAGCACAAGGACTAAAGGCTCGGAGGGGCTGTCTGCAGTGCAGTCAGAACCTGCAGCTGGCCCATGCCAGGTAACTTGGGCTCACATGGCTTAGGCTAAGGGGCTATGTACTTGCAGAGTAAAGGTTTGGCTCAGGCTGCAGCCTGAGCTCTGGGACCCTTCCATCTTTCAGGGTCCTAGAGTCTTGGCTCCCCCTGAACCCAAATGTCTACACTTCAATTAAACAGCCCCTTGGCCTGAGCCCCACGAGCCTGAGGTGGTGTCTACACTACCAGGTTATTTTGAAATGAGTTATATATTTATAATAGTAATAACAACTCCCAAAATAACGTATTCCTCTTCACAAGCAGGAGTTATTATTTTGAAACAACAAGCCCATTCCATTATTTTGAAGTAACAGACTTGGTAGTGTGGATGCTCGCTTGATAGGGGTAGACATGCCCAGAGTTATCAGGCATGGGCCAGTCCTGGGTTTTCAATCACAGTGCAGACATACCCTTATTGCTGTTCTACTCACCTCCCCGTGAAGATGAGTCAGGCAAGTGGACTCCTCCCATCAGCTGAGTTAGCAGCTCAGAGCACATGGCAGGTGGGGGATAAAAACCCCAAACCAAAGGAATTAAGGATCACTTTGCTGCTTGGACTAGGGTGTAGGGGGTTAGCATTCATATGAATGGGAACTGGGTTTATTTTTTATTCCATGGTTCTCATCAACAGTGTCTGAGCATTTCAGAGACATAAACTGATCTATAATAAAACCCCACTACAGGCAGTCCCCGAGTTACGCGGATCCGACTTATGTCGGATCCGCAGTTACGAACGGGGCTTTTCTCGCCCCGGAGGACGGGAGCAGCGGGACGCCCAGATGCGCCGCGGTCCCGCCGCCCGCGTCCTCCGGGGCGAGAAAAACTGCTCCGCGTCTCCCTGGTCTGCTGGAGGGGGAGCCCCCCCCAGCAGACCAGAGAGACGGGGAGCAAAGCCTTGGAGGATGCCGGCAGCGGGACAGCCGCGGCGCGTCTGGGCTGTCCCGCTGCCCGCGTCCTCCGCGGCTTTGCTCCGCGTCTCCCTGGTCTGCTGGGGGGGGGGGGCTCCAGTCCTGTGGGTCCAGCAGACCAGGGAGATGCGGAGCAAAGCCGCGGAGGATGCGGGCGGGACTGCGGCGTGTCTCGCCGGTCCCGCCACCCGCGTCTCCCTGGTCTGCTGGGGGGGGGGGGAGGGGGCGCACTAGCTGCGCACTAGCTGCGTCCTCCCCCAGCAGACCAGGCTTTTCTCGCCGACGACGCCTGGGATAGAGCAGCTGGGGCGCTGCCGGGTTGGTCCCGCAGCACCGCTCCTCGGCGCTGCGGGGACCAACCCGGCAGCACCCCAGCTGCTCTGCCCCAGGCGTCCCCAAGTCAGCCGCTGCTGAAACTGACCAGCGGCTGACTACAGGAAGCCCGAGGCAGAGTTGCTCTGCCCCGGGCTTCCTGGAATCAGCCGCTGATCAGTTTCAGCAGCAGCTGACTTGGGGACGCCTGGGGTAGAGCAGCTGGGGTGCTGCCGGGTTGGTCCCCGCAGCACTGAGGTGTGGCGCTGCGGGGACGTACCCGGCAGCGCCCCAGCTGCTCTGTCCCAGGCGTCCAAATTCAGCCTCTGTTGAAACTGATCAGCGGCTGATTCCAGGAAGCCCAGGGCAGAGCAACTCTGCCTCGGGCTTCCTGTAGTCAGCCGCTGGTCAGTTTCAGCAGCGGCTGAATCTGGACGCCAGTTCCGACTTACATACAAATTCAACTTAAGAACAAACCTACAGTCCCTATCTTGTACGTAACCCGGGGACTGCCTGTATTACAAACACCTTAGCAATGGAGGCTGTTTCTAGCTCTGAACAAAGCATGATGGTTCTTTCAAACCTTTACAACTCAACATTGTCTTAATACAGCTTTGAAACTGTACTATGCAGAAAAAAAGAATGCTACTTTTAACTGTCGTAATTACAATTAAATAAGCACAGAATCAATTTCCTAATCTTGTCAAAAATTTTTAGTAGGTTAGTTTGTTTAGCACAGTACCACACTGCATCTGCTTTTTAGTTTTTTTTTCTCTGCTGCTACCTGATTGTGCACTTCCAGTTCCAAATGAAGAGTCTGTTTGACCTGTTGGTTCATAACTCTGGGCTCTTAACCCTGAAGTTCTATTCTCAACACCTTTGTAAGCTGTATCAGACTCTTGTATTATCTCTGCCTTTGTAGATGGGGAACTGAGACATAGGAATATGACAGGCAGGCCTCTTGGCCACATTTTAAAAGGATGTTGAAAAATTGGAGAGTGCAGAAGGGAACCATACAAATTACTTAGGTACTGGAGAAAATGCTGTACAGTGAAAGTATTGGTCAGATTAGCTTATCAAAAAGCAGACTGAGGACAGATATTCACTCTGGGTCAGATCAACTGGGCAGCAATCAGTCCAGCGAAGCTCTATTTATCGCATCTAACAGCCAGGAAGAGTTGATTGCCCATTGCTCTCCTATGGACTCTGGTATTCCACCTCAACAAGAAGCACAAGAGGAGTTGATGGGAGAGCATCTCCCGTGATATGGTGCTGCAATGTACTACATTAAGCAGATGTAAGTACATTGACTTCAGCTATGCTATTCTCTTTGCTGGAGCAGCGTATCTTAAATCAATTTTCTCCTATAGCAAGGGTGGGGAAACTTTTTTGGGTCGGGGCCACTGACCCACAGAAAAATCATTCAGGGACCGCACACAAGTGAGAAGCAAAAAACAAAAAAACCCTCACTGATGTGGCCCAAGACTGATAAAGGAAAGACACTCCCCACATTCCCCTTGCACACCAGACCCTAAGGGAGCTCAGGCTAATAGATTTTGTGTGCTCCAGCCCCTCAGTCAGGCAGTGAGGGGCTGGAGTGCCAGAATAGGCTTCTCAATGCTGGGGAGAGTCCTGAGCCTGGGGGGCCAGATCCAGGCAAGCCAGGGGCAGCATCTACACCCATGGGCCTGAGATTCCCCACCCCGTCCTATAGTGTAGACAAGCCCAGAGGGAGATTTGATTACACTATGTAAATGCATTTGCAGAGAGAAAATACTGTGTGCTAAAGGGTACTTTCATCAAATGAAGAAAGCCATTATAAGAACCAGTGACTGGAAGCTAATGGTGGACAAATTCAAACAGGAAAAAAAGCAAAGCAAAACAACACCAACCACCACCACCAACAGTGGGGATGATTAACCATTGCAAAAATCACCAGGAGACATAATAGATTCTTCATCTATTGATGAATTCAAATTAAAGCTGGAGCCTTTCTGGAAAACCATGCTATTGGACTCAGTACAGGCATAACTGGGTGACACTAAAAGGTTAGGTGGGAAATCAGGTTCTGACCTTAAATTCTATACAGGGTCATCTCTAGGGAGGTGCAGGGCCTGAGACAACACCCTCAAACCACCCCAGGCCTGGCTCCATCTCCACCTCTTCCTGTCCCTACTCCGCCCCCATATCAACCCTCCCGAATGCCTGTCCCTCCTCCTCCCTGACCCACCTCTGTACTGCCCCCACACTGTACCCCCACCCCCAAACTTCTTCTCCTGAGTGATGAGACCTAGCAGATTAGTGGGGGGCCTGGTGGGGGCATAAGGGGTCAGGCCCACATCTGCACTCACTGGCAGAAGTGGAGGGATGGTGGTAATGGAGTGATCCAGACTTCTCTGCTCTGCCAACTCCCACTTGCATCACTCTGCTTCCCATTGCTGGTGAGTGTGGGGGTGGGGGAATGGTTCCAGCCTTTCCCATGAACTCCCTCCCCTGAGCAATGCAGCTGAAAGCCAGGAGAGTGGAGCAGTCTGGGGTGCTCAACTTTCCCCCCACTACCAGTGGGGGGGGGGGGAACAACCCCTGCTACTGGAGCCAGATCACCTGCTCATCCCTCAGGCTATCCTGGGCCCTACAGGGTCCCCAAAGTATGGGGCCTGGGACAGTTGCTTCAAACTGTCCTATGGACAAGATACTCTGACTCTAAACTATAGCTGAAGTTTAATGGCAGCTGCCCAGCACCCATGCAAAAGCCCCACTAATTCTGTGGGAGAGGTTGGAATGGAATGCACATTTCCTGATTCCTAACCAGTATCTTCCACACAAGATCATTCGCCCTGTGCCCAGAGTAGAATGAACCTGTATGTTATATTTTATTCAAAATTTCCTGTTACATTTATGAACCACAGTTATGTCTGTCAGTCATTTGATGCATCCAGTAAGATCAATAACTGAATTTTTAAAATCTTCTAACCATGTACCTGCTATATGTCAAGTCCCATACACATGTTTGAGTTCTGTTGCTCTGAAATGAATGTCAGGGACTGCTGAAAACATGCTGCTGTACTATAAAACGGCGCACTGCCTACAATGAAAAAGGCACACATCAGATATGTGTTCCAAACTGGTTTCAAACAGATTAGTATTTACCCATTCAGGGCTCTCACAAGCACTAAAAGCAAAAAGGAAAGAAGCCATTCAAATATTCCAAAAGGAGAACTGTTTCCTTCAATAACTGACATTGCAAAGGGATAGCAAATTCCCTTTGGTCTTCTCTGTATTAGGAAAATTACTGTCCTGTGACACCAATAGTGAAAGCCCCAGTGGCTATACAGCAGACATATTTAAAACATCAGGATAATTACTTCACTGCTGATACTAAGCAAAATAAAGTTAATGGACTTCGTCACTGTGGTTGCAGGAGTACAGTGTAGGAGGTGCCTGCTTTCAAGATATGCTGTGATGGGGAAATGAGGAATGTAAACCTATCACCACCATATTTAAATTCTCCAACGCCAGAAGTCTCAGCAGCCTCCTGTCAAATTGAAACCAACTCTCTTGCCTTTTTGGTTACCAGAAGTACCTAATATTCTCTGCCTATTCAGCTGCCTAAACCTCTAACATTCACTAAATGAGAGTATAATTTTTCATCTGCAATGCTAATATATCAGCACACTGAAAATTTAAAATGTGGGGGCAGATCAAATTAATAAACGAGATACACCACTGGACTAGTGCATGCTGCACTGGACATGAAGGGAATAAGAAATATGGGACTGGAGGGGTAATGTTACATAAATCTGGCATCCCCAATGTATAATTTGGTCTAATATGCTGCACTGGAAACCTGACCTTCCCTCTAGCAAATGTCTCTCCAAAGATCTATTATTTTACAGCCCTTAATGAAGGCCACAAAAGCCCTGTAAGGTTGATAAACAGCATTACTCTATTTTCCAGATAAGGAAACCATGATTGAGAAAGCTTAAAATACTTTGCTTTCATCACACAGGAAGTCTGTGGTAAAGTGGGGAATCAAACACAGATGTGCTAACTTCCAGTTTGGGGCCTCAACCACAAGACACCCCCGCCCAATGCACTCTAAGAAGTTAGCATGCTGTGATTTATTCTTAAGCATAAGGCCCCTCCTTCTCCTCACAAACAGGACTAGTGCTGCATTCAAGAAGCCACTTCTGCTGTTCTTTTCTGCAAGACTGGCAAACCGTTGCTGAAACAAGGCCTCAAATTCAGGTTTATTATCCCAGTGAAGCTGTGATAGTGAAGCACCTGGAGGCAATATTCTAAGCATTTGTATTTTTTTAAGATGCCAGGGTGGGACAAAAGGGTAAATCCACTCACCACCTTACAAAGCTGGCACACTAGGACCTTGCATGCGTTACCGGTGCTGAGTAAGCTGTCTGTTACTGGGTATCCAGGAAGATCTGCTAGGCAAAGTGAAGCATACCAAATTAATCTCAGTTGATGCTTTCAGTTTTCCCTTAATTAAATAAAAACACCTGCAGTTTTCCAAAAATTCCAGGCTCATTTAATCTTTTAAAAAAAACTATACTGGCATAAAAAAATATATTTAACATAATTCATTAAAGAACCTGGAGGTTCCTACTTTGGCAGGAAGTGAAACAGAGTAGGATTAAAAAGAAACTCTCACACTGCACTTCAGTCTACAGGAAGAGTGAGAGACCTAGAAGGCTGATTGCAGGTAGATAGCCATGAGTTATTGTTGTTGTCTGTTGTTATTAAAGGGTTGCATTGTTCTAATGTCTTTGCTTTTTTGGCAGGTGCTGTCCAGGATTTTTAAATTAAGCATATTATGGATTTAATTATTTAAGTGCTGTGACTGGAAACTAAAGGCTCTGTGATTATTTGGGAAAACAAAATGCTAATTGGCAGTTGCAAATAGGGAACACTGAAGATGCCTATCAAGGCAAGTACCTGGTTCTTCAAGGCCCCAGGTGGAGGGTCCACAGTCTTAGCACATCTCACTTCAGAAGAAGAGCAGTGAAGGTGGTCCTCCAAGACTATCTAGAGAGGCTGCATAGTGGCAGCCAATCAGAGCCCAGCGAGTTCAGATAAAAGGAGCTACATGGCCTGGGCAAGTTAGTGCCTGATGGGGAGGAAAGGAATGAAGAAGGGTAGTCTGGTCATAGGAGCATGAGAGAGAACCAAAGATGAGGTTTGGGTGGCACTGGTATTCAGCAAGGAAGATTTGAGAACCTCAGCCCTGAAATCTGGATGAAGCAAAACAGGCTACATAGGAAAAGGCATGGTGAATAGCAACAGCAAACTGGAGGCAGCTGTATAAGTCTGCTGTTTACATGGTGCCTGGTTTGGGAAGTGGAGTAGTGGATGGATGTGGGGGTCCACCAGTCACTAGCAAAGTAGTCTAAGTCCCAATGAGGGGGTAAGTCTTTTTTAGAAGCCAAATAAAGGGTGAGATTTAAAAGGGCCCAAGATGGGGCTGATAGTTTTGTTGGACTTTTGCTATCCTGGAAGGGGTTCATCCATTTTTGATTGTGTGACTGGGCTGGAGAGCGGAGCCATTGAAGATCTGCTTCTTAACAAGTTTGGCAACCTGCAGGGGGAGCTGGGAGTAGAAACAAAGATTGCAGCATTTCACTTAGCTGAGAGGAGATAGTGAAGAAGTGAGCGCTCCCTAGCACAGAGCCCTTTCAACATTTTCTACTTTTTCTATTCCTATTCCTGGCCAAAGATAAGAATAAA
Source organism: Pelodiscus sinensis (assembly GCF_049634645.1). NCBI lineage: Eukaryota > Metazoa > Chordata > Testudines > Trionychidae > Pelodiscus > Pelodiscus sinensis. Next base: position 18,820,843 of record NC_134713.1, read on the forward strand.
GGAAACACACTGTGCACAGAATGGCAGCTTCTCTAAAGTCAGATCTATTGATGTCCATAGAGATACAAAAACTGCAATAGGTATTTGTTGAGGGGGTGGTCTTAAATTCAAAGTTTCCTAAATGAATAATAACAAGAAGGTTCACAATGTCGCTGGGCATTTTGCTTGAAATACTATAGAGTATCTAAAATTGCGATAAGTCCACTAAAAAGTTTTCATTGTTTCCAGAGAGATACATGCATTCTAATAAGCATATGCCAATGTGCATCATCAATTTGAAAAAATCGTCAGTGAAAAAATGGCATCAACAAATCCCTACACATCCACAAAGGAGCTTTCAGGACAGTTTTCCTGGAGGATGACACAGTATTTCTAATCAAAATAAAATGATCATGGGAAAAAAAACCCCACATGTTCATTAATCCTATTTACGGCTAAGAGAGGTGAGAATTTTGAGGCACAACGCTTGGAAAGTATGATTTACATACTTTCCAAGCATTGTGCCAATGTTATCAGTGGTTCCAACCTGGATACCCAATGTTTATGTAGTTGAGATCCTACTGTGCTCTTTAAAGAATCCTGTGTATGAATCTACTGCTAAAAAGTGCTGGAGTCATCACAGTCTTGGCCACTGCAGTCTGATTTATTTACAGTGAAAGTAGAGCATAGGCAGCAGCAGTTCAAGAGTGCTCTGTCAATGCCTCTGAATCCTGATCAGGATGGTGCACTTGGGTAAGAGGACAGTAATGGCCCGGAGTGTGTACGAGACATATTGATGGGATGGATGATCTCTGTATGGACTTGGCTGAACTAGGTAGGGTGAGAGGAAGCCCTCAGGCTGAGTCTAGCATCTCGTTGTGGCACATACCCAGTGCAGAAAACCACTGACTTAGGCTCCAGGTCCAAAAAAGGTAACCAGCGGGGCATCTGCTTATGAGATGAGGGAAACATGTCTAACTCCCTGGGGGCGAATGTGAACCAGTGGACAGGACTTCGTCATGTGCGCTTTACAGTAGTGCTGGTGGGGAGCTGGTGTCCCCTCTCACTTCAAAGCAGAGGGATGCTAATGGATGGCTGCAGGTGCCCAAAGAACATCCTAGTGCTGGGTGGGGAGAGCACCCAAAGAGCTGGCAACAAATTAATGGTGTGCAAGGGACTGCACTGGCTGGGCCTTGAAGGGAAAACTGGGATGCAATTTAACTAATAATGTTGTACAGCCTCTCTCCGAGTTACGAACGAGTTACGGACCAAACACTTGGCCGTAACTCGAGCTGTTCGTAACTCGGACCCCATTGAGTTACACGCGACCGCGCTGTTCGTAAGCGCAGGTCGCGTTCATAACTCGGGGACCGCCTTTACGAACGCTCCATGGGAGCTTTGGTCGTAAGTGCGAACGGTTGTAACTCGACCGTTCGCAACTCAGGGAGCGGCTGTAGTCTGGTTATAACTCTGCCCATGTAAATTTGCCTTGTCCTTACACAAACTGTGCAGCCTGGCTGCTATGCAATGCACCCTGAAGCGCTTGCTTATCACTATCTTATCACTATCACTTCTGGCTCTGCTGAGTGCCTAGCTGTGCAATTACAGGCCAACTTGGAAAGCACGGCAGGGAGGGGGTGCCAGTCCCTGAGTGCACGGAGAGCCAAGGGCCTGAGCAGTCCAGGCAGCTCTCACTAGCATCCAATATTCTGGCTCCTAGCAGGAGGTGATGATTTTCAAACTGTGCTAAATGGGGGCAGGGCAGGGCAGAAATAAGGGAGAGGAAGGAACGTGACCTGTGTACCCTCCCCACATTGCCTCTTAAGGGTGTAAATACACTTGCCTGCTCTGGGCACTAACATGTCTAGTTATGGTTCTGGGTTCATGTTTGCCAAACACCATTACCATCCTCCTTTGGATTTCACCAAAGCTTCCCCCATAGTCTCAAGACATGTAGCTTTGTGTGTGTCGAGCCTTCTGGTACAGCTCGGCCAGAAGCAGAAACATCAGTAAGAGTGCCAGAATTCAACCCCTCCCCCACCACTGCACACTCATGTCCTGGATCAGGACAGCACGCAGTTAACTGTGCCCTTCTGCACCCCTCAAGGTGTTGAAAAATGAGTCATGAGCATGTTAGCTCTTAGTGCCTTCCCTGCTGGCTGCACTAAATTGGAGCACACAGTGTAGAGTAAATGTAATTGATATGGAGCAAAAATCTGGCCAAGATGACTGATATGATATTGCAGCTGAATTAGTATTAGCAGTAGCTCTGCCAGGGCCACCTAGAGTGGGCACAGAAATATCCTCCTCCCACTCTGCACAAAATAATGGATTGCAAGACATTTTGCAAAGGTAAAAGTTATTACAAAGCTAAGCCACCAGGAGACCACTGTGACTGACTGTCCCTGCCACACAGGTTCTACTCCTGGGTAAGTAATTCATTCTCTGTTGCTGTAGCCATGGGAACAGTGTACTGATCAATGGGGGTCTGGCGTATTTCATATTTCTATCAGCCTTTCTATAGAAACAAAAATATATGTTACTTCAGTGTCTGCTGCCAGCTTGACCACTAGGATCACACAAGGAGAGTGAAGGTGAAGACCCTTGCACTGCATGTGAAAATAGAAATGCCTAAGCAGTGCTGAGAGTAAACAAGCGTGGGGGAAGTGAGAAATCAAAAACCTTCATTGCCCAGAGTTCGGAGAGGCCGCACAGCTGAAGTTAGAACATGTCTCTAGGCCTGAGGGATATGTGCTTGCAGAGAGGGGCCCATCTTCCCTTCAGGCCAACAGTGAGAAGTCATGAAATATAGACTTCAATATGGAGGAAATTCTGGGACACCAAATAAAAACTCCCCATCCACCTAGCAGGGTGTCTACAGTTTGGCTCCACTGTGACTTGTGTCCATTGGAATGTACCTTAAAGTGGAAAGTAGCCCTTCTTCCCACTGAAGAGGCAACAGCCATTTTGTGTTCAGACCACAGACAGTGGCTGAATCCATGGCTTGGGGAGGCCTCCAGCCCTGCCCTTTCCATCCAGTGCTCCACCAGAGCCTAGCTCCCTCCTCCTCTGGCTGCTGCTGGTCCCTGTCCAGCTGTCCCCCCAATATGGTTCGGCAGCCCCTTTCAATGTATCTTAAGAAAATAGCTACTGAGCTCTCACAGCTATTGATTCTTCAAGGTGTGCAATGACACATAAGATAAGAGAGGGCAAGACTGAGCTCTACATCATTATTTAACTCAGTGTTTTATTCAGATAAGATATGCAAAGACATTGTGTAATTTTGCTGTGTATGATGATCAGTTGTCTGTGATGCATGTATAATTTACAAACTGTGATACTATTGGATGTGTGTGATCTTATGAGCGTGGTCAGGAAAGCACACTGCTGCCTGAGCACAAATGAGCATGCAGCTATATAGATGCCTGAGGCCTATGACTAAGAGTTGTTGTTTTCCATAAAGGAGATTGTTAGAGAATTGAGAAACCATGTAAATTATGCAAGAAAAGAATTTTTTTTTTACTAAATTTGTTATCGGCTTATATAGCAAATAGTGCCTTACATGTTACCATATAGTAAAGTCTCTTACTACAGAAATATACTCTACATGGTAAATAGTTTTTGCAAAAAATAAAGTAAAATTGCTTGCATTTAAAATAATAGTAAAAAAATAAAGTAATATTGCTTGCCACAGTGATACCTATAATACACATGCCATGACACACATATCAGGTAAAAAACTTTTTGTTTTCTTTTATTTCTGAAATGTTGTAAAAAAGATGGAATGAGCATTTTTTGGCAATAACTTACAAGAATTATTGACTTGTGGTTGCATGAATCTATTTTCTTATAAGTCACTATGACTATTTGTAGTACTGTGGTTCAATTCATGACAAAAATTTTGCAGCCATGTTTCTACCACACAGAAGACTGATATTGTTTCTTGCACTGATGCATGAAAGTCTAATCCTGGATGAAAAACAATTTATATTTTATGTTCCTATTGACAAAATACATTCAGCTATTAAAATTGAAGGCCCATTGCGACATCTGAAAGAAAAAGTAGTTTTTCTACCACTATATATAAAAAAAGGAACAGGTCTCAGTGTAACAAAACTCTTAAGCTTGTGCTTAATTTTAAAGACGTGTTTAAGGGCTTCGCTGAATAGAGGCCTACTGCTGCCAGCATACAGCATCCATTGCAGATTGATTAGTGGACGGATATATCTATCTGACAACCTTTGTTGCTGTAAATTGGACAGAAGTTATTTTATTTTATTTTATTTTAATTTTTTGAGGGGGAAGAGAGCAGTAGTTTTAATAATTCATTGATCAAAGATTTTAATGCCAGCAGGTATCAATATGATTCATTTAATCTTATGTATGGCATAACACAAGTGATAGAATTTCTCCCAGAGAACACTTCCGTGAGCTATTCTGTGTGAGGCGGATCTTTTTAAAAGGAGGAATCCAACATAATATAGTGTTGGCTTATTCTACTTTTCAGTTTTATTACTTGAACAAGAACTCATATTTCCTGGTCTTGAATCATAAAGATTGTCTATCATTTTGGGTAAAGAATTGGGAAAGAAACTACTGAAAGTCCTGCAAATAAAGGAATGCTCACAGCTTCTGTGTAAACATCCACTAAACCTTTCATCATTTTATCTCAGTAGTAGCTGTATTTTTGTTGCTTGCTGAGCAATGTGCAGGATGAGAGAGAAGACTGGGACAGAGGAGCATTGCAGTGGATCTCAGGTTGGCAACCAACGACAACATAGTACCTTGGGACCAGATGGCTACTGGACAAGTGATGTTGGACAGAACAGCGCTAACAGCATCACAAATACAGGGGTAGGAACTGCAATGACAGAGGGGTAGTGGAAACAGTATTAACAGCAATTGCAATGGTGAACGCATAATACAACAGTGAAAGTGCACATATAGTTGGATAGGCCCTTGAGAAGAAATCAGGAGATATGGCTTTTATTCCTGGCTCTGTTACAAGCTTGCTTTGAGGAAAAGACATCCCTTCTGTGTCAATCTTGCCTATTTAGAGCATAAGCTCTTTGATAGCAAGGAATGTCTCTTACCAATGTGTTTGTACAGCACCTAGAACAGGGCCCCAGTTTCAGGTAAGGCCTCTAGGTAATATTGCAACTTAAATAAGACTTTACAAAGCTTGTCAAAGTAAAACCCATCTGAGAGAGTGTAGTACATTATTTTTTATTCTCACAATATAAACTTGCGGCTATTAAACCACTTTAAAGTTCTCATCTAGAACAGCAGCCTGAGAGCAGGATGGGCATGAATTCTGTAAGTTATTTTATTTGGTTAGGACCAAACTCTGTCTGGAAATTATGTGGGTACATAGCAGGCCTTATAGGGAGGGAAATGATTCATTGGCAGAATGGGGAATGAGTCTTGACTCTTGGTTTCCTGCTCTAGCCACTAGACAATGACCTCAGCTCATTGCTTAACATTTCAAATGATTTTCCACTCCAATTCATCCCAAGAAGTGGGTTTATCCCCAAAAGCTTATGATTCTGTTTATTTTGGTTAGTCTAAGGTGCCATAGGACTCCTTGTTTTTAAAAGTTACAGTCTAACATGGCTACCCTTTCAAGATTTCAAATGGATGATGTCCTTAATGTATCACACCTCCTATGGGTATCCCTCATTTTAAAACCAAATTAAGTCTATCCCATAAGTCCCGTTACCTCTGTTTTATGATTGTAAATACCAAGTGTGCTAAAATAAGAATGTGCAATAAAAGACTATGTTATCTAGTATTCTATGATCTGTGCCCAAGCATCTAGAATGGCAAGCTTCTAGCTCTGTTATTCTTCTCCAGCACATGGTTTGCTTCCGTATTGAAAAACCACATTTTTATTCAGCAAAAGAGGAAGTGTGCTTCAGGCTAAATCCTACAAAATGTAAAGGGCTGACTATGCAATATTAGCAGGGACAAACTCACACTGCAGCAGATCTCCAATAGAACTTTGTCATGCACTCAATTAATTCTGGATTTTCTTCCCCTTTCAGTACAATAGAATTGTGTTGTGTCTCAATGTACTATGAAGTGTTAGACCATAATAGAAAATGTTTTCTGAGGCACAACAAATAACTTTTAATTCCCTGAGGAAATGTCCTCGGTATTCTGGGCTCTAAAAACCCCACGCGCAGTGTTGATTCTCTTAAATACCCTGCTAAGTTTCTCATCTAACAGTATATTTCAGCAAAGAAAAAACATTATTTAAAAAGCCAGTTTCTTTGTATTGCCACATGGCCACACGGACAGACAGACTCCACAGGATGCTCTTAGGAGCCCTTCGGTAGAAAGACTCTCAGACATCTGATTTTAGTTTTCAGACTATGCCATCTGCTGTTGGAATTGCGAATGAGTCCATGTATTGCAACTGCTCAGCAAACCCAGACTAAACAGTCTGGCAGGGCAGGCACTGAAATCTGCTCCCCTATCTCAGACTGAAGCTTGGGAGTGAATGGCTCTTTGCTTTCCTATGGGGGTTGAACATCCCCAGAAGGGTTGAGTCTATCATTTTAAAGAATCTCGTGTCAGAACAAACCTCTTAGAACTCGGTCCTATGCTTCTTGCTGAGGATCATTATGTCAAGCATAATTTTACCCAAGAAAAATGTGGGATCTCATCCTAAAAGGCAGGAAGTAAAAAAGCTGCAGCCTCATTTTGGAGCTCCCTGCTCCCCCCCCCCCCCCCCCCTTCCATGAATACAAGCAATCCAAACCCAGTAGCACTAATGAGATGCAGGGGCATAAGCGATATGTCTGTCCCAAGACATGCTCCCCTGCCCCCCCTACAGATACCTTATAGCATCTGGTCTCCTTGTGAATACAGGGGACACGGAGAAGCCACTCATCATGCCATAGAATCACCTACTCTAGACTGAGTGGGTCCAGTCTGAGGTTGCTATTTCACAGCCGCAGAGGAAGTAACACATAATAGCACAACTCTTTTCCAAGGCAGCTGTGTGGGGACACTGCATTTCCAAGAGAAAACTAAAATCAACCATGAACCTTGGGATACCCCATGGCTTAGAGAGCCAACCCCTTTACCCATCCTATGTAGTGGGCAACCCTGACCTCTGATGGACTATGGAAGAAACTCATGGAATTTGCCACATCAAGTTAGTTTGTTCTTTACATAAAGACAAATATGATCTCTTGGGCAAGGTTAGTCCTGTCCACCCTAACTTAGGAAGCCACCTTGCTATAACTGCAATAGCAAAGTTATACTATTTGGTTCTGTCCATACTCCAGTTCTAGTTATGCAGTTGGAAAGAGTTTTTTGTTTAAAGATCAAGATGCAGACCACACATCTATTGCAGGAAGAGTGGATGCTCCACTGCTGCTATTTCAAAATAACTGCTCCCCAGAGTCATTCAAAGTAATTACATCCCAGTGCTTCCTGGGGCTCTGTGATGGGGTGGGTAGCCCATTCCCATTCTGGGGAACCAAGTTCAGAGGCTCACCCTATAGTCTAATCCTGGCAAAAGCCCCTGTAGGCTGGGCATTACAGTTCACCACAACCCGGTCAGCGTGGTAGTGAGGCCCAGTGGCCGTCTCTCTAGTGCCCCCAATCTGTGGGGTAAATATAGTCCAGCGGCCAATTCTATAGTGCCCCCAGTCTGTGGGGTAAATATGGCCCAGCAGCTGAGTCCATGGCGCCCCCAGTCTGTGGAGTAAATATGGCCCAGATGTTACCAGTTACTCAATAATGATATACTCAGTAATGATAACACTTAAGGTTAAAACTAGGATCTGATCTTATGATTTTTGTTCCTGACACCAGAAGTACAGGTCCCCTGACAACTGTATCTATTACCAGTGGATTAACTGGGCCAAAATAAACGCAACTCGAATGTAAATTTAACCAATCTATTAAAGAATTTGAAACAATACACAGCATATGACACTGACATCAACCCCAGTACAACCAGTTATGAACCAACCCCACACCCTCGAACTGGAAGAGAAAAGAAGATAGCAAAGGATTCCCCAATCACAATGAGGTCAGTAGTTAAAATACTATACGGCTGTGTCTATACTGGCAAGTTTTTCCGGAAAATCATCTGATTTTCCAGAAAAACTTGCCAGCTGTCTACACTGGCCGCTTGAATTTCCGGAAGAGCACTGACGATCTAATGTAAAATCATCAGTGCTTTTCCGGAAAACTATGCTGCTCCTGTTCGGGCAAAAGTCTTTTTCCGAAAGACTTTTGCCCAAATGGGCCAGTGTAGACAGCACGGTAGTGTTTTCCGCAAAAAAGCCCCGATCGCGAAAATGACGATCAGGGCTTTTTTGCGGAAAAGCGCGTCTAGATTGGCCACGGACGCTTTTCCACAAAAGTGTCCTGCCAATCTAGACGCGCTTTTCCGAAAATGCTTTTAACGGAAAACTTTTCCGTTAAGAGCATTTCCGGAAAATCATGCCAGTGTAGACGTAGCCTACAGGTGTATGGCTTAGATGGAAGATGGCATTTCACTTTGATGGATAGAGGAAGAAGCAAGCCTAGGACCTTCTACCATTCAGCAGGTGACCTGCTGTTCGGGAGCAACACTAGGTGATCCCACAGAGATGTTATTCCGGCTCGGGTTAATCACAAATCCCTGAGATTTGGAAGGGCTTTCACCACAAGGACTAGGATTCCGGAATGAGGCACAGGAACCTAAGAGCTCTGCTGGATGTCCCCTAGACACAAATCCTCACCCTTTGGTAGGGGCTATGGAGGGAGGCGCCCACAGTAGCTCATAGATTCCTATCTCTCACGCAGCTTCTATCCTGCAGCTTGATGGTAGGTCTCTCCTTCAAGCCTTCACTATGAAGAGTGGACGCAGGATGACTAAGAAGCCGTGGCGCACCAAGGGCCGGAGGGAGGGTGATGGAAGAGCAGCAGCAAAAGGAGGAGCAGGAAGAGCCTGGACCCCTCAGGTGACAGTTCTTTTAAAGTTTCTTAGGCAGGAAAAGACAGGGCTGAGTGCACTACCTCTGTGCCATGTGCAAAACTGTCCTGTTCTGTGTGCAGTGTGGCACGTCTGAGGTGTTTTCCAGATTTTCTTGGGAAAAACAGGTTGAAGCCAGTTTTATATGCTTCAGTGCAGAGCACAATCCAAGATGGAGTTTGTTGAAACAAAACAGAGTCCATTATAATATAAAAGTCCTTACACAGCGGCTGAGTTTATAGCTCCCCGTCTGTGGGGTAAATATGGCCCAGCGGTCAAGTCTTTAGCGCCGTCATCTGTGGGATACGTATGGCCCAGCGGTCAAGTCTAGAGCTCACCCCGGCTGTGAGGATAGATATACAGCCGAGTCTTTAGCGCATTAGATTGGTTTCCCCCTCTGTGCCCATGGCCCTGTCAGTGGTAGATGGTTCCCCCCACTATCTTGGCGGGGAATTCTCCCCGAAGCACTCTGAGTCCGCCAGGATGCCTCCTGCTCCCCACTCCTGTCTGCTGGCCTGCATAGTCCCCACCTGTGTTGGTGAATGCAGCTGCAGCTGGCACAGCAGTGGCTGGTGCAGCAGTGACTGGCACAGATGTGGCCCGTGACTACAGCGTTGACTGCAGCAGCTGCAGCTCTGGCTGGCACGGCAGGGGCTGTTGCTCCTGTGCTCTTGTAGGAGCTCCTTCCCCTCCAGTGGCCAGCCCCAACTGAGCTGATTCTCTGGCCTTTATACTGGGTCTGCAGTTGGAGCATGCCCAGCAGGGCTGCGGGGGAGGGGCCTTCTCAGCCCAGCAGACCTGGTTAACCCCCATGACCAGTGCGGGGTTGGTACACCCCGTCACAAGCTCTAAGTCAAGGTAGTGAGTCCACATTAAGGGAGCCTGCCTCGGACTAATTTTGAGGCTTCCCTGTAGTGTGGACATGCTATTTCAAAATAGTTATTTCAGGAGTGATTATTTCATTTCAAAATAATTTCCTAGCATAGACATGCCCTTCGAGACTAACAAAAATATATTTAGTATCATGAGCTTTTGTGGGCAAAACCCACTTCATCAGATGAATTGAAGTGGAAATAACAGAAACCAAGAAGTAGTCCCTGTCAAGATGCTAAGTGTTTTCAAGAGGTGCTAAGTGCTATTCCTGGAGAGGCAAGGAAGCTGCAGCCTTCCCTCCCTCTCCCCCTTCCCCCCCCCCCCCACAAACTTTGAAATGTGCTCCCAAGCAGAGCTCCTAATTGCAGCATGGGCATGCGTGTGGAATGTGAGTTTTGCAGAAGAGAGGTGCCCCTGGGGCAGGGAGTCAGTATTTTGTTTACAAACAGAAGGCTGATTAAGATAAGAAAGGGCTGGTAATTGCCTGTAAAACAGGAATCCCTCTGCAGGAGGTGGGGGTGTTGAAGAGAGAGCGCAGGCATTTCAGAAGAAATACGGCCAAATCCAAAGTAGAAAGCCAAAAAATAGAAGTTGTATTTGATTAAGAACAGGAAGATTTGTCCCTCCAACTTTCTTTCAAGACAAAGAGCTGCCAGAAGTCCGGAGCCTAGTTATTTTCCTTTCCTGCCTGCATTGGTTCAGATACCTCAGAAGTATCAGTTTTTTCCTCAACTTTAAAATATGGGGGTGTTTGGTTTTTAAATATTCACCCAATCACTGCAGGGTTGTGTTTAGGAGTCTTCTGGAAAATAATTAGCCTTTCAACCGAAGTGGAAGCATTGTTGCAAGCTCATGATTGTGTCACAAGTCTTACAGTAATGATAGTTTTCCTTAAAGCTTCAGCTCCTGGTGTCAAGTGGTTATGTGATGATTTCATTCTTCATTCTGAAACAGAAATGAAGTTTCTAACCCTTGTGCCTGTGGAGAAGGCTTCAAAATAACACCTCGCTGTACCAGGCAAGGTTCCCTCCTCTAAGCCAGTGGTCTCCAACCGTTTTAAGCATGAGATTACTTTTTGAATCTAAGTGCAATCCAGGATCCACCTCAAACACCCTTGCCCCGCCTCCTTCTTACCCCTTCTCCAAGACCCGCCCCTGCTCACTCTGTCCTCTCTCCCTCCCCCAGGGGAAAAATGCAGTTAAGATGAGTATTTCCTGCTTAGATGTGCCTTCTGTAAGAGAGTATGTTCTAGATGTAACAGTGGTGTTTTGGCTAACCCATTGGAGCAGGCACTTTTAAAGCTAAAAGCATGAATCTCTACAGTTTAAGACACAGATTCTATAGTGAGGGGGCTGCAACAGATTCAAATCCTCTGTGGACTGGGGACAGCAAGGGATGTATAACATACTGGCCATATATGGCCACTGGATTATGCTTAGTTTGTGCAGTTTATAATGGTATTAGAACCACAAAACTTCTGAAAAGTGTGCTGAGGAAGGGCCTGATACAAAGTCCACTGAAGTGAATCAAAAGATATCCAGACCTTACTGAGCTTTGAATCAGGCCCTGAAATGAGGAGTATAATGGAAATGATTTTGCACTGTTAACCACTCCCACTGGCAGTCTAGCACAATGTTCAGTTAGTAAATTCCCTTGGGAAATCTTTTCAAACTAGTGTGTGGTCCATTCAAAAGGAAAAATACCTACTTTTTCAAAGCATTGAGCCCCAGATGCAAGTCAAGGATGAGTTAGCATTATCCAGAGAGGAGTAAGGCAAAGAAGTTATCCCAGTCTGCCTTTCAGTTTGGAGGCATAACTTTAACAAGTGAGGTCCTTGGGGTCATCACTACAAAACTGATTCAGTGTGCCTATTTTCTGCAGCAAGCAAAAGTCACACTGAATCTGACTCAAGAGAATAGGCAGAGTGGAAAAACAATGGCATGTAGATGAACTACCACAGAAAAGGGGGTGGAGAATGTGATGCTGTACAATGTTCAAAAAGCAAGATAACTAGTTCCACTGATACACTCACCATTCTTACCACATTGTAATAAATCTTGTACAAAGTATGTCAGGTATGGTATCAACGGAAAAGTTACGGACTACTCAGCATAATACTCTTGTTTATATGCATCTATCTACCTTGTATCTGAAGTTATGAAAATTTGCTATGTATCTGTATCTCAAACGTGGTGTGTTCTTGGGTGACACCTCTTCCCAAAGGCAAAACTACTTCCATGTTAACTAGCATGCTTTATGGCTCATTAAGGACAATTAATGGGACCCTTCCAAAAATTCCTCAAGTAGCATATACTCAATGAATGCCTCATGACTCAACAAGACATGTGATAAGGCTCTATGATCTAACACTCCATCTTTTACCAATAACTTTTCATGCTCTTGTGATCCTGGACCCCCCGTATTGGCCAATAATGTTCCATTGCACGTGGGCTAAGCTATAAATTGTAAGGTAGCCTGTGACATCACTGCTTTGTCTTCATTCCTAGTTCTCATCTCTGGACTGTGATTTTCTATGGAAGCTTAAAACAAAAGACTGAATATTCCAAAATCTATGTGGGAGAACCAGAAAGACTTATTATAAGCTAGAAGCTATCACTGTTATCATCCTGACTTGATAACTATGAAATCTATTCTAATGTAAATTATTCTTTTAACCATCTAATAACTATTTTTTCTTTTTTTAATTAAACCTTTAGTTTTTAATTACTCATAGAGCTATATGAGGACCTGCACCTCCAGCTGCTCCCAGGGGATAAGAAGGGACCTGATGCCAGGCAAGAACCTGACTGAAGCAGGAGTTGGAACATAGTCCCCTTTGTAGCCTGGGGGTGAAGTATAATATAATTTATGTGGGTATGGCTCACCAATCTGACTGGAAGGTTCTAGGTTTTGTCCTCCTTCCCCAGGTCAGAAAGGTTGAGGGCTATAAAGCTCTATTTCTGGAGGTGGAGCACAACAGCAGCCATGTTCACAATGAGTACCAAATTAAAACAATGTTTATTATGACTGGTATTAAGATGGCAAACAAAACAAAGCACGCAGCACCGATCGCACCGATTGATTCGTCACCCATGAGGATAGCATTAACAAAGTCTGATTATATAATTGTACTTATCTAAGTATACAGAGTGTGTTACCTAGTATAATACCATACTTACATACCCTTTTCCCAGAAGGCCCAAGCATGGAAGGGCCAGCCTCCGTCCGCTAGTGGGACTTGGATTTTTGGTAAAAGGTGAAATATGGAAAACTTAGAAGCAAAGAGACTTTGAAAGAATAAGTGAAGTGAAGCAAAGAGCTTTGATGTGAAGGAAAGAGATGCTTGACAAGGAAGATTTCTTGTATCTCAACTGCTGTTATAGCTTTTTTATGGGCTTCCTTGCATCATTAACACCCAAACTCTAACAGCCATAAACAGATTTCCACACCCTGAGATTTTGTGGGTACACATACTTGATTGGATGGTGGTAGTGGGACATCTTTTGAATATGCATGAATAAGATCATCCGATGCCCCTCTTGGACCTGTTCCCTGACGTGCAAAAAGTGTCTACTACAGACAGTAGGTGTCTGAGTTATTCTTTCTCCTCTTATTCATGAACTACAAAGATCAGTCCGGCTATGTCTACACTACCAGGAGCGGCCTGAGGCAGGCTGTGGCAGCTGGTGCCCTAGGTGGAAGGCGCGATCGGTGCCCCCGCCTACATGGCCATCAATGGACGTGACATCATCATAGGGTGCCCGGGCCAGCAGCGCCCTATGCAACTGCCTAGTTTGCCTAGGTTCACGGGCCACCCCTGTACACTACACTTCTTTTTCTGACTTTTTTTTTGAAAGAGGCTTTTCCGAAATTTGGCTCACCCACACTGGGCCAAATTTTGGAAAAACCTCCTCTTTCGGAAGAGCCCTTCTTTCTCATGAAACGAGGTTTACAGGGCTTCCGAAAGAGCGTGTCTTCTCTTCTGCAAAAAATATTGGAAGAGCAGACACGTTCCCTGGACACTCCATAGTGTAGACATAGCCTCACAGAAAACTACTTCCAATGAAAGAAGCAAGCAACAAGAGATAAGCAAAGCACTTGGTCACACTTTGCTGCACAGCTTGAGAACTATAAAAATGTTGGAATATTAAATCAGATGAGGTGCTGGGGCTAAAGCTGCTCTTTTATTTTCATAAGTGATGTGACAAGGCCAGAGATGCTGGAGCTATGAACTGTCAAACTTAGAGGTGCTGAGCTCAGTCCTACCAAGCCCTAGCACAAGTTAGGCACTGGACACTAGGCAACAGCAGCAGCAAACTCCTTACAGCAGGGCTACTCAACTTTGGGGGCCACAATGATACTCACAGCACATGCCAAGGGCTGCAGCTTAAGAGTGCTTGCATATATATGCAAATATACATGCAAATAGCGTCCTTCATACTGACAGGCATGAATACAAATCACTTCCCACAATGCCGTGGTGCTCCTGGCACCTTCTCCTAGGGGGCTAGAAATGCCGACACCCTGTACCCGTCTGTTCCAGCCAGTCCGTCCGCTCACGTCTTTCAATGCTCAGTCCACCTGGGAGACTCCTCGCCATTGTGGAGTGTGTTCCCAGTGGAGGCCACGTTCAAAGGATCCCGCATGTTGTGCCCCGCGTAAACCCAAACCACACCATGGGCCGCAAACAAACAGGCTTGGTTCAACTTCTTTTCTCAGAGGCCTTGTAACTTTTACTCTCCAGATCACCCTCACATGCAGTATTCCAAGATAATGGTTTCATATGCGTGTAATCTCAATTTATAGCAACAAAGATTCTTCAGATCAAAGCAACAATCCCTGCTTTATTCTGAATTGGCACACTAACTAGTTCAGTGAGTGAATTAATGATGATACAAAGTGTGTTGGTACTCAGAACAACTGGAGGCATATAATAGATGTATCCTAGGCAAGCAATCACTATTTTCAGAAGACTGAGCTGATTGTGTTAAAGAGGCATGTAAAAGTATCCATGGCCAACAGAAAGAGGGTGAAAAATATGCCTGGGATTTTAAGGACGAAAGGGATCATTAGATCATCTAGTCTGACCTGCATGTCACACTCTTCCTGAACTGGGCCCTATTGCATGTTCTTGGCTACAGCAGTATATCTTTAAAAACAATTAAAAAAAAAAAAAGCATGCCATCTTGATTTGAAAACATCAAAGGCTGGGGAACGTACCACATCCCTGAATAGTTTGTTCCTATAGTTAATCACTATGATGGACCACCCCCGCCATGCTTTATTAAATGGACTTATGGACACAAATGTGCATAACTTGAAGATACTTTGGACAAATTATCTCACGTAACCTATTAATCTTAATGTCATAATCCACTGGATCTGTATATTTTATTTTGGTGTATGTATCATTCTTGTGTGTAGAGTTAGATATATGGAGTATCAAACCCTTTATGGTTTTAAATGTGCAAATGAAAGCCATCCAGGGTGTTTCCAGTATTGGGACGCGTCAATGTCTGGGTAATCAGACCTGTAAACAGTCTCTCTTGTTCTTTGAGTCCAAACAGTGGTTGGTGTTAGGAAGTCACCTGACCACCCCAACTGGTAGGGTCTGACGAAGTAACTTTCAATGTAAAGGTGGAATATAGAAACAGAATTCCCACCCAGAGTGGAAGCTATAAAACAATCGGAAGCTAACGGACCCTTTGTCTTTGGCACTCTCGGGGTGTGTCTATACAGTAGGGCTTAACTCAAAATAAGCTACGCAAAATTGAGCTATGTCAATTGTGTAGCTTATTTTGAAATAGCTTATTCGAAATTGGAAGTGTCTACACAGCACTTATTTAGAAATAGAGCACTCGTCCTCCAACTTCCCTTACTCCTCCTACAATGAGGATTACAGGAGTTGGAGGAAGAAGTCCTCCAGCTTGACAGTATTTTGACATTATTTTGAAATAACTGCCTGCTGTGTAGACACGGACTAAGCTATTTCAAAATAATCCTGCTGTGTAGATATACCCTCAAGAAGATGAACCACAGACCCCAGGGAGAGGAAACTTCCCTGGTTTGAAGACTTACCTGGAATAAGAACAGTTTTGGGGTGAGTTTATAATAAGTTTGTGATAAGT
Organism: Pelodiscus sinensis; assembly: GCF_049634645.1. NCBI lineage: Eukaryota > Metazoa > Chordata > Testudines > Trionychidae > Pelodiscus > Pelodiscus sinensis. Next base: position 18,836,800 of record NC_134713.1, read on the forward strand.
ATTAGAAATAGCTATGCATTTTTGTTACTTTAAATTTGCTTGTTCTCACTTACAACCACTTAAATCCTACTGTTTGTCCTTAATACATTCACTTTTATTTACTATCAAGCCCAGTATAAATAATTGTTACCTGGGGGAGCAATCAGTGTGTATGTCCTTCTTTCATTGTTAAAGGGAACTTACCTAAATAATTCATTTGAGGTTCTGATCCCATTTGAAGAGTGGTTTCCTTGGAAGCTGGGCCATAAACTGCCTTTTCCTCAAACCTGAAGTGTTTCAGTGTCTGTATTGCTCCTTGGGGGTCTGGGGTGGTTATCTCAGCTCTGTGCCATGGCTGGGGGAGACCAGATGAGCTGCCCCAGCAGGACAGGGTAGTCAGAAGCCCCAGAGACCAAGAAGGTGGATGTTAGTGGCTTTGTCAGCATCCTGGGAAGCACCCCCAAGGGGTCTCCTGTGACCACACCCCGTCACAATCACCCTCACTGTTTAAAAATATGCCTCATTTCTGATTTGAATTTGTCTGGCTTCAGGTTCCAGCAGTTGGGGCTTATTATGATTTTATCCCTCTAGATAAGAGAGCCCTTTAGTACCTGGTATATTCCCCCCATGAATTTATTCAAACACTATAAATGGGTCACTTCCAATCTTCTTTAGAAGCTAAACAGAATGAGCTCTTTAAGTCTCTCACTGTAAGGCATTTGTTTAGCTCTCTAATTACTTTTGTGGCTCTTTTCTGTCCCTCTCTAATTTTTTTCACATCACACTTAAAATGTGGACACCAGAACTGGACATAATTCTAATACCAGGATATGTCTACACTACCCAGCTTTGTCGAGGAAACTAATGTCAACATGCAGAAATCGACAACACCAAAGTCATCATTGCCTGTTCTGTCCCCTGTCGACAGATTTGTGTTCACATTGGGAGCTTCCCTGGCGATGGCAAGAGCAATGCACTGTGGATATGTATCCTAGAGTGCCTGGTGACACCTTGGCTACGTCTACACTGGCCCCTTTTCCGGAAGGGGCATGTAAATTTCAGCAGTCGTCGTAGGGAAATCCGCGGGGGATTTAAATATCCCCCGCGGCATTTAAATAAAAATGTCCGCCGCTTTTTTCCGGCTTTTAAAAAAGCCGGAAAAGAGCGTCTAGACTGGCCCCGATCCTCCGGAAAAAGTGCCCTTTTCCGGAGGCTCTTATTCTTACTTCAAAGTAAGAATAAGAGCCTCCGGAAAAAGGCGCTTTTTCCGGAGGATCGGGGCCAGTCTAGACGCTCTTTTCCGGCTTTTTTAAAAGCCGGAAAAAAGCGGCGGACATTTTTATTTAAATGCCGCGGGGGATATTTAAATCCCCCGCGGATTTCCCTACGACGACTGCTGAAATTTACATGCCCCTTCCGGAAAAGGGGCCAGTGTAGACGTAGCCCTTATGTTTCCAGGAGTTGTGAGCCCGCAGAATATGCAGGACATTTTGGGACTGTGCAAAACATCACCTCGAGCACTGCTTTATTCAGGAACTTCCAGCATCCTTTCCTGCCTGTTTTTCCTACTGTCATTCTTTGCTGTGTACTCTGGCATCTGCAGCGAGAAAGAATGGATCCCACACTTCTCTTGCATGCTCTATTAGCTATAATGAAGACCTCACACAGGGCAACAGACATTATCTTGAAATTACGGACAAAGGAAGAAGACTCGGAGCAGCCTGACAGTGTGCATGATATGGACAGTGGCAACCTGTATTTGATAGTCCCAGACCAGCTGTGCATGGTAGATCGGTGCTTTGAGACTAGAGAAAGCAAGGATAGACTCGTGGTTATGATGGTAGCCTTTGCTAGAGCAGACCTGGATTCCGTTTCTGCCTCCATCAGAATCCCTGTGTGAACATGAACAAATCATTTGATCTTATTCAACACCTTAGTTTCCCAGCTGTAAAAAAAGTTACTTTCCTGCCCTACGAGGAATAGGTGACTGGGGCCTCCTCATACTGGCTCCAATACTAGCCAGCCCAATCCCACAGCCAGGAGCTCTCCCACACTGGACAATGTCTTAGTACAGCTGGAAGAAGCTCTGGCCCCACCCTTCTGCTATGGCTCTGGCCCTCCCCCTTCTGCTCCCTGCTGAGCAGGCTGCTGGGAGGTACTTAACCCTCCATGCCCCCTCCACTGTAGTTCTCTTTTTTGACAGGGACAGATACACTCAAGACAATAAGGGCCTTAGAGAATACAATGATATGGGGGTAAGAGGCTGTGGGAATGGGCTGGCTAGGTTTCACATTGATGGTGTTTCTTGAGGACAGAAACTTAGTGTGGGTCACAGCTGAGAATGCCAAAAATAGGGCAGATACATGGCAAACTAATGATTATTCTAACACTGAAATACACCAAGTGAGTTCCTGTATCACCACACTAACTAACAAGAAGCTAAAAACACAGCCTTCTTAGGCAACCTAGTCCTTATCTGGTCCTTATGATGAGAGGTTACTGAAAACCAGGTTCATCATACAGTAAAAACCCTTTTATCTGCCATGCTACAGGAACAGGGGCGCTGGTAAATATAACATGCTGGTTAACAAAGAGGAGTGGGAGAGGAGGAATGCAGGGCAGGAGCATGGGTGAGGGGCACAGGCTCTGATAAGGGCTTAGGCACAGAAGGGGCTTCTGATGCCAGGTGCGAGGGTGGGTGAGCACCTCCAGTGGTTCCTGCAAGCAGCTCCTGATTCCTGTTGCTCCTGGTGGAGGCATGATCAGGCTTCCATCTGCACCATCTGCAGGTGCTGCCCCCACAGCTCCCATTGGACATGATTCCCGGCTAATGGAGTAAGCACTCAGGGAGTTAGGATGGAGGCAGTGTACCTGCAGAGCCGCCTGGCCATGCCTCCACCAGCAACAGCAGGGACAGGGAGCCACTTATGAAGGGCACCAGAGATAAGCAATCCCATCCCCCTTCTGGCTTCAAGTTCCTCCCACATCCTAAGCCCTGCTCCAAGCTATCTCCTGGACTAAATGAATGGAGATGCCTATCTCTTAGAACTGGAAGGGACCTTGAAAGGTCATTGAGTCCAGTCCCCTGCCTTCACAGCAGGACCAAGTACCATCCCTGACAGATTTTGCCCCAGATCCCTAAATGGTCTTCTCAAGGATTGAGCTCACAATCTTCAGTTTAGCAGGCCAATGCTCAAGCCACTGAGCTATCCCTCTCCCCTAAAAGGAACTGTAGTCAGCAGGATTCAAACCTGCACAGGGAGACCCTAATGGATTTCTAGTCCATTGCCTTAACCACTCGGCTACAACTACTGCTCTCTCTTAAAGTATGCTCCCAAAGCTCTTTTCATGCTTCAGCCTCCTCCACAAATGCACTATACACTGACTTTCTGTGTGGCTCAGAAATGCCAGTCGGTGAAGTGCTGGATAAAAGAGCCTTTACTGTATACAAGGTTCTTCTGATCCCAAAAGATCAACCAGTTCCCCAAGTCAAAATGTACACTTTAGACCTTACCAATCTTGTGTGTAGAGTTAGATTAGATATATGGAGTATCAAACCCTTTATGGTTTTAAATGTGCAAATGAAAGCCATCCAGGGTGTTTCCAGTACTGGGACTCTTGAATGTCTGGGTAATCAGACCTGTAAACAGTCTCTTTTGTTCTTTGAGTCCAAACATTGGTTGGTTTTAGGAAGTCACATGACTACACCAACTGTTAGGGTCTGACCAAGTAATTTTCCATGTAAAGGTGGAATATAGAAACAGAATTATCTTTTATCTATTTTAGTATGTTAATTCACATGTCTATCACTACTTTTCCTAAAGCCTTATTTAGTAATGTTAACTCTCATAAAATGAATATTAATAAGCAAATAATGAATACAATTTATACCCATCCCGAATTATTTTTACAGAATTTCTAATTAAATCAACACATTCCTATGCTACAAACTAACAGGTTACAGAGATTACAAGGAATCTGACCCTGAAGATGTTATGCAGAGCCAATGAGGATAAGTGAAAGACACAACAAAGTAGAGCAGCTGCATGCTTATCTATTTTTCTAGGCTGCAAAAAGAAGGGAAAGAGCAAGTCCAAGGATAATGCCTGCTGTGGCTGACCTCCTTTTCACCATTCCAGACCAGTATTCATTTTACATATGCCAACAGCACCCACCCTGAGGGCCTGGAGGCACCATGAGGACTGGCCGGGAGGAAGATGGGGGAAGTGGGGCTGGCGAGGGAGATCGGAAGGAACTGGCTGGTGGGGAGCAGGGCTGGTCGGGAGGTGGACGGGGGGAGTGGGGCTGGCTGGGGGAGATCGGGCAGGGGGCACAGGGGGGGCGGGGGACCGGCCGGGGGAGATCGGGCGGCGGGTACGGGGGGGGGGACGGGACCGGTCGGCGAGGAGCAGGACTGGCTGGGAGGAGGTTGGGGGAGCGGGACTGGCCGAGGGAGATGGGGGGGGGGGACGACCAGCCAGTGGGTAGCAGGGCTAGCCGGGAGGAGGTCGGGGGCAGTGGGGCTGGCTGGGAGGGAGTCGGGGGAGCGAGGTTGGCTGGGGGGGAAAGAGCAGTTTAAGAAAGCATCCGATATTCAAAGGTGGTTTGGGGTAGGCAGGTTCTTATACTGGCATTTGGCCAGGAGACTAGGATGAGGATTTTTGAGCTCTAGAGTTTTGAGCTCATTTTCCCTCTGTTCCAAAAAGCTGTCTCTCCTGCAGCTCCCTGCTGGGACATTGATTCCACACTAACTCAAAGAGAAGCACTTCCTACTACCCATTACAGTATTCCCAACAGCACGTTGTTTTCTTTAGAGGTCACTTAGCTAAGTACCAACAACCCTGATGCTGCTTATGTTGTGAAATATCATAACACCACACTGCTCCGGGGCTACTCAACACACGGCCCTGTATGTTTGCGGCCCGTGGTGCAGTTTGGATGTACACGGGACTCAACACAGGTGAGATCCTTTGAACATGCCCTCCACTGGGAACACACTCCACAACAGTGAGGTGTCTCCCAGGCGGGGTGAGCATTGAAAGACACAAGCGGATGGGCTGGCTGGGTGTACAGATGAGTACGGGGTGTCTAGCCCCCAGGTAAGAGGTGCCGGGACCATCAGGGCATTCTGGGAAGTGCTTTGTATTCATGCCTGTCAGTGTGAAAGATGCTATTTGAATATATGCAACCACACTTAAATTGTGGCCCTCGGCACATTCTGTATGTATTATTGCAGCCCCTGAAGCTTCCAAAGTTGAATAGCCCTGCACTACTCTATGGATGCAGGCAACATGTAATAGCAATTTAACTGAGGTCAAAGAAATGAAATGTTATAGGCCTTGATCCTACAAACTGCTCTGCACAGTTAATTATTATTGATATAAATAAGTATGTTCACAGAATGCTCCTTGGGTCGTGTAGTATGTCTACAGCTCATAAGCTAAGGAAAAGTTATTTACTTGTTCCCATAACATAAGAACTAGGGGATCACCAAATGAAATTAATAGGTAGCAGGTTTAATATAAATAAAAAGATGTACTTCACGCAACACAGAGTCAATCTGTGGAACTCCTTGTCAGAAGATGTTGTGAAGACCAGGACTTTAACAGAGTTCAAAAAAGAGCTAGATACATTCATGGAGGATAGGTCTATTAATGGCTGTTATCTGGCATGGGTAGGAACAGTGTCTCTAGCCTCAGTCTGAAGCTGGAAATAGGCAATAGGGATCCACTTGATGATTACCTGTTCATTCTGCCTGGGGGCATCTGGCATTGGCCACTGTTGAAAGACAGGATACTGAGCTAATTGGACCTATGGTCTGAACCTGTATGGCCATTTATATGTTTGCTTGGAGTTTAAGCTAGTATTCACAGAAATAGCAGTGCATCATGGGTAGCTATCCCACTAAGCAAATAAGAACATAAGAACGGCCATACTGGGTCAGACCAAAGGTCCATCTAGCCCAGTATCCTGTCTGCCAACAGTGGCCAGTGCCAGGTGCCCCAGAGGGGGTGGATTGAAGATCCCTCTCCAGCCTTCGACAAACAGGGCACGGGCACCATTCCTTACCCCCTGGCTAATAGCCTTTTATGGACCTAACCTCCATGAATTTATCTAGCCTTCACAGCCTCCTCAGGCAAGGAGTTCCACAGGCTGACTACACGCTGTGTGAAGAAGAACTTTCTTTTATTAGTTTTAAACCTGCTACCCATTAATTTAATTTGGTGTCCTCTAGTTCTTATATTATGAGAACAAGTAAATAACTTTTCTTTATTCGCCCTCTCCACACCACTCCTGATTTTATATACCTCCCCTTGGTCTCCTCTTTTCTAAACTGAAAAGTCCCAGTCTCTTTAGCCTCTCCTCATATGGGACTGAAGTTTTCCGTTAAAAGCATTTTCGGAAAAGAGCGTCTAGATTGGCACGGACGCTTTTCTGCAAAAGCACTTTTTTGCAGAAAAGCATCCGTGGCCAATCTAGATGCGCTTTTGCGCAAAAAAGCCCTGATCGCCATTTTTTGCGCAAAACAAATCTCGGCTGTCTATACTGGCCCTTTTGTGCAAAAGTTTTGCGCAAAAGGGACTTTTGCACGAACGGGAGCAGCATAGTATTTCCGCAAAAAGCACTGATTTCTTACAGTAGGAAGTCAGTGCTTTTGCGGCAATTCAAGAGGCCAGTGTAGACAGCTTGCAAGTTTTTCCAGAAAAGCGGCTGATTTGCAGCCCTTTGCATAAGAACATAAGAACACAATTAATGGGTAGCAGGTTTAAAACTAATAAAAGAAAGTTCTCCTTCACACAGCGTATAGTCAACCTGTGGAACTCCTTGCCAGAGGAGGCTGTGAAGGCTAGGACTAAAATAGAGTTTAAAGAGAAGCTAGATAATTTCATGGAGGTTAGGTCAATAAAAGGCTATTAGCCAGGGGATAAAATGGTGTTCTTGGCCTCTGTTTGTCAGAGGCTGGAGAGGGATGGCAGGAGACAAATCGCTTGATCATTGTCTTCGGTCCACCCTCTCTGTGGCACCTGGTGCTGGCCACTGTCGGTAGACAGGATACTGGGTTAGATGGACCTTTGGTCTGACCCAGTACGGCCGTTCTTATGTTCTAAAAACTGGCCAGTCTAGACACAGCCTAAGTTCGAACTAGAGATGCAAATGTAGGTGACCGAAATTGCTAATGAAGCAAGGTTTTAAATATCCCGTGCTTCATTAGCATGATCTCGCCGGCACGTTACTCTGCTTAACAGCTGTTTCAAAAGTTAAAGTGCGCGCCGGGATGCGTCAGGTCGAACCAAACCCCTTGGTTTGAACTAACGTTACTCCTCAACGTTACTCCTCATGGATCACTGGCGTACATTTGACTGATATTAACATGGAGAGGTCAGAGAGGGTGCAGATGACAGAATAAGGAGCACTCCCAACAGACACTGCAGCCAATGGAGAGGAGTGTGGTCCCAACACGTAGCCATTGTCCAATGGGGCAACAAAAATGATTATAGATTAAAACACACACAAAATTGAGAACAGCAAAACCTATGACTCTTTCCCCACTTAACGAAAAAATGGTAAATCATACTTCTTCTTAGTGTATGTGCAATATGCCGCCGTGAGGTGGCACCTGACCAGGATTCATCACTAAATTTGGTCTGCTAGTTGGATCATTAGCTTTCCCAGCTCAGGCTGGGTACTGACAAGGACAATGTAACTGGAACAGTTTGGCTAAAATCAAACAACATACAAAGTATAAAATTAAAAGATTTTTCCCTTTCCATAATTAACACTGCCAGAACTTCCCTGTGGGAAGGTTAACAATATCACTAACCTGCTGCAAAATGTGTGAGAGTTAGGGAAAACAGCCTGTTTTCTGCTCCTGAGCGCAGCTTCTTTCAGCCCACAGAGGACTCATAGCCCTTTGCAAAGCAATGGGCCTAGCTGCTTTCCTTCACTGCGTCTGAGTCCAGCTACAGGGAACCGATTTAGCACACCCAAAATGACCACGCCCAATTCCAGAAACTTCTGGACATGGAATGCTAATTTTATATCTGCCTAGCAACAATAATCTAGACACGGTTCATTTCTGTCCATTCCCTAAATGATCTCAATGTTAAGTAAGGTTGGCAGGTGTCCAGTTTTGAACCAGATAGCCTGGTATTTGAGCTTTCTGTCCGGGAAACAAATTGAGAAAATACCGGACGTATAAATGTGCGGTATTTTCTAATTATGTTTTTATTATTCTCATGAGTATCAGTACGTAGTTGAATACTGCCTGGCTGGTGGACACATTCACACTGAGTGAGCGTGTCCACCAGCCAGACAGTACGCAACTACGCAGTAGAGGGTGGTCGGGGGGGATAGAATTCCCGGGGCCAGAGTTGCCCATGCGCCCCGCTGGGACCGTGTGCGGGACAGGAAGCACCCGAGCATCTGTGTGTGCCCAGGCCAGCCCTGCTCCCTGCCAGTCGGTTCCCCACCCTCTCGCTCCCCTCTCCCCCGCCAGCCCTGCTCCCCTCCCGGCCAGTTCCCCTCTCCCCGATCTGAGATCATGTGTGTCCAGTACTTTTTTTAAGCCATCTGATAACCCTAATGTTAAGCATGTAGGTTACATTAGGTACTTTCAGGAGCACATGGGTATGACTAAGAGAGAATTAAGACCCCTACATTCTGACCAGCGTGGACTGTAATTTTTATCAGCCCATCAGATTGCTCCCCTATTTTCACTCCCATTGATTTAAGTGAGCTTTTGGTCAGGCCCTAAATTAGCTATAATCCATTTTAAACCCTATTTTGTATCTTCCCTCAGGGATGAGGTAGGGCTCATTTACAGCTCAGTCCTGTTTGCATGGCAGTTCATTCAATGGTAGTTTTACCATTCAGTGGGACCAGCATGGGTGGTCAGTGAACCTAAGGCTGAGGGAGGCAAACCCCCAATCCTGCCCCTCTCCATGGAAGACAAGCCTCCACCACACTCCCACAGCAGGAAGTGTGCGGCCCTAGCCTCTTCAGTCCTGGAGCACTGGGACGTGGGCAATGTATGGTCCCAGGTTCCCTGGCGCTGGGAAAGTTGGCAGCACAGCCCCAATCTCGGCAGGGTCTGAAGTCCACATCATCCCAATGGACTGAGGGAGCTGGGCTGAGTGTGTGTGTGTGGGGCGGGGGGGAGGAAGGGGGGAGAGCTGAGGGCAGAGTGTGGGTGGGGCAGCTTGGCAGTTTGGGAAGGCATTGCTTTCCCCTGCTACCGTGGAGATCAGAATCAGGCCCGTGGAGGTGAAGATTCTTGCATTTAGTTTCTGGCCAAAGGAGAATATTCTAGGAAAGATGAAAGAAAATTGGGTAAGAGGCTTTAGAGTTAGAGAAAGTCTTAATTCTTCTGTCACTTACACCCGTTTGACATCAGAGTTAAGTCTGTCAGTTTTTATGTAGTTCTTTCTGATTCACACCAGCACCTGTGCAGAGAATCAGGCCCTGTAATTTTAATAGTACAGTCTGATCAAAACATTCTCAGATGTGCTTGTTCTTTTTAATCATGAGAGGAAAGCTTGTTCCTTGTCTCCCCTTACACAACTTTCACAACAGCTATGTTGTTAACCGGACCTGCCTTTCTTGTTTCAGCTTTAGTATCTCTAAGCTATATCCTAGGCTATGTCTAGACTGCAAGCCTCTTTCGAAAGTATCTTTCGAAAAAGCCTCTTTCGAAAAAGAGCGTCTAGACTGCAAGCAGTACTTTCGAAAAAGCAAGCCGCTTTTTCGAAAGAAAGCAGTGAGTGAGTCTGGATGCTCTCTTTCTAAAAAGCCCTGCTGGCATTCAAGGACGCCTTTTTTCGAAAGAGCACTTTTGAAAAAAGGCGTTCTTCCTCGTGAAATGAGGTTTACCGCCGTCGAAAGAAAAGCCGCGTTCTTTCGATTTAATTTCAAAAGAACATGGCTGCAGTCTAGACGCAGGTGAAGTTTTTTCGAAAAAAGGCTACTTTTTTTGAAAAAACCCCTGAGTCTGGACACAGCCCTAGTGTCTATCAATCCACAGGAGATTTGGAAGTGCTAAGTAATTACCACAAACTTGTTTGTTTGCTGTGCCAGTCTCAGAGACTCATAGACTTTAAGGTCAGAAGGGACCATTATGATCAACTAGTCTGACCCCCTGCACAATGCAGGCAGAATCTCACCCACCCACTACTCACCTATATCTCAGATATTGAAGTCCTCAAATGATGGTTTAAAGACCCCAAGACGCAGAGAATCCTCCCGCAAGTGACCCATGCCCCATTGTACAGAGGAAGGCGAAAAACCTCCAGGGCCTCTGCCAATTTACCCTGGAGGAAAATTCCTTCCCGACCCCAAATATGGCGATCAGCTGAACCCTGAGCATATGGGCAAGACTCACCAACCAGACACCCAGAAAAAAGTTCTCTATAGTAACTCCTATCTTCCCACCATTGGCCTATTTACCACTGATAGTGAAAGGTCAATTAATTGACAAGATCATGTTATCGCATCAAACCATCCCCTTCATAAACCCATCTAGCTTAATCTTGAAGCCAGATAGATCTTTTGCACCCACTACTTCCCTTGGAAGGCTGTTCCAGAACTTCACTCCTCTAATGGTTAGAAACCTTCACCTAATTTCGAGTCTAAACTTCCTAATAGCCAGTTTATATCCATTTGTTCTTGTGTCCACATTGGTATTGAGCTTAAATAATTCCTCTCCCTCACTGGCATTTATCCCTCTAATATATTTAAAGAGAGCAATCATATCTCCCCTCAGCCTTCTTTTGGTTAAGGTAAACAAGCCAAGTTCCTTGAGTCTCCTTTCATAAGACAGGTTTTCCATTCCTCGACTCATCCTAGTGGCCCTTCTTTGTACCTGTTCCAGTTTGAATTCATGCTTCTTAAACATGGGAGACCAGAACTGCACACAGTATTCCAAATGGGGTCTCATCAATGCCTTGTATAATGGCACTAACATCTCCTTATGTCTGCTCGCCTAAAGATACCTCGCCTAATGCATCCCAAAACCGCATTAGCCTTTTTCACAGCCATGTCACATTGGCGGCTCATAGTCATCCTGTGATCAACCAAGACTCCGAGGTCCTTCTCCTCTTCCGTTACTTCCAACTGATGTGTCCCCAGCTTATAACTAAAATTTCATCCTATTACTATTACCCCAATTTACAAGATCATCCAGATCTTTCTGTATGTATGATATCCCAATCCTTTTCTGAATTGGCAAAAGCTACTGAATTACATCTCTGCCACATTTTTTTCATTCCCCCTAATTAATGACTGTTGATTAAACTCTGTCTAGTAAGCTACGAATACTCAGTATCATAAGGCTATAAAAATCACATTGGCTTCCATAGGTGCCTCATTGGGTCAATAGTTAGAGCTGGTAAAAAAAATCCAATTTTATTTCTGCAAAAGCCTCTTGATCAGAACCATTTTGCTTCACATTTTGTGCTGAAATTTTTGATTTTCAAAAGTCAACACAAAATACAAATTTCAATTTGAAATAAGTGCAATTTTTCCCTTCTTTTACCAAAACATGGAATTTTCCATTTGAAACATAAAAAAAAATTGTTTCATGTTCAATATTTTCATTAAAAAATCAAAAATGTTGCCAAAAATCAAACCATAGTATGAAACATTTTGCAATGAACTTTCATTTAAAAAATTTCAAAAAGCTCTAGTAACTCAAACTAATTCTGAATGCACACACAGTAATGATCAAACACTTCCTGATTCTTAGGGTGTGGAAGGTTGCCCCATATTTTACTGGAAAGATAATGATATTACATTTGCAACAAGCCTGAAGTATTACCTATGGATTCTTGAATTTCATCTACAAATTTCACTGGCCACAATGAGCTTCTCCTAGACTCAGGATTTGGAAGGTTGTATCTGTATCAGTATCTACCAACTCACGTTGTATTAATGTGTTATATATTATTATATACAACGTGAGTTGGTAGATACTGATACAGATACACACCCTGTCAAGAGTGTCCTCTTTTTTGAAAGTTCAAATATGGTAACCCTAATCAATGGTAATTTGTGTGTTTAATAGGCCAGTTCCTGAAACTGGAACCTCCGCTGCTAAATAACTAACAAGTACAACCCAAATCCAACAATGCACTTAAATATGTGCTTATCTTTGTCAATGAGATTATTCACATGCTTACAATAAAACGTGATTAAGTGCTTTGGTGAATTGGGGCCTAGTTTAATAAAGTTACAAACTGATGAGAGCTTAATTCCTCAGAATCAGAACCTGAGAGCTCTCTGTGGTGAGCAGGCTCCCAGGCTGTCTTTGTTGAAAAAAAATCAAGAGAGAATGCAACAGAACAGCAACTTCTCAGACAAATAATGAATTGGCAATGGTGGTCCCAAAAATGATCTTTCCAGTTTGTGTACTGGTAAAAGTAGTCACGCCTAGAGGCACTGAAATAAAGTATACTATGATTTAAGGCATGTACTGTATGTTGTTTGTGGGGAAGGAGAGAAGAAATATATCTCCGTTTTACAACTAGGAAATTAAAGTGAACATAAGCACCAAAGAAGTCAGGCACCTAACTTTATTGACTGACTTGAATGGGAACACATCTCTGACAATCAGGTTGTTTTTATTTAGGTGCCTACTCATGGATTTATGAGTCTAACTGACCTACTTATGTTCCCTCAGGAAATCTTTGGAACAGGTTGGTACAGAACCAGTCACTGGTATGAGTCAAAGGATATGGATCCTGGCCATGAGCAGACTGGTGCCAGGAAATAAAAATCATTCTCCTAATGCACTGTTTGTCAGACGTTTATTACAAGCTTGTCTTTTCATGTCACTCTTTACATAAATTATCTTTATTTAATAATTTGCAGTAGTGCCATAAACATCAGTGAGGATCCACAGAAACACTGCGCCAGTAACCATACAAATACATACAACACCATGATTGCTGCCACAAAGAGGTTACCATATTGTTCATTTTCTCTCTTGTTCATTTCCAGGAAGATGCTGTCCCATTCAGAATAGTCAAATAAGGAAAGACTTTTTTTTATTCTACCATTCATCCATAGAGCAACTCCATTAGAATAAAAAGGAGTCTTGCCAGGGCCATTTGAGCCCTAATCTTGCAATGAGCAATGCAAATGCTTAACTTCACTCACTGTGAGTAGTGCTACTAGAGCCCATGGAACAACCTCTATGTAAAGTTATGTAGTATGTAATTTTTGGCAGGGCATACACCCCCATATTGGTTATGGAAATGTTTTGAATATGAATATGCACAACTTGAATATGCTTTATGCAAAATGTGGCATGTAACCTTTTGTTGAAGAGCTTGTAATTCGTTGAATGTATATATTCTATTTGTATGCATGTATCAGTCTTGTATGCAAAATTGAAAATATGAAGTGTAAATCTACTTATTCATCTAGGTCTTCTAGTGAAAGCCATTAGTGGTACTTGAAGAACTTGGGTACGTCTACACAGTAGGGCTAAAGTCGGAATAAGCTATGCAACTTCAGCTACTGTCACTTGTGTAGCTTAAGTTGAAATAGCTTATGTCAGCTTTTGGCACTGTCTACACAGCAGGGAGTCGAAGGAAGAATACTCTTCCTTCGACTTCCCTTACTCTTTGTAAAATGAGGGTTACCATGAGTCGGCGTAAGAAGTCCTCCAGCTTGATATTATTTCGAAATAAAGGCTTGTAACGTAGACGTGCTCTTTGTTATTTCAGAATAACGTCAGTTATTCCGAAATAATGCTGCTGTATAGCCCAGTGCTCAAAATAACAATCTGTAAATAGTTTTGTTTTTCCCTGTAAGCCTGAGCTGTGCTTGGTCCTACAAAGATATGTGACCATGCCACCTGGTGTAGGAATCCACCTTCAATTTTGTATTTTTCAAGGGTGCGGTAGACGAAGGGAAGAATAGAACAAAAACTTCCTGTTCTGGGGAAATTCAAGGGATGGGAAGCAATCAATGATTGTCTTCAGCTGATTTCACAAAATGCTTCCCTCCACAAGAGGACATGAAGAGGTCCACAAACAAAGAATACTAACCAGGGGAGAAGCTGTTAAACCTCTGGTCAGAGAAAAGATCATCTCTGGCTTAAAAAATTGTATCTGAAATAAGGATTAGGGCATGGAATTACGTTTTGTAACCATTTATTTTAGGGTATGTCTACACAGCTGGGCTAAAGCTGAATTAAGCTATGCAACTTCAGCTACATGAATTGCGTAGCTAAAATCGAAAGAGCTTAATTAGGCTTTTGGCGCTGTCTACACAGCAGGAAGTCGAAGGAGGAACACTTTTCCTTCAACTTCCCTTACTCCTTACTCCTTGTAGTATAGACATGCACTATGCTATTTCGGAATAATGTCAGTTATTCAAAATAATGCTGCTGTGTAGATGTACCCTTAGTGTATTAGGCTTAGCTGGCATGTTTTGTTTATTTTAGTTTAGTAACTTAGTTTGATTTCTCATCACTTGCAACCACTGAAATCCTACTTTTTATATTTAATAAAATCACTTCTCTATTCTCTTTATTATCAAATCTAGTGTACATATTTGTTACTGGAGGGGGGAGATCAACAGCTGTTCATATCTCTCTTTCACTGAGAGCAAACTTTATGAGCTTTCTCTGTGTAAAACTTTTATACAGAGTAAGATGGATTTCGGTCCTATTTGGGGCTGTGCTCCTGTGTGCTGTCAAGTGCCTGTAACGGAGCCCTCCCTGAGCTGAGTTGTTACCAGTGTTTGTGATACTATGTTACTGCAACTCTGTGACTTTTCTGGGGAACGCCAGAGCTTCTGGCCCAGCAAGACAAGGTGGTGGGGTGCACCAGTGGGCATGTAATTTTTGGCAGGGCATACACCCTCCTTACCAAAGGCTCAGGCTCAGTGGTAGGCAGGCTCAGTGGTATGATCAGCACATCAGGTACCAAACAGTCTCAAGGGGATCTTTGAAATCCAGCTAATCACATACATTTCTCAACTAACTGGATATATTAAGTTTTCTGGGAACCTTTGTGTTGATTCACACTAAAAATAGCTTGGCAAGGAGAGTTTCTGAAGATGGAGATGTTTCTGACAAACTGAAAGGCTGGACTGGCTTGTGGCAGAAGCAGAGCTTTTTGTTATTCCCTTTATGAAAAAAAGTTTTATTTAGCTTTCCATCAGCTATAACTTAGTCCCCTCCCCCAAGCATCTGTGAATAAAGATTTTTAGGAGGGGGCACTACTGGTGCAAATCTTTTCAATGCTCTGCATCACTTACTGAAAGAGCTACACTGCTTGAGCTAAAGGAGCAATGCCTATAGCTATTAGCAGTAATAGTCTGTTAACTTCTCTGCTCTGAAAAGGAACACAACTGCACATTTCACATGCATAAGCAACTGTACCTGCTACAGAGATGTTATTTAGTTGTGAATTAAAGCAAAAGTGGTCTCTATACAGCTGTGTTTGGTAAGGAGGTTGGTGCACAAGACATTCTCTCTACATTATGATGTAGTCTGCACTAATAAAACATTTGCCAATTCCTGTTCTAGAAAAAACTGTATACATATTTTTAAATCACACCACAGTCCATTTAAATCTAGAATAAATATTTTAGATCAAATTCACTCCAGGTGCATATAACTCCAGGGATCTGAATTAAATTACATCAGGGACTAAGTAGATCACTTGATCCTTTCATTGATTCCTTTTATCCCTATTCATAAGAATATGCTCTGCACAGTGAGAACCCTATAAACCCGACATTTTCATTTTCAGATGGATCATTTAATCAGTGCTCTCCCGCCACATGAATCCACATTCTGAAACGCGTTAGTCATAGTTATTCCAGTATCTCTCTCTCGCTCACCATGTGGGCTTGTACACACAGCTGTCACACAAGGCACGGGACGCGCATTTGCACAACATCCCTGTCCCTTTGCGTTGAACCGATCTGCGGCAAAATAAATCAGCGTGTCTAACCTAAACTCGCTGCACAAACATTTCTGGTCTGTCATGGCCACCGTAAAGCGTCTGCCATCAGACTCTTGTAATCAGATACGTAACCCCCACTCCGCATCGCGGCCCCCTCCCCCCCCCAGCCTGGCAGAGATCCCCGTCCAGATTAGCCTGAATCTGTTTATTGCCGCTCCTGGGGCTCCGCCACCAACTTTCCTCGCAGCGCTTTCTAGGGCAGGGGGAGACCGGGCAGCTGGTCGCTTGCAATCTCAGCTGCATGTGCAGCGTCACATGCCGCTCTAGATCCCCGCTGGCGATCGCGGGGGCTCTGGAACCCGGCCGAGTGCGTTCTATACTCTCCGGGGAGAGGGAGAGATCGCTGGATATCGGCCGACTCTCAGCCTAGTAGCGCCCCTCCCTCAGCCGTCCCCCCCCCCCCCGGAGTACTAGAATCCGGCGCAGAGCCATTTAGAAGCCAGCCTCCACTCCCGCTTCTAGGATTCGGTGTAGCCGCTCTAGCACCCGGCCAGCAACGCCTGGGCTGTTCGGAGGCGCGCCTCCGCGGCACTTAAAGCAGTCCTGGAGGCCGGTCCAGAGTTGTAGCGATCAGCGCCCAGCCGCTTTGGAACCCGCCGGGACCTGAACTCTGCAGGGATCTGCTCGGCGATTGAACCCAGCCAGCGGAGTTCTAGAAGGGGGCGACAATAGAACCCAGCCAGCGGAGTTCTAGAAGGGGGCGACAATAGAACCCAGCTAGCGGAGTTCTAGAAGGGGGCGACAATAGAACCCAGCCAGCGGAGTTCTAGAAGGGGGCGACAATAGAACCCAGCTAGCAGAGTTCTAGAAGGGTGGCTATAGAACCCAGTCAGCGGGGTTCTAGAAGGGGTGGTGATAGAACCCAGCCAGCGGAGTCTAACGGGGGCTGCCCGGTTCAGTCATGCTGGATTCGGCGGTGCGACTGGCTCTGGGAGCTGGCCAGTTGGTGGCTCCGGGACCGCAGCTCTCAGAGCACCTGGCCCTGCTACAGGCACAGGTGCTCGCTTCCCTCTGGCCCATACTGCTGCTGGGAGGTACTGTGGCACTGCTTGTCCTGCTTGGGATGCTTCGGCACTGGGGCCGGACACGGTCGGGCCCCCAGCTAGGCGCCGTGGGAGAGGAGGATGGTGCTGGGGCTGCCAGCTGCAAAGCCGGGCGGCTGCCATCACCGGCCCAGCAAACGCACAACGGGACAGCAGGGCATGGACAGCAGGAGCAAACGGCAAGGCAGAGCCACATGGCAAAGGTAAGGACGAAGTTCATCCCATCCCAGCCCAATCTCCTGCACAGGGGGTCTGCCCTCTCCTATCCAAACCAATCCCTAACACAGGGGCCCTCCATACTAATCCCCACTGCAAGTGGCTCAGCCTACTCTCAGCATAGGATCCTCATTCCCCTCGGCAGGGGGCCTAACCCCATCCCATCTTGCCCCCAACACAGACTCCCCATCCCTACAATTCCACTCCTCTCCATAAGTATATCCCAGTAGTGAATCTACATCCCCTCTGCTGGGGGCTCAGAGTCATTTGTTTTTCCTCCTCAGGGGGCTCTATCCGTCTCAAGCCCAAGGCTCCTTCTTAGCATAGGAGCACAGGAGTGTAGAATCCTTCTTTTTCTCCCATTCCATCTCCAGTTCTTTCCCTCCATCCAATCCCATCCTCCAGCATAGGTTATCACCTTCACTGGCCGGCCAGCTATCAGATCCCACTGCTCAAAGTGTGCGTTTACAAAGTCCTTTCCTACTCCCTTCTGGATAAAGATACATTATCTAACCTCAGAGCTAGACCCTGCAAACACTAATTTATGAGTGACCCCTTACTCGCATATGTGAGATTATGTGGAACTACTCCATTAGGTATTATGAGCAGGACTAAGACACAGATCTCAAAGGCATTTTTAGGTGCTCGTTTCCCATTGAAATCAATAGGAGTTAGGCACCTATTGACTTGCTGGGCTGGAGCCTTTATCTTGCACACTACTTATCTCTTCTAAACAATTCATGGGATAGGACAAGGTTGCACCTTTCCCATCTTTTCTGGGATTGTTCTGCTTTTCTTACTGTTCATGTACTTGTTACTAAATAAGGGTTAAGTGCTGTTTGCCTTGAAGTATATAATAATAGTCCTGTTGATGTCAGCACTAAATGTTTCTTTCTATTCATGTTGCATCAAAACTTCATTTTGTAGTCTGGCCACATGATCTTGATTGCAGCCATACTGATTACCCTGGTTGGGTTTTGAAACAATGGAATGGAGTTTTGATGCAGTATTGTCACAGTTTGTTGTGACACCACAACTAGTTCCATTAAACACCGTGTAAAGCAGAAACCCACATCCTAATTCACAGAAAATAGCTGTGTAAAGACACTAGTATGTTAGCAAAATTGTAAACAGTCATGATAGTGCATTGTATGTAAAATAAATGAATATGGTCTGGTCTGTTAGTATTATCTGTTAGCTGCTTTATTCAGGGAGACAGGAGGAAAAAAAGAGCGTATTTGCTGAATTTGTCTTTTAGAATAGTACTTCTGGGACATCTTTTACTCTAGCCGGTAGATACAAATGTGTCCATATTTTCATCATAACTGTTTTTTCCAGGGATTTATTTGCCATAAAAATTACATTCATGGTGAATCTTGGCTAGCTTTTAACTTGTTAGTTCATTTGTCATGAAGTTTTTTTCTTTTGCAAATGAAAACAGCACATTGGCCTGTTGTAATGGACTAATAGGTACATGTGCATTTGCAGTGACCACAACACTGAAATAATCATGAAGTACTGTGCCAAAAGCTGGGAATAAGCAACAGGATGGATCACCTGATGACTACCTGTTCTCTTCATTTCTTCTGGGCACCTGCCATTGGCCACGGTGGGAAAACAAGATATAGGGCTAGATGGACCTTTGGTCTGTCTTTGTATGACCATCTTATACCTGTGTGAGAAAAAATTTCAGCCAATATGTTACTTTAACATTTGTAGCTGTTTTAAGGCTTTGTTTACATTTAAAATGTAAAGTGCAGGCGCGACAGCATTGCCACGACAGTGCTTTAAATGGAAAGTGTGGCCACGGCACAAGCACTGGGAGTGAGATCTCCCCAGTGATCTATGTAAGCCACCTCCTCAAGGGGAGTCTGGTTCACAGTGGCACTTTACAGCAGTGTAACTTGTTGCACTCTTGGGGGGTGTTTATTATTTGAGCAGGAAATCTTTGATCAGGGAGACTGCACAGTCCTGAATTATCAGGGAAGGGGAATGCAGAGGAAGGTAAATTAAAATGCTACATTGGCTCATATGCTGTTACTATACTAAGGTTTTCATCTTTAATTTTTTTTTTGGTACCCTTGGTTCTTGCTTTCACACTGGCTCCTTAAGGGTCAGATCCTACCATACTTACTCGTATTGACTAGCACCTTACTCTGTGGGGACCCGCACTGAAATTGGTCAAAGTGTACATGTGGCAAAATCATGGACCTAAAGGGGTTGGGAGTGGGGAAGAAGGGGAGAACAGGAAAAATAACCTAAGAAGAAGAAAATTTCAACTAAATGAAAAATAGTGCTCATACCAAGACTGTATTCTGCCTTTTCTGCTCATTTGCTTGCCCCATTCCTTTTCTCTTTTCTCCACACGATCGTTTGTAATTTTTCATTGTCTTCCCTGTATAATCTGGAGTGTAATATACTTGAGGCAGGGATCTTATCTTCTAAATACAGGGATGAACAATAATTTTCATGGAGGGGCACCAAGAATTTTGGTAAGTGGTCACGGGATGAACTTTTCTATTACATTATTGGAGAAGATGTGGGATCTGGGATGGAGTTTGACCTGGGACAGAAAACTGGGGTGTGTAAGGGTGTGGGAGGTGCAGGGTTGGCCCTGGCCAGGAGGTGCTTACCATAGGCAGCTCCTGGCCAGCAGTGCAGTAAGGCACTCAGGCAGACAAGCTGCTGCATGTCTTGGTGGCCCCATGCCACTGAAAGCAGCTGACTACTGCTTGCAAACATGTCTCTGCATGCCTCTTGCGGGACAGCGGGTCTCTACACACTACCCATGCCCGCAAGCACTGCTCCCGCAGGTACCATTGGCCCATTTATGGCCAATGGGAGCTGTGAGGATGGTGCTTGGGGGGGGGGGCAGTATGTAGAGACCCGCTGCCTCCCTCCCCAAAAGGGTCACACAGAGACGGGCTTGTTAGCAGCCATTGGTTGCTTCTGGGAGTGGTATAGCCAGGGCCGCGGCAGGCAGGCAGCTTGCCTGAGCTTCCCACTGCACTGTGGGACTTTCAGCAGCCCAGAGGGTCATGGCGAGTAAAGGGGAAAAATTTGGTGGGATGGATCAGGCCTACGGGCTGTATTTTACTCACCTCTGTTCTAATATGTGTGTAAAGTTCAGTGTGCTCATAGAACATCAGATATTAACTAGACTTGGCAAAATTTGGTATTTTGTAATTTTTGTTGTTCATTTTCAAGCATCTTCTTATTCTTCCCTTTTCCCCCCTTGGCCGTGTGCAGTGGATACTAGGGATGTCAGGAAGCGAGTAATTAACTAATCATGTAGTTGATAGAATTTCTATCGACTACACAATTAGTCAATAAAGGAGGAAGCCTCAATCCCAACTCACGCCAGGTTCGGGAGCAACCCTCCTGCTGCTGCGGTTTTGCAGTTTAAATGTAGTAAGAGCCAGGCTGCCTGCCCACTCGTCTCCTACTACATTGAAACTGCAGAGCTGAAGCAAGGTAGGTCCTGGACCCAGCATGAGTCAAAACTGAACAAGCCTGGCTCAGTCCCAGCCTGTGCCATGTCCAGCAGCCCTGTTCACCGGGGGTGTGTATGTTCCAGCTCCCCGCTGGGACCCCTGCAAACAGGTTGCTGCCGGAAAGCAGCCCTTATCTGCAGTGGCTGGGGCTGGTTGCAAACAGAGGCTGCTATGGCAGCAGCCCCTGTCCACAAGGGTCCTAGCTCCCCACTGGGATCCCCCATGGACAGGGGCTGCTCTTTGGGATGTCGAGTGGCCTCTGCTCACAGCAAGCCTGGACCCGCTGTGGGCAGAGGTTGTTTTGCAGCTGCTGCCTCTGATAGAGGCAGCAGCGTGGGGGGAGGAGGGGACGGACAGTCGGCACCGCGGAGATGGTTATGGGGGAACTGGCTTTTAAGCTGGCTTCCCCAGCACCGGCCCCTGCCTCCCCCCCACCTTGCTGCTTCTGATACAGAAGCAGCAAGGGGATGAGAATGCAAGTAGTTGACTCAACTATTCGCTTACATCCGGATACTGGGCACAGCTGGGAATCTGGGCCTATGATTCATGTCCTGAGGAGCTAATATACGAAAATAACTTAAATGAGGATACCGGAGTAGGTGGAATATTGGGTGGTTCCTGTTTGGAAATCCTATATTTGTCTGAGGCCAACTCAAAACCGTGACATACCTGATACTTCGGTTATAGCTGAAAAATCCAGTTTAGGAGTCTGGTCATAAATAGATACAAGCTGTTGATGAAACAGACCCAGATCTAGAGTGGCTCCTCTTTTACTGTGCCCTCCTACATTCATTGTGTTTTCTATTTAAAAAGCCTCCCTTGTATCTGGCGTTTGCTGTATTACAGTATCTGATATAAAGATGAAATGTTGCAGGGGAGGTCCCAGAAAGGCAGCATCAGTGTGTTTGTATTCCAGTATTGTGTTCTGGTCAACAGCACACATCCCCTTCTCCCCCCACCATACATACCGCTGTAATCTACATGAGTGTGCATGGAAACGTGCTTAGAAGTCATGCTCCTGGTGCAGGGGTGAACGACCAGGAACATGTTGCCCGGCATGTCTTGTCAAAATGCCCCCTGCACCTCTCTCTGGGGCTATTTAATAAAGTCAAATCCATAATTACACAAAAGCCACAACGGATTAGACAGAGCGAAAAAGCATCACTTTTATATAAAGGAGAAAAGGCATGGAGAATCAGCTCACCCTTGAGCATCACAAGCCCAAAGGCCATCGAGCCAGACAGACTTTCAGACTGGCTAAGGAAAGGAGGGATGCAGTTTAATATACTACAGCGTATATAATTACAAAAGAGACTGTGCTTTCTTGTATGTGTTTGAGTTTATTTAGAATTGTACTAGTAGCTTTGTACAATGATTCGATTCAATTTATCTCTTACTGCATAAAACCAACATTTTCCTCTAAAAATTAAGGAAGGAAAAATTATGTCAAATAATTATTTTTTTTGTCAAATGACCAACCAGTGCCATACATTTGTTTGTGCCCCAAAATGAAACCCAGGTGTCCTGACAAGGGAGGAAGGAGTAGGAGAGACTTCCAGAGCAGTAGGGCCAGCTTACTGACCAAAATGGGGACACAGATAAAGGAGGGACATGGAATATTGCATAGGGGTCTAACTGGCATAGGGAGGGCAAGAAAACTTGTTTTCAGAACAGCCATACTGGGTCAGACGAATGGTCCATCTAGGGATTATTAGTGAGTGCAGTGAAGTGTACAAATCCCATACTGGAGAGGAACGGGTCCTGGAGCTGCTCTGAGCCCAAACATCTCCAGAGCCTGCACAAACTGGAGGAGGAGCTTAGAAAAGAGCGGAGTAGTTCAGTGGCGGGCAGGCAGTGGAGGTGAGCTAACCTGAGAAGGAACACCACAAGAACACTTGCTCCTTCAGAGCTGGAGACGGTGGCTTGACCAAGTCTACAAAGGAGGGACTGGTGACCAATGTTTCCGCTAATATTTTCCATCCATATGTGGATTTTTTTCCATCCCTGTGTGGAATTATTTTTGTATGTGCACTGAGACATGTGCAAAGGTGCACTACCAATAGAAACGGAGTGGGTGCTCCACTAATTACTGGGGCAAAATTTGAATCTCTCCTGAATGGCCGCATAAGTCACTGCTGGTGACTTTTTGAAAGTCAAAAACTTTATTGTTGTGTTTGCTTCTTTGCCTTGTGGGAAGAGACCAGTCTGGTAAGAAGTGATCCAGGGAGGCAGCTATATAGATCAATTTACCAAATCAACAAAGCATTGAGGGGCTGAGAACTAACACTGAGAAATGCAGGAAAGGTGCCAGTTCTGCTTAGTGAGCCAAGTGGGGCAGAGTCCCCCTGATCAATGGGGTTATATGCAGAGCACCACCTTGGCAATTCTCTTTGCAAAGTCAGGGACCTAATTCATGCTAGTCCAGTGTTAGTATTATAGGAACCACTGACAAAGCCATTGGCCTAGAAGTGAATAAATATCACTGTTGATAAAACTGTAAGGGAATCACAGTTTCTTTTTGGTGATACTTCATTACCACAATCCTCAGTGGAGATAATTTCTTATTTACACCGTGAGTCTAAAAAATAGCACCAGTTCAGATCTCAGAGGAAAAGGTGCCAAATCCCAATTATGTTTCAAAACCAGTATTGATATTACATGACAAATTGTTTCTCGGTGAAAAGAGCTGTGATCAGGGGCGGATATAGGGCAGGGCGGCCGCCCTGGGCCCCGCGCTTCAAGAAGCCCCGCGCATGCACCGTGGCAAAGGGGGGCCCCGCAAAATTGGGCTGCCCTGTGCCCCGCAAAATGGTCATCTGCCCCTGGCTGTGATAATTGGTATGCAACATTATAATGATACACATTATGGGACTGAGGGCAGCCCTGAGATTGTGGGTTGTGTCACTTGAGACAGAAGGAAGACTGTTCAATGAGGCCTTTTCACTGCAGGTTTTCAACCCTTTTTTTACTGCATCGTGTTTTTGGCATGGCATGCTGACTTTTATTGGAGGGGAGGGGTTTGTTTTTGGTTGATTGCAGTTTTATATTTTAAATCTTGCAAGCCACTTTTATTGTAACAGCAAGGACACTTCTGCTACTAGATCCTGTATTCAATATAATGTATTATTAATAGGTCTTATATGTCTGTCCCATCTAATGAATCACATTGAGTTAGTGTGCAATTCAAAAACATGTTCCCACTTCATTTGTCCTGCTCAGATAGAGAGCCCTGCTTGGATACAAAATTTGATTCTGCATCTATATCTGTATCTGCCAAAATGAACCATGGATATCCACATTGACATCCATGAATGCGGATACCCACAGATATAAAGCAGGTATTCACAGATTTGCAGGTTCTAGGTACAAAATTTGTATCTGTATCTTCATCCATAGACACAAAAAATGAATTGTGTATATAACAGATCTACAGATAGAATCATGGAATCATAGTACTGGAAGGAACTCAAGAGGTCATCAAGTCCAGTCCCCTGTACTCATGGCAAGACCAATCACCTCCTAGAGCTTCTTTGACTGGTATTTGTCTAACATGCTCTTAAAAATCTGCAGTGATGGAGATTCCACAAACTCCCTGGGCAGTTTATTCCAGTGCTTAATCACTCTGGGTATGTCTACACTACAAAGTTAGTTCGAACTAACGGATGTTGGTTCGAACTAACTTTCATAGGCGCTACACTAGCGCTCCGTTAGTTCGAATTTAATTCGAACTAATGGAGCGCTTAGTTCAAACTAGGTAATCCTCATTCCACGAGGATTAAGCCTAGTTCGAATTTACTAGTTCGAATTAAGGGCTGTGTAGCCCCTTAATTCGAACTAGTGGGAGGCTAGCCCTCCCCAGGTTTCCCTGGTGGCCACTCTGGCCAACACCAGGGAAACTCGTCTGCCCCCCTCCCGGCCCCGGACCTCTTAAAGGGGCACGGGCTGGCTACGGTGCCCATGCCAGGTGCAAGCCTGCCAGCACCCAGCTAGCAGACCCTGCACCTGGCACGGATCGAGCCAGCCACCCGATGCCCCCCAGCCCTCCCCCTCTTCTCGGGACCAGGCTGGCGGCTCCCGGGAGCTTGCCCGGCACCGCAAGAGGCGGGCACCCGCCTGGGCTAGTGCGGACATCGTGGACCTCGTCCACGATCTCCGCACTAGGCACAGGAACGTGGCTGGCTAGGGCAGGAGAGCTGCCAGCCTGGCCACCCAGGAGCAGGAGTACATGAAAATCAAGGTGGTCCACTGAGACCCCCGACCCTGAGCCCTGAGCTTACAATGGCCGTCCTGGGTCAGACCAAAGGTCCATCTAGCCCAGTAGCCTGTCTGCCGACAGCGGCCAACCCTAGGGACCCTGGAGGGGATGGACCGAAGACAGTGACAAAGCCATTTGTCTCGTGCCATCCCTCTCCAGCCTTCCACAAACCTTGGGCAGGGACACCACTCCTACCCCCTGGTTAATAGCACTCCATGGACCCAACATCCATGACTTGATCTCACTTCCCTTTAAACTCTGTTGTAGTTGTAGCCTTCACAGCCTCCTGCAGCAAGGAGTTCCACAGGTTGACTCTGTGCTTTGTGAAGAACAACTTTCTGTTACTAGTTTGAAGCTTGTTACCCATTCCTTTCCTTTGGTGTCCTCTAGTCCTTCTTTATGGGAACTAATGAAGAACTTTTCTGTATGCACCCTCTCCACCCCACTCATGCTTTTAGAGACCTCTATCCTGTCCCCCCTCCGTCTCCTCTTTTCTAAGCTGAGAAGTCCCAGTCTCTTTAGCCTCTCTTCATATGGGACCTGTTCCCAACCCCTGATCATTTTAGTTGCCCTCCCCTCTCCCAGCCTCTCTCTTCCCCTCTCCCACCTCCTTTTCCCAGTCTCCCCCAGTTTTGTTCAATAAAGACAGATTCCATTTTTGAACACAATTGTCCTTTATTTTGTACATCAAGAAAAGGGGCTAGGGAAGGGTAAGTGGAAGGAGGTGAGGGAGGAATGGGGTACACGCCCCCGATGGGGAGGACTGGGCTGGCTCTGCGGGATTTTGGGGTGGAAGCTCTCCTGCAGCCCCCCCGATTGCCTCCTCTCCCCAGATGGCAGCCTGCGGCAAGTGCAGCCGGTCTGATGGCCGAGTGCTGTGATGTGCCCAGTGTGGGCACTCCGGGCACTCCAAGCCAGGACTGCTTTGCAAGCGGGGCACCCCTGAGAACTGTCTGTCCGGGTGGGGGTCGGGACCCTTTAAGCACAGCCCTCGGCTAGCCTGAGACAGCATCTCCACGCTCTAAGTCCTCCTCTGATGCCCTGCCAGCACGCTAATTCGAACTAGTTTTTTAGTCTAGATCCGTTAGTTCGAATTAGCTTAGTTCGAATTAACTAATTTGAACTAAGTTAGTGCGAATTAATGTTGTAGTGTAGACATACCCTCTGACAGTTAGGAAGTTTTTCTTAATGTCCAACCCTGCAAACCCCGATTGATTTGGTGTATTGAATAATCCAGTCTTATTCTGGAATTGTGTGTGCAATGCAATCAGAGTCCTACTGAAGTCCTCTTACTCTGTTGGTTAAACCAGAGTCCTGATACACCAATATCTTCCTTTCCTTTCTGAGACTAAGGGAAACGGGGCTCTGAATAAAGATAATTAAATTGGATTCTGAAAATTGTAATTAGAACAGCATCATTTAGTTTTCCGATTTATATATGATTAAATTGTGACTCAAGACAGAAAAGCATCGTGCGAAGGGTATGTGTATGTGTTTATGTAGGGTGGAAGGAGGAAGGGAACTGATTGTGAAATGTGGAAGCAAGTTCCTCTTTAGTGGGGAATTTCAGGGAGCCAGTGCAGCCATGGGTGTCCAATATGTTAGGCAGGAGAAGGCTTTACCTTCCCAAACCGCCAGGCACAGCCCCGCTCACACTCCGCCCCCAGAAACGCCTGCTGTAGGTTTTCTGGGGGTGGAACCTCCAGGTGCTCTGGGGCTGGGTCGCAGTGAGCCCTCCTCCCTCCTTAGCTATTCTGGGCCTGGGGAGGCTGGGCCAGGCCATGCGGCACACCCTCCTCCCTCCTCCAGTGCTCTGGGGCTGGAGACACTGGGTTCACAGCACGCCCTTCTTCCTCCCCCAGCTCCGGGGTTGGAGAGTCTGGGCTGCACCGCATGCCCTCCTCCTTCCCCCGGTGCTCTGGGGCTGGAGACTTTGGGCCAGGCTCTGTGGCACAGAGTGCCCTTCTCCCATTCCCAGTGCTCCAGGGCTGGGGAGCCTGGGGCCATGCCGCGTGCCCTCCGCTCTCCTCAGGGCTGGAGAGGCTGAGCCAGGCCGTGGTGTAGCAGGCCCTCCTCCCTCACCAGGTCTCTGGGGCTGGAGCCCACTTGTAACTTGAATTAATTGATTGCCAGTGAGTTTGAATTACCCAACAAATGTTGATCTAGGCATTCCAGAAACACTTGTGGTTTACATTGGGGGCACATCTAGACCAGGGCTGGGCAAGATGTAGCCCATGGGGGCAGGGGAAGTGCCCAAAGTTAGTCGATGTTAAAAGCAGCTGGCGGCTCCCTTCCCTACCAGAGGTGCGTAGTACCTAGTGGAGCCACCAGTCATTTTGAACAGCAAATGACTTCACGCACTCTCCCGCCCCCAGGTCCCAACTGGCCTAGGGGAGCGTGTGAAGTCTCCTCCCTCCGCCAGAGGTGTGTGGCGCCTAGAGGGAACCGCCCGTTCTGCCCTAGGCCCCACCCCTTCTGGGGGAAGAGGTGGAGCCAGCCCGCGACCATGAACCAATGTTCGTGAAGTGGCCCCGCTGCAAAAAGCATTGTGCACTCCTGGTCTAGACAGACTGTAGGGTCCACTTCTACCAGCTAACACACATTCAAATACAACTCACTCTGTTTTAAAATGTGTTGTCTGATGCTTTTTATCCTGGTCTAGACATACTCTAGGGCAGGGGGGGCAATAATTTTTGACCGGGGGGGCCACTTCATCAGTTTTTGAAGTGGCCCTGGGCTGTCCCAGAAGGGGCAGCGCCTCAGGCAGAAGGGGCAGGGCTAGGACACTTCCGTGCTTCACCCCCTACAGGCCCTGTTTGGCCTGGGGGTAGTGTGTGCGCATGAAGTTTTTGCTCCCACCTTCCCCAGAGAGAACTGCCAACTGTTCTGAGCAGCTGGCAGTTCCCTCTAGGTGCCTGCGCCCCTGGCGGTGGGAGATTTTGCACGCTTCCCCTGCCCCCAGGACAATCAGGGCCTGTGGGCGGGGGGGAGCATGGGAAGTCTCTTGTTCCCTGCCCTCACCCTACAAGGGGGTGCCATGCTTCGAATCAGCCGCCTCTCTTCAGCTGGCAGCTGACTCTATGTGCCGTCCTCCCCCAGCAGGGTGGGGTAGGGTGGGGGGAGATGTTGCACGCTTCTCTCCACTCCCAGGCCTGGATTGACCTGGGAGTGGGGGGAGCGCATGAAATCTCCTTCCACCCTACGAGGGGCACCTGGCAGTTGACTTTAAGTGCTGCGCACCCCTAGTGGGAGAGGCGACTTCGCATGCTTCCCCGTTCTCAGGCCTTGATTGGCCTGGGGGCGGGGGAGTGGCAGGATGTCCGTGGGCTGGATCAACCTGCGTGGTGTGCTGGATCTGGCCCACAAAGGCCCTTTTTGCCCACCCCTGCTCTAGGGTACATCTCAATATCTGTTCAATATCTTCATCAATGATGTAGATATTGGGATAGAGAGTACGCTTATTAAGTTTGCAGATGATACCAAACTGGGTGGGGTTGCAACTTCTTTGGAGGATAGGGACATAATTCAAAATGACCTTAGCAAGTTAGAGAAATGGTCAGAGGTAAACAGGATGAGGTTTAATAAAGAGAAATGCAAAGTGCTCCACTTAGGAAGGAACAATCAGTTCCATACATACAAGATGGGAAGCGACTGTCTAGGAAGGAGCATGGCGGAAAGGGATCTAGGGGTCATAGTGGACCACAAGTTGAATATGAGTCAACAGTGTGATGCTGTTGCAAAAAAAGCAAATATGATTCTAGGTTGTATCAACAGGTGTGTTGTAAGCAAAACTCGTGAAGTCATTCTGCCGCTCTACTCTGTACTAGTTAGGCCTCAGCTGGAGTACTGTGTCCAGTTCTGGGCGCCACATTTCAAGAAAGATGTGGAGAAATTGGAAAGGGTACAGAGAAGAGCGACAAGAATGATTAAAGGTCTAGAGAACATGACCTATGAAGCCAGGCTTCATGAACTGGGCTTGTTTAGTTTGGAAAAAAGAAGGTTAAGGGGGGACATGATAGCGGTTTTCAAATATCTAAAAGGGTGTCACAAGGAGGAAGGAGAAAATTTGTTCCTCTTGGTTTCTGAGGACAGGACAAAGAGTAATGGGCTTAAAGTGCAGCAGGGGAGGTTTAGATTGGACATTAGGAAAAAGTTCCTAACTGTCAGGGTGGTCAAATATTGGAATAAATTGCCAAGGGAGGTGGTGGAATCTCCCTCTCTGGAGATATTTAAGAACAGGTTAGATAGACATCTGTCAGGGATGGTGTAGACGGAGCTTGGTCCTGCCTTGAGGGCAGGGGGCTGGACTCGATGACCTCTCGAGGTCCCTTCTAGTCCTATTATTCTATGAATCTATGATTCAAATGTTATATCCTGGAACATGTTTGTGAATTTCATAGACTACTATTAATTAAGGTTTTTAGCTAACACACATCAGTTGGCAATCAGTTAATATGAGTTGCAGTAAAGCCACAAACTCTCTAATCTAGACAGAGTGTGGGATTATTGTTAATTTCTGTGTATTCTTTCAGCCGATCATATGTGACTGACTCCCTTAGGGGCGTATTACAAGAATTGCAATGTAGTGGTTACAGTATTGTATTCCCTCCCATGATATAACATTTTTAAACATCAATTTTCTAGGTTCCAGTGAATGGTCATCTTCTAACCTGTGTTGGCATGAGAGAAAAAAAGCTACTGAAGGTACCACTATTAGTTCCAGAATTTTCACACTATTTCTAAAATGATATTTGTTTTAAGAATGGTGTTATTTTTATTATGATATTTGTAAGGATAACATAATTTTCCTAAATATAGCAGTTAGGAATACAGAAAGTTGCCAGACTGGATGAGATCCAAGGTCCATCCAGTCCAATATTCTATCTCCAAGAGTGGCCAGCATCAGATGCTTCTGAGAAAGGTGTGAGACCTTCTCAGGCAATAACGGGATAATCTGTCACCCCTCACAAGTCTCTCGGCTTGTCTACATTACAGAGAAGATTGAGGCTGTTGCAGTCGATCTTCCGGGGTTCGAATTAGCAGGTCTTGTGAAGACCCACTAATTTGAACTAGAGGGCGCTCCTATCAGTGCCAGTAGTCCTACCCTCATGAGGAGTAAGGGAAGTCAACGAGAGCATATGCTCCTGTTGACCTCCTGCTGTGTGAACGGTGCCAAAATGCGATTCAAGATACTTTGACTCCAGCTATGTAACTAATATAGCTAGAGTTGTGTATTTTAAATCAACTTTCCCCTTTAATGTAGACCAGGCCTCAAAATTGGTTTAAGTCTAGAGGAACAAGTTTTACTATCTCTCCCAAAATTGTTGTAATTAATTATGATAACTAAAGAGCCTAATCCAAATACAAGACTTTCCATTAATTTCACTGGGCTTTGGATCAAGCCTGAACTGGACAAATCTGTAATACAGTTTTATTATTATTTTAGACAGACAGTTGGCACTGCCTATAGTTAAGGTTGCTCAATGCTTCTTGTTCAGAGATAAGACTGTAATGGGGAAGTGGAGCATATTCAATATGGACCGAATATTTGGTGAACTTAGTTGCCTAACTCTAAAAATCTGTAAGCATGCACAAACTGAATTTTTCAGAGGCTTATAATGTGGCAAAATTTGGGCAGATTTTCATAGGAATAGCAAAAGGCAACTCTTCTTAATTGAAGTGAATCCCCTATGAAATTTCTAGGCCCTGCTGTAAAGCTTGCAGATGCTACAGCATCTCAACTAAGTAGTTGTTAAAAAAAATCATGTGACAAAATAACAGCTGCAACATTTAAAATGAAACTGAAAAAGACCAAAAAAGTAAATAAAATAAAAAACACCCAAAAATCAGCCTGAGGCAACTACCCAGCATGGGAGCTTTCAGCCTAAATGGTTAAAGTTTGGCAAAGTTTACAAGTAATGGAAAAGAGGGTGTTATAAATGGAAGTGTCAAGCAATCTTAATTCTAGAGAGAGGGTAGCAGACAGGCTAGGTGCACAGAAACAAAAGGGTCTGTTAGCATTCCTTCATAAAACTAAGAATTAAAACCCGGATCCCAAAGTATCTATATTCCTCTGCTGATGGCAGATAGCTGTGAAACATGTTAGCAGAGTGTGTGTCACTTTCCCCCTATAGCAGCTGATCCATATACAGGAGACAAGCCTGCAACAGCTAAAGGTGCACCTTTAGTTCAAGTAGTAGAGGTCTGTGCTGTGTATCTAAGGGTGCAAATCCTGCAGATGACTTGAGGTTAGAATGGTTCCATGTGATAGAAATTCTGGGGGAGAGATGTCCTTTTTTAAATTAGGAAATCAGTTAAAAAAACTACATTACAAGAATGTTAAAGTTGCAACGTCAAGTGGGAAATGCCAGAATTAATGTTGCCTGAACATCCCTAAATAGGCCCTGTTGTCTCTGCATTTGGATGCAATATTTTACTTCCCCTGCCTTGTTCAGTGGACAGGATGGTCTAAGTTCTGACAGTTAAATAAGGTTGTGTAATGAATTGGGTTGCTATCTGTAGGACCCCCCCCCCTCATTTGTAGCAAAAGTTGAATGGTGTGTAGTCAGTGAGGCAGGACATGACAGGAAGATCCCAAACTGTGAAATGGGGATAATACAGGCAGTCCCCGGGTTATGTACAAGATAGGGACTGTAGGTTTGTTCTTAAGTTGAATTTGTACGTAAGTTGGAACTGGCATCCAGATTCAGCCGCTGCTGAAACTGACCAGCGGCTGACTACAGGAAGCCTGAGGCAGAGTTTCTCTGCCCCTGGCTTCCTGGAATCAGCCGCTGATCAGTTTCAACAGCAGCTGAATCTGGACGCCTGGGACAGAGCAGCTGGGGTGCTGCCGGGTAGGTCCCCGCAGCGCCGCACCTCGGCGCTGCGGGGACCAACCCGGCAGAACCCCAGCTGCTCTACCCCAGGTGTCCCCAAGTCAGCTGCTGCTGAAACTGATCAGCGGCTGATTCCAGGTAGCCCGGGGAAGAGCAACTGTGCCTCAGGCTTCCTGTAGTCAGCCGCTGGTCAGTTTCAGCAGCGGCTGACTTGGGGACGCCTGGGGCAGAGCAGCTGGGGTGCTGCTGGGTTGGTCCAGTAGTGCTGAGGAGCGGCGTTGCGGGACCAATCAGCAGTGCCCCAGCTGCTCTACCTCAGGTGTCCGTGAGAAAAGCCTGGTCTGCTGGGGGGGGGGGGCACACTAGCTGCGCTCCCACCCCCCAGCAGACCAGGGAGACGTGGGCGGCGGGACCGAGACGCGCTGCGGTCCCGCCGCCCGTGTTCTCCGCGGCTTTGCTCCGCGTCTCCCTGGTCTGCTGCGGAGGCCCCCCAGAAGACTAGGGAGACGCGAAGCAGCTTTTCTCGCCCCAGAGGATGCGGGCGGCGGGACCGCGGCACGTCTGGGCGGTCCCGCCGCCCGCGTCCTCCGGAGCGAGAAAAGCCCCGTTCGTAAGTACGGATCCAACATAAGTCGGATCCGCATAACCCGGGGACTGCCTGTAATGATTTAGTCTCATAAATTCATTAATGTTCGTGAAGAACTCAGATCAAAAAAGCCCATGAGAAAATTAACAGCGTTTGGGTGACTTAAATGAGGCAGGAGTCCCTTGGAATAAGCATTAGGTGAGCATGTAGGTGAGGGGTGGGCAATAATTTTAGATGGGGGGGCACTTCATTAATTTTTTAAGTCAATGGGCGGGTCCAGGACACTTCCATGCTCCCCCTCCCACATACCCTGATTGGCCTGGGAGTGGGGGAGCACGCGAAGTCTTTGCCCCCGCCCTCCGCTTGCCTACAGAGAACTGCTAGCTGTTCTGAGCAGCTGGCGGTTCCGTCTAGGTACCCACCCCCTTGTAGGTCGGGAGGAGACTTCGCGAGCTCCTCCCACCCCAGGCCAATCAGGTCCTGGAGGTGGGAGGAGCATGCAAAGTCTCTCACTCCCTGCCTCCACCCTGCAAGGGGCGTGCAGTACTTAGAGTGAAAGCTCCGCATTCCCCTTGCAGAGTGGAAAGAGACCTCACGTCCTGCCCCGCCCTGCAAGGAGCGTGCAGTGCTTTCACTCTGAGCGCCATGCGCCCCTTGCAGGGCAGGAGGAGACTTTGCGCACTCTCCCATCCCCAGGCCAATTAGGTTCGACTTTACCTTCTTTTAGTGTAGTTTGTTTGGATATAATAGTGGTATGTGTCCCATCTATGTTAAACCAAAGAAGGTTCCCAACCTTCAGGGATCACTATGAAATGCTTATTTTACGTGAATTTTCCAGCAACACTTTTAACTTGGAAAGAAAAAAAAAGCTTTGTATTTAATCCTCACAGTGTAATAGATGAAACAAAAAACAGGACTATGTAGCACTTTAAAGACTTATAAGATACACCAGACTAACAGGACTACATTTCTATCAGTGTAATAGACCTGACTTCAATTCAAAACTGTCTTAAAGAAAGTCACATTGGACATCTTCACAATGTGCTTTCAAAGCAGTAACACAGAAAAAGTGTAGGATGCATACTTGAGATAACTGTGTAGTGAGTGAAAGCTTGGGTTGAAGTTGCTCTGAACAATTAAGGAGAAAAACTCTGTAGTTCATATCATAGAAAATTGTTCTCCTTCCAGATTAGTAAAGTTTAAAATCTAACCGGAAGCAGAACAGAATTTTTAAAATTTTCGTTCTTATTTTAAACAGCCAGTTTATCTTTACAGCTGTAGTCCCATGCCCCCCCTCTCAACACAGACAGGAGGCTGGTCTGGCTGGACTAGGCCCACTGCATTCACTGCACCATGGGTGGGTGGGGAGCTGATCCAGCCCAACCATACAGGAGCCTCCTCCCCAACCCCCCAGCCCCCCAGCTCTGCTTGTGGTGTGGAGCAGTAGGCCAGGCCAGGCTGGAGCAGCCCCCACCTGTGTTGGGAGGGGAGTGCTGCAGCCCAGTCAGCCTACCGGTAACTATGATGTTTAACAGTTAACTGGTTAACCGATTAACCACTGACATTCTAGTAGATAGTGTGTATTTCCTACTTTGTTGTTCTGGGGAATAATTGTAAAATGCTTAGAAGATAAAAAGGGCTAAATATCAATATACAGCAGGTGTCTGAACTGGAATGCAGTCTCTAACTTTGCAGATATATCTCATTTTATTGTACGGAGGGTATAATATTCAGGTCTCTGAAATTTGCAGTAGGGTCAGTCCCTCAATCCCACATTTAGGTGTACCCAGGCAAACCCCTGCATCTATGTGGAGTCTCATTGACTTCAACGGGACTCTGTGTCAGTTCATTGAAGGATGAGCACCTTAGTTGTAAAAGCCCTCAGTCTCATCCTCCCTTTCCTCTAATAAGCCTGTAGCTGAGAAATGTATGTATATATTTATATATTTTGTAGTCCAAGAAAAAGAAGAAGATCCAGTCCTCAGAAAAGGGAGCATCAAAAGACCACTTCTTTACTGAAAAAGACAAGTTGCCAGAGGAAGAGGAAGGTAATGTATGTGCAGATCGCTCAGTTGGCAGATTTGTATTGCCAGAAAGAAGTGAGAATTATGGTGATGAAATATTTTCATAGAACAGATGTTGTTTGGTAGTTGATAGACGATAAGGTCATTGCAGAGAAACGAAATGAATTCTTTGCTTCAGTCTACCTGGCTGAGAATGTTAAGGGGATTCCCACACCTGAGTCATTCTCTTTAGGTGACAAATCTGAGAGATTGTCCCAGATTGAGGTGTCATTAGAGGAGGTTTTGGAACAAATCAATAAATTTAACATTAACAAGTCACTGGGACCGGTTGGCATTCACCCAAGAGTTCTGAAAGAACGCAAATGTCAAATTGCAGAACTATTAACTGTGGTTTGTAACCTATCCTTTAAATCAGCTTCTGTACCTAAAGACTGGAAGGTAGCTAATGGGACGCCAATATTTAAAAAGGGCCCTAGAGGTGACCCTGGCATTTACAGACCGGTAAGTCTAATGTCAGTACCGGCAAATTAGTTGAAACTATAGTTAAGAATAGAATTGTCAGACACATAGATGAACATAATTTGTTGGGGAAAAGTCATCATGGTTTTTGTAAAGGGAAATCATGCCTTACTAGTCTACTAGAGTTCTTTGAGGGAGTCAACAAACATGTGGATAAGAGGGATCCAGGCGATATAGTGTATTTAGATTTCCAGAAAGCCATTGACAAGATTCCTTACCAAAGGCTCTTAAGTAAAGTTAATTGTCATTGGATAAGAGGATAGGTCCTCTCATGGACTGATAATAGGTTAAAAGACAGGAAACAAAAGGTAGGAGTAAATGGTCAGTTTTCAGAATGGAGAGAGGTAACTAGTGATGTCCTCCAAGGTCCCTCCTGGGACCAATCCTATTTAATCTATTTATAAATAATCTGGAAAAAGGGGTAAAAAGTGAGGTGGCAAACTTTGAAGATGATACTAAATTGCTCAAGATAGTTAAGAACAAAGCAGACTGTAAAGAGCTTCAGAAGGATCTCACAGAACTAGGTGATTGGGCAACAAAATGGCAAATGAAATTTAATGTTGATAAATGCAAAGTAATGCATATTGGAAAAATAATCCCAAATACACATGCAAAATGATGGGGGCTAATTTAGCCATAACCACTCAAGAGAGAGATCTTGGAGTCGTTATGGATAGATCTCTGAAAACATCCACTCAATGTACAGTGGCAGCCAAAAAACAAATGGAATGTTAGGAATAATTTAAAAAAGGATAGAGAACAAGACAGAGAATATCTTATTGCCTCTATATAAAACCATGGTACGTCCCTATATTGAATACTGCATACAGATGTGGTCGCCTCATTTCAAAAAAGATATATTGGCATCAGAAATGGTTCAGAAAGAGGCAACATAAAGGATTAGGGGTTTGGAACAGGAGCATATGAAGAGAGATTAAAAAGACTGGGACTTTTCATCTGAGAAGAGGAGAAACTAAGGGGGGATATGATAGAGGTCTATGAAATTGTGACAGGTATGGAGAAAATGAATAAGGAAAAGTTATTTACTTGTTCCCATAACATAAGAACGAATTAAATGAATAGGTAGCAGGTTTAAAACAAACAAAAGGAAGATTTTCTTCACACAGCACAGAGTCAACCTGTGGAACTCCTTGCCAGAGGATGTTGTAAAGACCAAGACTTTAACAGGGTTTAGAAAATAACTAGATAAATTCATGGAAGTTAGGTCCATCAATATTTATTAGCCAGAATGGGTGGCAATGGTGTCCCTAATCTCTGTTTGTCAGGGGCTCGAAATGAGTGACAGGAGAGGGATCACTTGATGATTACCTGTTTCTGTTCACTCCCTCTGGGGCAAGAATCAGGCTAGAGATAACGAGGGAATTGAGACTAGCAGAAGGGCATTGCTGGCACATGATGGCATATATTATATTGGTAGATGTGCAGGTGAATGAGCCAGTGATAGTGTGGCTGATCTGGTTAGATCCTGTGATGGTGTTGCTTGTGTATATATGTGGGCAGAGTTGGCACCAAGGTTTGTTGCAGGGATTGATTCCTGAGTTAGAGTTACTGTGGTGTGGTGTATAGCTACTGGTGAGAATATGCTTCAGGTTGGCGGGTTGCCTGAGGGCGAGGACTGGCCTGCCTCCCAAGGCCTGTGAAAGTGAGGGATCATTGTTCAGGATGCCAGCTATGTACATTGGCCAAACTGGACAGTCCCTATGCAAAAGAATAAATGGACACAAATCAGCTATTAGGAATGGCAATATACAAAAACCTGTAGGAGAACACTTCAATCTCCCTGGACACACAATAGCAGATTTAAAGGTAGCCATCCTGCAGCAAAAAAACTTCAGGACCAGACTTCAGAGAGAAACTGCTGAGCTGCAGTTCATCTGCAAATTTGACACCATCAGCTCAGGATTAAACAAAGACTGTGAATGGCTAGCCAATTACAAAGCAGTTTCTCCTCTCTTGGTATTCACACCTCCAGATCAGCTGCTAGAAGTGGGCCTCATCCTTCCTGATTGAATTTACCTCATTACCTCTAGCCTGATTCTTGCTTGCATATTTATATCTGCCTCTGGAAATTTCCACTACATGCATCTGACGAAGTGGGTCTTTGCCCACGAAAGTTCATGCTCCAATACATCTGTTAGTCTATATAAGGTGCTACAGGACTCCTTGTCGCTTTTCAGATCCAGACTAAAACAGCTATCCCTCTGATTCTTGCATTACCATTGGGGTTAATGTCAAACAGGGATTCCTTGGAATGTAGAAGAAAAATAGGAAATTTCAAGGACTTCATTCAAACAAACTTTTGTTGTTTCAGTCAGTCTGAGCAGATAATGAGCTATTCCATACCCAGTGCAGAGACATCCTGGAAGAGGTAGGAGGGCAGCAAAATCAAAGGGTCAGATTCTGCCTTGATTGACAACTTGTGCCTGGCCCACTCACTTAACAGCGATTGCACAGCATATCGGTCAGGACAGCATTTTTGATTGCATATGGACAATCAACTCCGTGAGGGATCAGTGTCCCTGAGTGGATCTAATGAGCTAGTCAAGAACTAGGTTAGTAAACTATGTAAGAATTAGTGTTATTTCCAAATATTAAATAAATAATTTTCCTTCAGAGACCTGAGCCTAGAAGCTTCTGTATGATGGCTCACAGCAATGAGTCAAATTAATTGATAATTGAGACAGCAATAGAATAGTGCCCTTTTTGTTAGCTAATATTTTCATTGACACTGTTATCCAAAGCAATTATAAAACATTTATGGCATGTGGATCTGCTATGACACCTTCCCTGAGAAAGAGCATGTTGTGTGATTTGACATACATAAAGGGCAGTAAATTATATAGTGATATGTCAGCACATAGAACAAACAGCATTGCATTGTAGAGTTCTTACGTATTGTATTCTGAGTTTCTGAGAGTCAAAGGTACCTCAGGAATGGGCACATTCTAATGCTACAATACCTAGGATTGTACATGGTACCAGCTGCAGTGGTTGTATTTTGTATGTTTGGCCATTACCAAGATAGTTGTAACACTGATTTTATAATCATCACTGTATAGCATGTCTGTGAGCGTAATTTTTTTCTTTGCCTTGTAAACAATATGGGTCCTATGGGAAAGTTCTCATCCGCTTATAGCAACTAGCAGCATGGAGAGGGCAAACTTTGTTCTGTGTTGTAGGTGTTTGGCAGACCAAGATCAGTAGCCGAGAAAAAAGACACCTAAGGAAAGAACGTCTGAAACAAAAAGGTAAACCTCCCATATATGTTTACATGTATGTACAATATGTATTCCGGCTGGGTATCTTACTTCCTTTTTTCTCCTAGAGCCTGTTTACTTCTCAACTGCCTGCCAGTTTCCTTGTCAGTTTGCTCTTCCACAGTAAACAATTCCCATAATTTAACCCATTTGCTAAGGAAAAGACAGAATTTTGGAGTTTCAGCTATTACCCCACGCTTTCATGAAAGCCTACAAATATGTTCTCAGGACTTTGAAAAACAATTGAGATTTACAGACAAGGTGAATAAGAGATCTGCAACAGTTAGGTCATTATTACCAATGCTAATTAAATAATTACCAATTCTAATTAAATAAGACTTTGCACCCACAACACCTCTCCTCTGGTGATCTCACAGTGCTTTCCATGGACCTAGGTAGGAAGGACCTATGTACTTACACTAATTATGTTCTTATTACTCTGGTATGTGAAAACAGGTCCTGAAATGTCTGCATTGAAAAACTTCTTAGTAGTTTAATTCTCTTCCCTAAATCTATTAACACAAAGAAATCCTCAAAAGTAAATACATCAGAACATCTTAATGGCTGGAATTGCAATCCAAAGTGACACAAACATTTGTAGGAAAAGAGAGCCATGTTTTCGAAGGGGTACCACCTCACAGCGCACATGGGTGTTTTTCTAAAAGTGACGCTTGGGCGGAAAATGACGAACTATGATCTGTACAGATATTTAGATGTGTTTGGGACCACGCTCTCTCCATCACTTGGGGTCTTTAAATCAAGGCTGGAAGTCCTTATGAAAGGTATGCTTCCAAGGTTGCATTTTGGGAGTTGCTGAGCACTCTGGCTGCAATCCAGCAAAGCATGTAGGCCATGTACTTACCGTTACTCAACATGAGTAGCTCTATTTACTTCACTGTGACTTTTGTGCTTTAAGTTAAGCATGTGCTTAAATGTTTGCTAAGTTGGGGCTAGATTGCTAAGCAGGTACCATTCCTATTTCAATCACATGTTATCGGGCTATAGGAAATCCCTGGGAGAAATTCAGTAGCTTTATCTAGGCAGGAGGTTAGATTAAATTATTGCAATGGTCCCTTTTGTCATTAGAATATCGGAAGCTATGAAACAAGCCCTAATCCTGCTAAGTGCTGTTTGCAGATTCAGAGCAGGGAGGCCGCTGGGGCAGTGTATGATATGTGGAGGAGGAGTTAGAATCACTTGTGGCCCCTCCTCCCCACACAAAGAACCAGGGAAATGCTTTGTTGACTCTTAGGTTAAGTGTGAAGTGCTGTGGAAGTCCTTTGATGAAAGGCACTATGAAATCATCACCATCTTTTTTATTTAATAAAATTCCTTCTGAGTGCTCTTATATCCGGCAGTCTTGAAAATGCCAGCATTCAACAAAGTAAGTTTATTTTTCTTTTTCCACAAATGGTGCTCTAGATGCAGGAAGGAAACCTAAAGTTCCTTTTCTTTGTTTTCCTTTAGCACTATGTGCCCATATTTCTTGAGTTCATTCTTTCTTGTCTGGAAGAATGGACAAGGCTCCTTTGAAATATCGGCATAGAGAGTATGCTTATTAAGTTTGCAGATGATACCAAGCTGGGAGGGGTTGCGACTGCTCTGGAGGACAGGGTCATAATTCAAAATGATCTGGACAAATTGGAGAAATGGTCTGAGGTAAACAGGATGAAGTTTAATAAGGACAAATGCAAAGTGCTCCACTTAGGAAGGAACAATCAGTTTCACACATACAGAATGAGAAGCACTTTAAAGACTAAGAAGATGGTTTATTAGGTGATGAGCTTTCGTGGGCCAGACCCACTTCCTCAGATCAAATTGTGGAAGAAAATTGGCATGACCATATATACCAAAGGGGTATATGATCTGAGGAAGTGGGTCTGGCCCACAAAAGCTCATCACCTAATAAACCATCTTCTTAGTCTTTAAAGTGCT
The DNA here is from genome assembly GCF_049634645.1 of Pelodiscus sinensis. Taxonomy (NCBI): domain Eukaryota; kingdom Metazoa; phylum Chordata; order Testudines; family Trionychidae; genus Pelodiscus; species Pelodiscus sinensis. The sequence continues at coordinate 18,876,942 of NC_134713.1, forward strand.
GCATAGTTCTGTCGTTTGTTTCAGCTAGACCAGACTAAGGGTATGTCTAGACTACATGCCTCTGGCGACAGAGGCATGTAGATTAGACTACCCGGCATAGGAAAATGACACGGCGATTTAAATTATCGCCGCTTCATTTAAATTTACATGGCTGCCGCGCTGAGCGATCAGCTGTTTGTTGGCTCAGCGCAGTAGTCTGGACGTTCCGTGGTCGACATCAAAGGCATTTGTCGACCTCCCAGGAGGCATACCTGGGAGGTCGACAAATGCCTTTGATGTCGACCGCGGAACATCCAGACTACCATGCTGAGCCGACAAACAGCTGATCGGCTCAGCACGGCAGCCATGTAAATTTAAATGAAGCGGCGATTATTTAAATCGCCGCTTCATTTTCCTATGCCGGGTAGTCTAATCTACATGCCTCTGTCGCCAGAGGCATGTAGTCTAGACGTACCCTAACATGGCTACATCTCTATTACTATTCAGAATGGGAAGCGACTGTCTAAGAAGAAGTATGGCAGAAAGGGATCTAGGGGTTATAGTGGACCACAAGCTAAATATGAGTCAACAGTGTGACGCTGTTGCAAAAAAAGCCAGCATGATTCTAGGATGCATTAACAGGCAGGAGCAGCCTGAGGCCAGCTGTGGCAGCTGGCACCCTAGGCAGAAGGTGCGATCAGCACCCCTGCCTGCACGGCCGTCAATGACCGTGATATCATCACGGGGCACCCCGGTGGCGCCCTAGGCAACTGCCTAGTTTGCCTAGGTTCACGGGCTGCCTCTGTTAACAGGTGTGTTGTGAGCAAGACACAAGAAGTCATTCTTCCGCTCTACTCTGCGCTGATTAAGCCTCAGTTGGAGTATTGTGTCCAGTTCAGGGCACCACATCTCATGAAAAGTGTGGAGAAATTGTTGAAGGTCCAGAGAAAAGCAACAAGAATGATTAAAAGTCTAGAGAACATGACCTATGAAAAAGACTGAAAGAATTGGGCTTGTTCAGTTTGGAAAAGAGAAGATTGAGAAGGGACATGATAGCGGTTTTCAGGTATTAAAAGGGTGTCATAGAATCATAGAACCATAGAGCTGGAAGATACCTCAGAAGATCATGAAGTCCAGCCCCCTGCCCTAGGCAGGACCAATCCCAACTAAATCAACCCAGCCAGGGCTTTGTCAAGCTGAGACTTAAAAATCTCTAGGGATGGAGACTCCATTACTTCCCTAGTTAACCCATTCCAGTGCTTCACCACTCTTTAGTGAAATAGTTTTTCCTAATATCCAATCTGGAGTCTCCCACTGCAACTTGAGACCATTGTTCCTTGTTTTGCCATCCGTCACTACTGCGAACAGCCTCTCTCCATCCTCTTTGGAACCTCCCGTCAGGAAGTTGAAGGCTGCTATCAAATCCTCCCTCCCTCTTCGCTTCTGCAGACTAAACAGTCACAAGGAGGAGGGAGAAAACTTGTTCTTCTTGGCCTCTGAGGATAGAACAAGCAGCAATGGGTTTAAACTGCAGCAATGGAGGTTTAGGTTGGACATTAGGAAAAAGTTCCTAACTGTCAGGGTGGTTAAACATTGGAATAAATTGCCCAGGGAGATAGTGGAATCTCCATCTCTGGAGTTATTTAAGAGTAAGTTAGATAAATGTTTATCAGGGATGGTCTAGACAGTATGGGGTCCTGCTGTGAGGGCAGGGGACTGGACTCGATGACCTCACAAGGTCCCTTCCATTCCTAGTATTCTATGACATTTCTTAATCCTGTGAAGGGGTCACTGTTGAGCTGTGTGAAGCCTTCCTTTCCCAGGTGGGCTGAATGTGTGATATTGTAACCCACATTCCTTCTGGGTGTGGTGAATGGTTCCATCTAGTGGCGCTGAGATCACTTACAGAGAAAATAATGAGTGCTCTACAGCTTTAGCCAGTGAGGAGCAACCTAGGCTAGAGAGTGGGCTGCATAAGTGGCCTTCCTTTATCTCAGTGGGTCGCAAGAGTGTAGTAACCAAGACTGTCTCCCGGGTTAGGGTAGTTTTGCTAACCACACTTGTGCGCCTAGAATTTGCAAGGTGTGCCGATTGCACCATAGCAGTACTTTGATTGGATCCAGAGGGAATGCACAATCCTTGAAACCAATTGTAGCCAGGTCTCCCTGGCGGCAGGGTGACCTAGTGGTTAGATCCCTGAATTAGCTGGCAGAAAAGGGGTGTAGAACCCTGCCACTGGTGCCCCAGCCTAGAAACTCCAGCCCACTATATGGGTATAGTTGGGGGCAGGGCCCCAAGAGCCCAGATTTTCCCCTTAGCTAGGATTCTAGCAGGTTTCCCCTTTGTCCTAGGAGATGAAGTTAGAGGCTTACATTCTCCTGTGGCTGGCCAAGTGGACAGGCTTTGGTTCCTGTCCTGCAGACAGCAGAACCACTCTCCTGTCTCCTGGCTCGTCAGCCCCTAACTGTGCCAGGCTCCTTCCTTTTATCCTTCCTTCAAGCCTGACATTGGCTACAGGTAAAGCAGGGTGGGGCTAGCTGGGCCAAAAGGCTTTGTTTGACTCCTGTGATGCCAGGCCCGCCTCTCTTCACTCCCTCATACCAGTGTTGTGTGCAGTTTGCTTGCACCTGATTTCACGTGCACTCGCTTTATATGCATGCCACTTTAGTAATACCTTTAGGAAAAAAACTACATGGTTGAAAACCAGCAGAGTCAGGCAACCCTGTGTGTGGGCAACTGTAAACAAAATGTTTGGCAAAAAGTTACTTAGAACCCTGTTGGCCACATGTGGCCCTTGGGCTGCAGGCTGCCCACCACTGGCCTTAGCTAGCAGCCAGTTGGTTTTAGCTTGTGTGGTAGAAGCTCATGCTTTAAGCTCCAGAGGTTCCAGGTTTGATTCTGCCAGCAGATGAGAGGGGTCTGTCAGTGGTATACTACCTTCCAAGTGCGCTCAGCTTCTGCCAACCCCAGAACATGGGGCTCTGTATTTTTGCTTCTGTGTGTGTAACTATATTCAGTGGGCTTTGAATCAGGTCCTTAGTGAAGTCAAAGGCCATCTTTCCATTGATTTTGGATCAGGCCCGACATTTTTGTTTAAACTGTGCAAGATCCCTACCCTATTTTTAAAAAAATCCATTTTTAAATGTTTGTTTTCAAGAAAACCCTAGCAGAGCATCGCCCGGTACCTTGATGGTTGAAGCAGTCTGTGATGGGGATTGGAAACTGACCATTGGGCCACACGCTGTGAGTGGGATGGAGGACAACAGCAGCAGTGGAAAGGGAACTCACTGTGAGTCAGGGGCTAAGACAGATGATGGTTCCGCTGTAAGGAACTCAGAAGCCACAAGAGAAGAATTTGAGCCCACACAGTCTGAAGAGGATGTTTTTACCAATGTAGGTGAGTGTTCCCAATAAATCTACCCGCTGCAGGAGTGTAGACTTTGGGCAAGAGATTGTTCAGCCAGTTCTTTTAACTTGCTTTTATTGGATTTTCTTCCAGCTTGTTCATTGAACAGTGTTCACACTAGACTTTCCCCCTCACAATATGGTAAAGGACCAAAAATAGCTAGGGAGGAAAGAACTGTGGAGAGTCGGTCTGTGTCAAAAGCTGGGGACAGATTTCTAGGTGTTTCTCTCCATTTTAGCAGACGCAAATTGCAAATGCATTGGTGGTGCAGTTTTGTGCTCACAGTATGAGTCATTTGGAGTGTAAAGTTCATAGCTGCACCAGAAAATGAGAGTTAGACCTAAACAGCAGGTGCAAAACTGAATCTGTAAACGTCAATGCTCAGTCAAGAGACACTCTGGCATTCAGGAGGCCTGAGTTTTAGTCCCAGCTCTACTACTGACCTGCTATGTGACATTAGGCAAGTCATTTCTCCTCTCTGTAAATTTTTTTTCCCTCTCACTATTGGTTTGGCTTCAGATCAGGGACTGTCTCTCACCACATTTGTATAGTTCCTAGCATAGCAGAGCCCTCATATTGGTGATGGCTTGCATTATCTGTGATACCAATAATATTAAGGCAAGGCTAACGGTTTGATCTTTAATATCGTCCGTTTCTCTTCCTAAGTTTTGAGAATATGTGATAAAAAAGTTGGAAAATGAAATAAAGTACATTTGCAGTAGGTAATTCCTCTTTTATGGTTATTTTTAAGTCTACTTAATTCATCAGAATCTTATTTTCATTAAGGTCCATCCAATTGGATTGAATTATACTCAAATCAGTGAGATGATTTGTCTTCAGTAACACAGTGGGCCAGAGATGTAAGATTGTATAACTTAAGATTCCTTCATGCTCAGATTCTATTATAAAGTAACAAGTTATTAGATGTACTTACGTGACAGGGATGTTGATGTAACCTACACATTCAGGAGCCACAGGATGGTCATCCTACCTTAATTTTCACTTTCTTACAGTGTCAGTTGCTTTCCTTGCTGCACTTCTTTCTTTGCCCCATCAGGAGGGATGTGTGTGTATTAACATGATTTTGTACTCCCTTAGGGTATGTCTACACTAGCCCCCTAGTTCGAAGTAGGGAGGCTAATGTAGGGATTCAAAACTGCAAATAAAGCCCGGGATTTAAATATCCCGGGCTTTGTTTGCATGTTCCCGTCCGGTCGCCATTTTGAAATTCCACTAGCCTGAAGTAACTGCCCGCGGCTACACGCGGCAGTGAAACAGCAATTCGAACTAAGTCCTTAGTTTGAATTAACTGTTATTTCTCCTGGAATGAGGTGTAACAGTTAATTCAAACTAAGGACTTAGTTCAGATTACTGTTTCGCTGCAACATGTAGCCGCAGGCAGTTACTTCAGGCTAGTGGAATTTCAAAATGGCGACTGGATGGGAACATGCAAATAAAGCCCGGGATATTTAAATCCCGGGCTTCATTTGCAATTTCGAATGCCTACATTAGCCTCCCTAGTTCGAACTAGTGGGCTAGTGTAGACATACCCTTAGATTCAGTGGATCAAATTCCGAGCTGATTTGTAAGAAGGATTTCATGCAAATTATGTGTAAGTGCATGAGGGTTCAAATATGAGTAAGTCTAGAATGAGTGTAAGTTGGTGCACTTTCAGAGCATCAGAAAGAGAGATAAACTTCCTGAAGACTAATGGTATTTCTACACTGCAGTCTGATGTGTGACAGCAGGATAGGTCACACTATGCTAGTGTGTCTAAAAATAGCAAGATAGACATGGGTGGCACAGGCTCAGCATGGGCTAGTTTATATACCTAAAATCCAAATCACACTTGCACAGCCCATGCTGAAAGCCATGCCATCACGTCTATACTGTATTTTTAGCCTGTCTTGCACAGAGAACCATGGGTGTATCTGCCGGTGCTACAGTCCCCGGTCAGGTTGCAATGTAGACAAATCAGAGGCTAACTTTTTCAGACTTCATGGTCCTCCCAACAGTTGCAGCAGCATTGTCCACAGGGTTGGGGAGGAGAGAGACTGAAACATTTTGAATGTGTCTGTTTGAAACCATGTGCACCAATTCTGAATGCCTTGTTTGGATTTGGGTTTGTTTTTTAATCCAGGAACATGGGATGTTGCAGAAGCAAAAGCTTATCCTCTAACCTTTGGGACTTTACCAGAGCTGTCTGTGGAGTTAAGTGAGTGGTCTTTCTGTGGACACTTTTTATTCACTTCCTCACACATTTTTAAACATCCACATTCCCAGATATTCAGGCACTTAATAATTCTCCCCACCATTATTAGCAGTATTTCAGTGTTTTCTCTCACAGCTTGTTCACGTTTGAAATCCAATGCTCCAATCTTATAGTGACTGATTTTAGTGTATTTCCTTGAACACAGTCCTACCCTTTGTGTTATCCTTGTATGACTTTAAAGCTGAAGATATATACTTACCAGTTATTTTAAAAAATCTAAATAGTACCATATTGATCAATAACTAACTACGCTTTAGATCAGATAACGAGAAAACACCAACCCCTCCTCAAATATTGCTCCACCAGCAAACTCTCTTCTCATAATCCACCATAAATATTTGGGCTATGCAATGTGTCCTGAAAGCTAGCTAATTCAGGCTCTATCAGACCAAGGGAGAAGGGTGGGAAGCCACAGTTCAGCCTTGTGGAGAACACTTTAGCAGTAACATATTCATTTTTACATGTAGGGAATTCTAGCTTGAGATCCTCTGCTGATTACAACTGCCGGGAGAGAAGCAGTCTTTTTTGGACTTTTCATTTCACTTCAGCTTCATCTGTGCATTCCCATATCTCACCTACAATTGTATATGCTTCTTCTTTTGTCTATATGGATCCTGAGTGGTTGAAGTAGTGACACAGTAGACAGCATAACACTGACTTACCACTGTGCAGTACTGATGAGCAAAAAGGTGGATGTGGAGTTTAAGATCCAGAATTCTTATTAGAATATTTTGAAAAGATTTAGTCTTGTATTGGTTTGTATACAAGACTCTCCATTGACTTCAACAGGAGTTTTGGATGTACAAGGAATGCAGAATCTGGTCCTAAACATTTAGGACATGTTAAGTGAAAGCATGCATACCAGTTTTCCCTCTAAGCTGCATGGCAGCACAGCTTCGCAGGTGATTAATCAGCCCCACCCAGTCAGAGGCTCAGGGCTCCATGCCATGCATCTTAGAGGGAACACTGATGCATACATATATACATACAGCATATATGTTGAGCTGTGCAAGCCAAAAAAAACATAATTCTGCCCCACAGCAAGACATTTCATATATTTTTCAATCTTGCATTAACCCAGTGGTCTGAGATATCACGAGACAACATGAGAGAGACAAACATCATTGCTCTCATCCTTGTTAGTGAGTGCATCAAAACGGCAAATTGCTACAGGGTAGAAACTGCAGAAACAGAGAAAATATTTAGGGAAAGGTTGAAAAAAGGCCACAGAAACCAGCAAAATATCATATTATTGGACATGATGAAGAGTCAACAACAATATTAAGAGAAGAACTAATCTATAATATAAGTAGTATCAAAGATCAATGTTCTGTAAGGAGTTACTTAGCACTTGTAATAGTGAACTCTGCTGTTTTAATTACTTAAAGAGAGGCTAGATTGGCACGGATGCTTTTGCGCAAAAGCACTTTTTGCGGAAAAGCGTCCGTGCCAATCTAGACGCAGTCTTGCGCAAGAAAGCCCCGATGGCCATTTTTGCCATCGGGGCTTTTTTGTGCAAAATGGTTCTCAGTTGTCTACACTGGCCCTCTCTTGCACAAATGCTTTTGCACAAGGGCTTTTTCCCGAGTGGGAGAGTCATTGTATTTGCGCAAGAACACTGATGATCATACATTAGATCGTCAGTGTTCTCGTGCAAATTCAAGTGGCCAGTGTAGACAGCTGGCAAGTTTTTCCGCTAAAGCAAATGCCTACATGTAAAAAGGAATAACTAAAGGCCTGATTCAACTCTCTTTCAAGTCAGTAGGAGTCTTTCCATTGACTTAAATAGGGGAGTTGGATCTGGCTTTATATCAGATGTATAATGGATGAGGTTTTTGTTTTAGGGACTGAAACTCCAATTTGACATCCCAAAAGTCATTTGCCAGCCAAACAGATTACGACTTTGGACAATACATGCTCAATCACTGTTCAGAGGGATATTCTGATAGTAATGTAATCATGTGCTGTCCTTGTTCAGCCTTTGAATAAGTTCAGTGTTATGAGCAACACAAATTAATTTTTGCAGCTTAAATTCCATAATACTGCAGCTGTGCTGGTCAGGAAAAGATTAATTGGCCTTAACAACGTGAATATATCTAAGTGATTGTTTTTGGTTTTGTTTTTTATTAAAAGGCGTACTTGTTTCTATTCAGGTAATCTGAAGAGTAAATCATCTCAGGATGGCCCCTCCAAATATCACTGGAATGCCAGCTTATCCTTCCTCGCAGTGGATGATGCATGGCTTGGCCAGCGTATGTTCATTTTCTGACTGATTAATTTGTTCATTGTCTGTGGAGAGATGAGTGCAGGTTGCTTTTTGCCTTTGTCATTTGAGCATAAAAAAACACACACCATCTACCAACGAAGTATCTTTTGGCCAGTGGGACTGCTTGTTTGAGGAAGCCAAGGAGTAATCAGTTTGCTCTCAGGGTACAATTCAGATCGGTCTGATTTTCTGAAGTGCTGATTCACTCCAGCTTGAAATCAATCGGAACTGCAAGTGCTTTACATCTCTAAAAATCTGGCCCATATTTAATAATATGGTCAATTGTCATTTAAAAAGTTTCTTCATGCATCTTTTATAAATACACTTCATTTGGTTTTTTTTTGACATTTACAAATCAAATTTATTTTTTAGCATTTAGTTGTATATCTTGGGCACATCTATCACCTTGAACAAGATTCTTCATTATTTTTTACAATATATTTCTAATGAATTTCTTTTCCAGTTTCTTATGCTCGAACATAGTGCTGCAGTGTTTGTGTTGCAGACATTTCAGGGAATTGTTTATTTATTTGTTTTTAAGATTGTGTTATTTTTTTAACATTCACAGAAACATTTTTAATTTCATAAAACTTGGGTTTTGCAAAACCTAAATTTGGGAGTAAATTTGACTTTACAGTATCTCTTTAAAGATTTGTTTTATAATAGAATGTCAGCATGAATTTTGAAGATTTTTCACTTTTGTTAAAATGACAGTTAAAGGAACACTGTGGATATAATTTCTAAAATTTAAAAAACATGTTACTAGTCAGCATTGGTTATTAAAATTAAAAACAAAAGTTAGATTTGTTTTTTATTATTTCATAGATTCCAAGGCCCAAAGGGATTATTGTGATCAACGTACTTTGAGTATTTTGTTTAGTTTCACTATCCAAATTGAATGAAGTGAGAAGAGTAAAGTGGACAGCTAGTAGCTGATTTCACATCTTGTTTTCCATGTACTAGCATGATGCTGGAATGTTTGGAGGAAATGGTTTCATTGATAAATTTTTAATTTTTTTTTTTAATAAAAATATTCATATTAACATATGTTAAACTTATTTAAAAAAACAGAACCTAAATGGGGATCCTGTTAGTGTCCCTTAAAACATGAGGAGTGAAATCTTGGACCCCATGAAGTCAGTAGGAGAACTCCCATCAGTTTCACTGAAGTCAGGATTTCAATGAAGGTTTTCCACTGGAAAGTGTTTTTTTAATTTTATAATCTGTGTGAAAGATTTATATGGATAGGAAGATGAGGTTGGCACAAGCAGTGGCCAGATCCAATCTGCACAGTGAGAGACTCAATGACCTAGCCTATGCAGATGACCTGGCCTTGGTTGTCGACAGCTCAGAGAACCTCCAGCAGATGCTCGATGTCACCAGCTGAGCTGTCAAGTGGATGGGCCTCCACATTAATGCAAAGAAGTGTGCCTCCCTCCACATTTAGGGCAGCATCAGGGATCTGGTGAGTCCCATGTGGTTTTACTGGCATCTAGGTACACCCACAAGAGTTCACGTCCAACAGACCTCTGAGGATACAATTGAAGAGATTCTGCAAGATGTGACCTTCATCGATGACTCTCTGCTCGCCCCATGGCAAAAGATAATGCACTGAACATGTTCCTGATACCCCACATCTCATCCTCATGCGCTTGGCCATGGCACCCCCTGGACACAGCAGACAACGCCATCCAGCAGCTGGTGAGGAAATGACTCTGCCTCCCCCAGAGGGCCAGGACGTATATTATCTATATCTCTCAGAGGCAGGGCACCATCAACGTTCCTCAGATGGGCGATCTCTGCAACATGGTGGCGATCACCACATCTTCCACATCCTGACGTGCCTGGAGCCGAGTGTGAGGAGCATCACTGAGAGCACAGTGTGGGACATGCTCAGGAAATGCATCCCCAGGGCTCCTCTGAGCAGGACGTCGCCACGTACCTCAGCAGTTCACTGGAGGCCGAGTTTGGGAGAGGTGGGGAGACCTGTCCTTGCAGTACCTTATGACGACTGGGGAAGAGGATTGGCTGCTGCTGGACATAGTTGAGAAGTGCCAAGAGCTGGGAGTCCTGGTGCTGCACGTCAAGACCTGGAGCCCGGGGTTATGAGGTTCATATTCACGTCCTGCTCAGAGAGGGCTTGGGCACGTGGAACTCCCACTGTGAGTTGGTGCTACAAAAGTGCAGCCTTGGTCTGCACCACACCCAGCTCATGAGGCAGCTGATGGTGTCTGACACCACCATCAGTGCCAGGATGACAGACTAAGATGAGGGACATGGCCAGGAAACCCCCCTTCTTCCTTCACTAAACAAGACTATATATCCTTTCACAGGAGACACACAAGACTGCTGATCAGGGACATGGATGAGTGAATGAGACCGCTGCTGAGAGATATGGTTAAGTAAATCACCTGCGTCCTTTCCTGATGGATTGTGTATCTTTTCACTGAAGACCCACAAGACACGGACAGACCATGAGACACACTCCACTAAGTGATGCACTCCACCCATGTTCCTAAGTGCTTAAACTGCCATAGACGGTTATTCTGTGCCCTTTATAGGTCGCATCCCTGAGGACACTTATTCACTGATGCATCAAAAACCCACCCTCCTTAATCCGGGACAACGCTGATTATGTACTGCTATGTATCTCATTAACCGTGTAAACCAATACTTGTATTTCCTCATAACTCAAGCTTAACCTGGGATGTACAGTGCCTTCCTTTTTAACTTGTATCTTGTAAACTTTATTTGGAACATTAGCTTTAATAACACCTTTTCAATCTAATTACACTTCTGCCGGTGGGATACTCTATCTTGCACGATTGCTTTCATCTCTACTTTCTATGGCCATGATAACTAACAAAGCTATGATAACTAATGATTGAATAGAAGAAGCAGATATTAATCTGCTGGCATCTTTCCATTTCTGCCCAGCACTAATTAAGATTCTGGAACAGATGCACAGCTTTCCTGTCACTGGATTTTATAAATAACATGTTCCCAGACCATTGCTCACTGGAGCTGTTTAGGTGTGCCAGGCATTTGGCATTATAATTTCTGAGCCTAGTCCTGGCTATACATGAGTAAGGAGGAAGACAGGATAGGTGCTCTTCCATTGGTATTTCCTTGTATTTTATTTGGCATATGCTACTGTTTGAGCATTTTTTATTTGATTCCCAGATGGATAGGAAAACAGAGCTCTTCTGCTTCCACGGAATGGCATCAAGTTTAACTGATGGCTTGAATATAGAGCTGTGAACTCAGCAGCTGTTGCTATTTACTGTTCATTTTAATTGAAAGAGGAAATGGAAAGTTTTCTGCACACAGCAGCAGCTTTTTTGTTATTTATTATTATCATTATTATTATTACTATTATTATTACTACAGGATAGCAGATGGAAGGAAAATGTCACTAGAACATACTTCTTCGATTTAGTTGAGATAATGCCTGGCATTTGGGTTTGTGCTGGCATGTGACTTAGCTTTTTAAACAACGCCTATTAACTCTTTCACATATGAGGGCTGTGTCTACACTGGCCACTTATTCCGGAAAAACAGCTGCTTTTCCGGAATAACTTGCCAGCTGTCTACACTGGCCCCTTGAATTTCCGGAAAAGCACTGACGATCTACTGTAAAATCATCAGTGCTTTTCCAGAAAAACTATGCTGCTCCCGTTCTGGCAAAAGTCCTTTTCCGGAAAACTGTTCCGGAAAAGAGCCAGTGTAGACAGCACAGATTTCTTTTCCGCAAAAGGCCCCGATCGCGAAAATGACGATCGGGGCTTTTTTGCAGAAAAGTGCGTCTACATTGGCACGGACGCTTTTCCGGAAAAAGTGCTTTTCCGGAAAAGCATCCTGCCAATGTAGACGCGCTTTTTCCGAAAATACTTATAACGGAAAACTGTTCCGTTTTAAGCATTTCCAGAAAATCATGCCAGTGTAGACGTAGCCGAGGACTAAATATGTCACTTTGAATGGAAGACTGCAAGAGGTTACTCCTACCCATTGAGTCAATTCCTTTTCATTTCTCTAGCAGTTTTTTGACAGGTGTGCATAGTGGTGAGAGCAAGGGATGAAGCATCATGAGCCTGGGGCTGTATTCTTAGCTCTGCTCCAGACTCATGGGCAAATTGCCCTCCCTGATAATAATAATGACCTATTCCACTGCATGTGGGGTGAGTTGCGACTTGTGTCCCAGCAATCAGTGTTAACAGTTTATCTGGTAGGCTGAGGAAAAAGTCTCCAGTCTGGAGTTAATAGTTAATAACACTGCTTTTGTGAAAGTGGCCAAGGGATCTTTTGGGGTACATACTGTATTTACTACACACTTATTTTGAAATAAGCTATTCTGGAATAGTTATTCCGAAATAGCTTATTTTGAAATATCACATCTACACTGCAGGGAGACCTCAAAATTAGTCTGAGGCAGGCTTCCCTAATATAGACTTGTTATTTTGATTTAAAGCCCCAGGAGGCACCGGGGAGGAATAACTTAGAATGGCCTTGATGAGGGGCTATTTCGAAATAGCAGCATTGGAGCATCTATACATGCCTTATTTTGAAAAAGCTATTTCAGTGTAGGTGGTTATTTCTTGTAGAATGAGATTTACAGATTTCAGAATAAGCCGTCTGTTATTTTGAAATTATTTCAAAATAATGGAATGGCTGTGTAGACACTCGCATTGTTATTTTGAAATAACACTAGTGATCTCGAAATAACAGTGCAGTGTAGATGCACCCTTAATGACCGCAAGGGTAATTTTTACATATTATTCAGAAGACGTCATCTTTAGAAGCACAGTACCTCAGTGTCACAGGGAATTGGTTCATTATTGACCCAGAAGGGAACATATGACTGTGATACCAAGCACTATGGGTGTAGTTTAGGAGGATGGAGGGCATTGCTCCCCCCGACAAAGGAGTAGGGTGGTGTCAAGCAGAGTCACATAACACTCCATCCCCATTTCTGCAAGCATCAAGCTGCCCTGCAAGGCTTGCTCTGTCCAGATTGCACTTTCCTAAACTAATTTTTAGACTTTTAGGTGCATGTTTTCTCTTTAAATACATGTAAATATTTCTCACTTTAACTCATATACTTGAACTCATTTAATATTCTGTCTTATTTTGTTAATAAACTTGTTTCACTATTAATTGAAACCAACAGTGGTGTGCTTGAATCAAAGTGAATGTTAACTCCAGTTAATGTGGCAAGCTGAAGCTCTGTCTCTTTAGAGGACCAAATGGGACTTATTGCTTCTCTGAATCATGCACAAGAGAGCTAGGCATTACAGAGCATGTGCTTTGATGGAGATTTGAGACTAAGGAGGTGTTGGGGTTACCTTTTTGTTTGTCTGTCACCATGGCTGGTGGTACCCAGAGTGTAATGGTGTGCGGTGGGCATGCTGCTGGGGTCAGAGTTGCTGGACAGAGCTGCAGCTATACATAGACACTCAAGGTGTGACCTGCATGCTTGTAGGCTGGTTGGCTATGTCTACACTGCAGCGCTATTTCAGGATACCAGAGGTATCTGCGTCTTTTGAGCATACCCATTATTTTGAAATTCCAACTTCCCTGTAAACTATTCCAACTTCCCTGTAAATCCTATGCCACGAGGAGCAAGGGAGGTTTCGGAATAGTGATTTATTTCAAAGTAAGTGTTGGGTAGACAGTGCCAAATTTTGAAATAAGCTATTTCAAAATAACATCAAAATAAGATACAAAATTTGCATAGCTCAAATTGCGTATCTTATTTTAACCTACGGTGCAGTGCAGACACACCTATTGTGAGCATCTCAGGCAGAGAGTTATTGTCACTCCACCAGAGTTCTGCCTCACATTGGTTTTTACTTGCAATTCAGGAAGTAATATAGCAGGGAAAAGTTAAGTGTAGCTGTACAGAATGGTGGGCTCATATTCACAGTTTATGTTTACTTATTCCTAGCTCTGTCTGGATCATTCATTTGGACATGTCTTCATCTATTCTACAAGTGTTCATTTACCCAACATATATGTACTTGGATTTATTATGGATGTTAAAATGTGTTTACTCGAGTAAACATGTAACCACTGAAAATGTCAGTGATTACACATTTACATTCCGGGGAAGGGGGGCAGAGAGGCAGGTCCTATGGAGCCACCTGCCCTCCCACCTATGCTGCTGTCTCTATATCACTATCACATCCCTGTGTTTTACAATATACTGCATTAGAAAATGATTCCTTCCTTATGATTAAGAAAATACATGTGTGAGTGTCTAAAGTATGTTTTTAAAAATAATTTTAAAACTATTAAAATTATTTGAGCAATACATTCATTATCATTATATTACATTGGCATCAAGTTGGACAAAGCATTTTTTTTTTTAAATTCTCTTATAGCTGGTAGCAGTGTTTTGATGCTGATGCCTTTTCAGTTTGAAGAAGCCTTTTCTGCTAGCTCAGAATTGATTTACATTTGTTATTTTTAGAAGACATGGTAGGTTAAAAGTTTTCTTTCGTGTTTTAAACATCCTTATCTCTGTTAAGATCTGAGGTTCTTAGAACAGTTTTGTACTGCTTGTTTGCCTTTTACTCTACCCTTAGTTTGGACAAAGAAATTAGACTGGTCTGTTTTGCTTTCTGGTTTTCATTCACAAGCGCAGTGATTCTCAGACTGATTGGTGAATCACTTCTGTGGTATTCTGTGAAGAGTTGGCATGTTGGGCTGAATTTTCAAAGGTACCAGGCACCTAAAGTTGCAGATAGAGGCCAAGGGAGATTTTCAAAGGTGATTAAGACCATCATTTTTACTAGAGTGAATTGAAATCATTGGGAGGTAGCAGGGGTGGCCTGTCCATATAGGCGAACTAGACGGTCACCTAGGGCACCAAGTTAAATGGGGTGCTAAATGGTGGCGCAATATCATTGAGGGGTTTGGAGGTGGGGGTGCCGATTGCATCATTCGCGTAGCGTGCCAGTTGCTGGCAGCTAGTCTAGGGCCGCCTCTGGGAGGTAGGTGACTTTGAAAATCCTAGTAGGTGCCTATCTGCATCCATAAGCGCCTCAATAACATTGTAAATCTGGCTTATGATGCTGCCTCTATTTCACCTCCTTATTTGTCTCTCTGAGAAACAGAATAGATGGAAAAAGGAAGATGAAATCAAGAGAGTGTGACTAAATTACTTTCAGAAAAGGAAAAGATGCACTGAGGACATTTACAAATAGCTTAAATAAGGATGTTAAATATTGGTTAATTGAATGGTTGATTAACCTCATGAATTCTTATCCGTTAGTCGACTATTCTATAGTCCCTGGAAGGTAGGGCCAGCAGCCAGTGTGCTCTGGCCCCACTCCCAAAGAGCCCCCTGCCACTCCATGC
This sequence comes from Pelodiscus sinensis, assembly GCF_049634645.1. NCBI lineage: Eukaryota > Metazoa > Chordata > Testudines > Trionychidae > Pelodiscus > Pelodiscus sinensis. Next base: position 18,892,224 of record NC_134713.1, read on the forward strand.
TGCTGCCTCTGTATCAGAGGCAGCAGCGTGGGGTGCCAGGTGGGAGCTGCTCCGTGAGGGGAGCCACTTTAAAAACCAGCTCTCCTCGCGGACCGGCTGCCTGTTGCCCTGCACTGCTACCTCTGATACAGTGGCAGCAGTGCAGGAGGTAGCAGTCCCTGTCTGGGGTGGGTCTGAGCTCCCAGACCTGGCGTGAGCCGGAACTGAGCCGGACTGCCCGCCTTCCCAGCTCCTAATATACTTTAAATGCACAGCTGCAGCAGGGGTAGGTCCCAGACCCAGTACAAGCTAGGACTGAGCTAGGCTGCTAGCCAGCCTGCTAAAAATGTACTGTTGCGTGGGGGGAGGAAATGCGTGTGGTCTATAGCATTAACCTATAAGCTTTTGCTTATCGGTTAACCTGCTAATCGACTACACTATTACACCCCTAAACTTAAATCCTTTCCTAGTATTTCACTTCCCTCTGAGCAATTGCTTTAGCTGCTATGGGGATTCTATGCCACTGTGAATGGAAGAGGAGATGGTCCGGGAAACAATCTCTCTGGTAAGATGTGGACCACATTAACATGCTGCAATCTCTGCAAACATTTCAGGGAATCTTTTAAAATGTTCTTAATGAAATTAAAACATTTCAGTTAATATCAGGTTTTGTAAAGCCTGTTTCCCAAAGGGAACAGGGAAGGAGCTTTTATAGACTCTCTGCATGTGTTTGTGGCTTTCTTTACTTGTCCTTCTGGCCCAAAGAAGTTAATCCCTTGGTGTACATTTAACATTAAATTGATAAATGTTTTTAATACAATGCCAAAATTCCCTTGTGCAGACAGTAAGGTATTAGATGTTTTATGTAATGTTTGTTTTGCTAGTCCAGACTGATGAGGAAGTAATATTACAGATTTGAATGTAATTTATTCATGTACTCTTATTAACAGATGATCCCTTAGCAGCTGACCTCAATTCCGATTGGAATGCTCCCACAGAGGAGTGGGGAAACTGGCTGGGAGAGGAGGATACATGCACAGGACCAGAGAGAGAGAAGGTGAGGGAATGATGTAAGTGAATGGGTCAGAATTGCCATGTTCAATGAAAAACAATCAAGGAAGAGCCTGAGTGGAAAGGGGCTGTAAATGAGCTGCTCCGCAGCGGAAGATCTTTCACCCCAGGAGATGATGACCGTAAGCTGACTCCTCTCTGACCCTTTGGGGATACCTAATGTTGCAGTGAGAGTCAGAGTCCCCAGCTGACACCGAGCTCCAGGCGGCGCTGCCTCGGTGTTTCAAAGTGGCAGTGCCACACGGTTGAGCTGGGGATCAGCTGTGCTGCACTGCCACTTTGAATGCCGCCTCATTCCACATGCCCTATAAGAAGCCATCTTTAGGATTGTGCACTCAGGATCTAAATTTTAGTACTTTTTTGCTCTCTTAACTGCAGTGTCTGATATTTCCCCCAGATTAACACAATGAGTGTTGCTCTATTTATGGCATCTGTTATAGGCCCTCAAAGGGTTATAGTAACAGCCTGGAATATCTGAAGTACAGCCAAGTCCCTATCCCCTCAACATGTCCCCTACAGTGGCAGTTACAAGGTGAGGAGGTGACTTAAGGTATCTGTACGCGTGAGCTAGAAGGTGTAATCTCCAGCGCAAGTAAACATACCCACATTGGCCTGCTAAAAACATAAGCACAGCTGCAGTAGGCTAAGCTGTCCTGAACATTAACCTATTTGAGACCCTAGATCCAGTGATGGTAACTCAACACCACTTGAGGTTTCTCCTATGCAAGGGGAATCCTCAGCTGTCCACTTACACTGGCTTTAAGTCATCTGTGCATTGCTGCAAAGATAGCTTTGGAAACAAATCAATGTGGCATGATTCCTAGACTTGGAAGGAACAAGCAGCTGGGTCCCATTTTTGCAGAAGGAGGCTTTGAGGTTGAAGAATTAAAAGATCTTTCACATATACACATTGGTATCAGTTAAGTTACTTCAGTTTGGCATGTATCTCCAAGAACTGCCTTTAAAAATGACTCCAGAATCCTCAGGCCTCATTTTTAATGGTGTGAGCATGGTGAACAGGACTTGGTTACACTTGGGTGGCAAAACTATTTTTCAAGCTAAACAAATGTTGATGCTGGCTGCTGTGCAAGTTATTCATACAGATATAGAAATAATGTAATCTTACAAGTCAGAGATCCAGATATCGCTGCTCATCCCAATCTCTGAGCCTCATCAATGAGTTTTGTGGACTATTGCCAGTTAGCAACTTGCAGAATTATGGACTAAAATTAAACTGCTCTGTACCTCTCCCTGAAAGCATTGAGGCTATGTCTAGACTACAGGCTTCTTGCACAAGAAGCATTTTGCGGAAGAGATCTTCCACAAAAACTTCTTGCGCAAGAGAGTTTCCACACTGCAAAAGCACATCGAAAAAGTGATATGCTTTTCGCAAGAGAGCGTCCACACTGCCTGGATGCTCTCTCGCAAGTAAGCAGTGATTGCTATGGACAGAATGGCCACCAGGGCACCTGCCCTTTTTCCTCTTCTCTCCTCTTGTGCAAAAAACTCCTCTTGCGCATCCATACACACCTTTTTGTGAAAGAGTTCTTTTGCAAAAAGGAGTTATTCCTCATAGAATGAGGAATACCTACACTGGAAAAAATCCTCTCTTCTTTCATTTTACTTGCACAAAAATGTGCTGGAGGTGTGGACGCTCTGTGAGCTTTTGTGCATAAATCTCTGTTTTTGCGCAAAAACTCTGTAGTGTAGTCCTAGCCTGAGAAAAAGGTATAATACTTTAATGCTGTCTAAAACAACTATGCAGTAGTTGGATAAATTACACACTATTAACTCAAATCCTTTTAAAATTAGATTTGCCCTATGTTTATTTTTAATTTCTAACTGCTTATAAATTGTATATTTGCATTTTCTCTTATTTATTCTTAAATCCTCAGCAAGGTTTAAAAATGAGAACAGAAGACGTTTCAAGTGAATTGATATTTATGAAACACAGCAGAAATGCTATCTGTCCCTCTTTCAAAATACTCCAGGACCCTTTTAACAATTTACCCCATAATGGTGAGTGATTATTTTTACACTTTGGAGAACTGTGATTTCAGAAATGTGGTAATCCATCCCGTCTTTATCCATTTATTAGTTTTAACTAAAATGTTAATGGTCTTTTTTTTTAGAAGTATATGTTCACTTTTACAGAGAAGCACAATAACATTATTTAATCAAATGTTCTTTGTCAAGGTTTGCAGATGATACCAAGCTGGGAAGGGTTGCAACTGCTTTGGAGGATAGGGTCATAATTCAGAATTATCTGGACAATCTGGAGAAATGGTCTGAGGATAAATAGGAGGAAATTTAATAAGGACAAATGCGAAGTACTCCACTTAAGAAGGAACAATCCATTTCACACATACAGAAGAGGAAGTGACTGTCTAGAAAGGAGCATGGCAGAAAGGGATCTACAGGTCATAGTGAACCACAAGCTAAATATAAATCAACAGTATGACACTGTTCTAAAAAAGGCAAACATGATTCTGGGATGCATTAACAGGAGTGTTGTGAACAAGGCATGAGAAATCATTCTTCCACTCTACTCTGTATTCATTAAGCCTCAATTGGAGTATTGTATTCAGTTCTGGGAACCATATTTTAAGAAAGATGTGGAGAAGGTCCAGAGAAGAGCAACAAAAATGATTAAAGGTCTAGAAAACATGAGCTATGAGGGAAGGCTGGAGGATTGGGCTTGTTTAGTTTGTTAAAGAGACGACTGAGAGGGGACTTGATAGTGGTTTTCAGGTATCTAAAAGGGTGTCTCAGGGAGGAGGGGGGAAATTGTTCTTATTGGCCTATGATGATAGGACAAGAAGTAATGGGATTAAATTGCAGCAAGGAAGGTTTAGGTTGGACATAAGGAAAAATTTCTTAACCGTTGGTGTGGTTAAACACTGGAATAAATTGCCTGGGGAGGTTGTGGAATTGCCATCACTGGAAATATTTAAGAGCAGGTTAGACAGACATCTGTTGGGGATGATCTAGATCAGTCTTTCTCAACCTTTTTTTTTTTATAAAGTACTCCTTTCTCAAAAAAAAAAAAAAAAAAAAAAAAAAAAAAGAATTATAAGTACCCCCAGTACCTACAGTTTTCAGACACACAACATTTTTTTCTACCATTGCAACATATTTGTTTATTAATTGTAGCCGGGATGGCGATGAAATTTTTGGATGTAAAAAGTACAAAAATAATAGAGCGCTGTAAAACTTAAAACAAAAATTCAGTTTTCTCCAAATTTCAGTTGTGTTGATGTACCCACCAGACTTCTCTCACATACCCCTAAGGGTACTCGTACCACTGGTTGTGAAATACTGATCTAGATGGTGCTTGGTCCTGCCGTGAGGGCAGGGGACTGGACTTGATGATCTCTCAAGGTCCCTTCTAGTTCTGGTATTCTGTGTTTCTAAGGTCATATGCCTGCTTCTTTAGAAGTTAATGCCAAAATTCCCATGGACTTCAATGGGAGTAGGATCAGGGCCTGTGCAGGATTTTTTTTAACACAAAACAGGGTAACAGTGATAGATATGTACCCAATCCAAAGTGCTCTGAAGTTACTGAGGCCAGGTCTATACTAGACCTGGCATTTTGGCTTAAGGTACACAACTCCAGCTATGTAGACTACCGGATATTGGATCAGGCCTGGTGTCACGGCTCATTTCTCCAACCTGACACTCCGAGTGCAGAGATTGGAGAACTGGCTAGTATAATAAACTCTGCAAAACCTGTCTTGGTGACTCCCAAAGACAAACTTGTTCGATCTCAGTCCCCCTGAGATCCAAAACGACAAAAGACTGGTTCCTTGTTGCCACCTCCCCCAAGTGACTAAAAGAAAATAAAAAATAAACCCTTTTCCAGGAGAGAGATCACTTGGGATGTCCCCAAGTAAAGCTCTCCTCCCTGTCCCCAACCTCTGTTTTGCTTGGAGTTGGGAAAAAAACAGAGGGAATCCGCAGAGAACAATGGACTCTACGCAGGTAACTAGGCGCGTAAACCTAAGGACACAACAGTCAACCAATACCGGTTAATCAAAACAAAAGGAAAACTCTTTTATTATCAAAACAAAACTACTGTTACAAGCATAATAGGTGACTAGGTGTTAAATAGCCATGAAGTGACAGACTCAGGGAAAATCCCTGGGCTATAATCCTTAGTTACAAAAGAGAAAATCAATTAGTCAGCTCAGACATGATTTCCAAATCCCCAAACAAGGAAAACAATAAACCCTGATGGACTATCTAAACTTTTCCCTACTTACACATTTCAAGAAGTCGGTTCTTGGAGAGAGAGAGTGTCGCCCATCTCCCTCAATACCTGGGAGAAACTGCTCTGATCTCAAACAAGATGAAAGAAAATCCCCTCTTTCCCAGTTTGAAATTCCTATCTGCATTTTTATTGGCTGACTGCCCAAATCCCCTTCCTACGTGCATTTCAAATTGCTTAACCCTTTCTTCACTCTTCAAGTAAGTTAGACTCTCTTTATCAGCTCCTATTTATGACACCTGGTAAACAGGTTTCTATTGTTAAATATATATGTGTAACATGAAGGATCATACTTAAATTGTTGGAGTTTTGTCTAGCAACATGATTTCAGTGTGGAAGCTTTTTATAACCTATGCTGCTATTTGTATTGCAGATGTGCCTGTTAAAAAGGAGAGGCGGAAAAGGAAGAAAATGAGGAAAGAGACTTGATGGGGCTATGTAGCTGACAGTGTGAAAACCAAATAGCACGTGTGCTGATTAGCTGCAAGAGTTCTGCTTTCTGTGGTGATGCTCTGAGCCCAAAGCAAAGAGAGGATCTAGAAGAATCCCAATAAATGGGAGGAGAGGAGAACAGGAACAGTGAGCTGGAGAGGAAGAGGGAGAGTGTGTGTGTGACAGAGAGAGAGAGAATGAACCATATAACGTGCTGAAGTTGGTGTTGAAACAGAATTGCTGTTCAAAACAACCCACTGTCCTTGATCACTTAAAGAAAACTATTAAGTAGGTTTTAGCCGATTTGCATTAAACCCTTCAGTGTCCTTTTACTTATCCACTTGTCACATTGCATGACATAGAATTAGCCAATCCATAAATATGCATGAATGTAATTAAATTCTATAAAGAATCCACCCTTTATTCCAGGCTTCATGTGCACTTTAGAATGTGATATGTAAAGTTGTGATCATTGACAGGTTAACAATGTACAGAAATTGGGTGGTATGTGCTACAGCGGTTGTAAATCATAAGAAAGCAGTTGTTAGACCTAAAGAAAGAACATCACCGTTCACTCACAAATAGCCTCTTGAATCTTTTTAACTCACTTCCGCTTTTGAAGTTGGATTTTTACCTAACCCAGTGACATTTTAATGTATTTCAGCTCACACACAGACCAGCTAGCTCCAAAAGTGAACATTTCTAGAAGAGATTTTAATTTATTTAGAAAAGTTGTGTAACTTTTCCAGGGTTTGTGGTGAGCTAGAGTTTACTAGTCTGTATGTTCAAAGCATGATCCTTTTGCTACAACTTTACTTTAGCCTGAGAGAACCTGCTGAGGACTTTTTTCCAACCTGCAGTTTGGTAGTTTTTATCATTTTATTACTTAACTTCTAATATTAAAGAAAAGTATCTAGATGAAAGTAAAAAAAATGTTTTTTATGGTGAATGGCCTATACTTCACATCTTCAAACATCTGTTTAAAACAGAAAATATCCAATAATGAAATGTTCTATCTTAAATGCCAAGAGGCTGAGAAAGGTGTGAGATTGATACCACTGAAGCTCTTTATCCACACATAACTATAAATGCTTCCCTGTACTGCACAGATAATGTGCCTCAACTCTGATCCATTTTGGGAAGGCCACCTCAAGGGGTAAGATGTTAGTTATTCAGTGTCTGCATCCATCCAGCTCTGTGCCTCTGATGAAACTGCTAAAAAGGGTTCCAGTTACTGTTGGGTGTAAAACGAACATTTGTTCCTAGACCAAAATCCTAAAACTTCTTTCACATAGGCCCGCCATCAGATGTTAGTAATGTGGAATCATGACCAGCAACTGGAACCACTGAACTAGAGGTAAAAACTTCCATTCATCAGTAACCAGAACCATACAACAAATAGTCTGGTAGCACTTTAAAGACTAACAAAATATGTAGATGGTATCTTGAGCTTTTGTGGGCACAGCCCACTTTTTCATTATACCATCTACATGTTTTGTTAGACTTTGAAGTGCTACCGGACTATTTGTTTTTTAAGTCTATCCTGTACAGGCTAACTCAGCTACCCCGTGAAGCTTCAGAACCAAACAGTCCCTGTTGCCAATGTATTTGTATAAGTGTAATTTTATCTAAAACTCTGAAAGCATACATGTTGGCTTTCACTCATGCTGTTGGATTTAAAGCATTAGTATCCCTTATAGAAACTTCTTCACAGAAATACTGTATTAATATATGTAAAAGAGCAATTATCCTGTGGTCTTAAGCACCTTTGACATAAATTAAAGATGCAGTTAATCAAAGTAATACAAGCAGCTAACTTAGTACCATAAAATGTCCCTCCCTCCACAGATAATTGCCCCATCTAGCCCCTTCCTGACATAGAACCAGAGATAATAACTGAGACTTGCAATATGACCTGAAGTGAACAAAACAGGGTTAGTTCAGTTAGTTCTCTGGGCATTTTCCCCTATCACATGGGATATTTTTAAGTAAGAACATTCAATAATACGCTTTAGAATTTGCATATCTTGTATGCTTACATATCAGTTGGGGAAAACATTTGCAATTTATGAACGAGACTAATAAAGCAAACAATGTCTTCCCTGAAAAGCAGCTTGGTAATACCATTATGAATAAAATTAATAAAATACTTGGCCTTATTTGGAAAACAATACTGTGTGCGGAATGTGATTGACGTTAAGCTACTAAATAAAAGATCTGATTTTCACCGTGCAGCTCTCATAAGTATCTTTGTGAATTCTTTTACACTCTCAGTCTTTAAGGGCTAAACATAAGAGCATAAATTTAGGATTTAGCAAGCAGATTAATAACATATGTAAATAAGAGGTGAAATTCTAGCCCCATTGAAATCAATGGCAAAGTTCCCATTCATTCCACCGTGGCCAGGATTTTACCGGAAATTTTCATTGAGCAACAGAAGATAATTCCATTGATGAATCATAGAACACTAGCACTGGAAGTGACCTCGAGAGGTCATCGAGTACAGTCCCTTGCCTTCAAGGCAGGACCAAGCTGTGTCCTTGGTCCTTGTAATAAAAAAGGAAAATATCCTAATCAAAGATGTAAGAAGGTAAGAAGGTTGGTACACCCAGAATTTCACCTACTTTTTTCTGTGTCTGTTTACAAATTTTGCAATGTTTATGTAATGCTGTTTTATTTCCAAAGTGAAATGTTTTATTTTTTTCTAATAAAAAATTTAAAATCAGTGGCAACAGTTGAGTAACTTCTGAGCAGTCTTCCAGTAATAAGGATGTATTAGAGAGAAAGAGCCTCAGGGGAAAAAACTTTCCATCGAGGAAACGTTTCATTTTCAGGCTTCCTTGGTGATATTGTGAAATAGTGTTTCAAGAATGGGAAAATCTCTCCTTGCTTTTTTTTTGAAGAAAACATATGGAGGTTTTTCTTTTGTTAGAATAAAAGAACATATGTAGTGGGCATGTGACATTTACATGTACAGCTGAGAGTCTGACAGCAACAAGAAACAGATTATATATGGCCCAGTTCTGTCATGTTTATTAATACAACTCCCACTGAGTCAGCTGGACCGTGGCCACATTAACAAACTGTTAACCATATTTTCCCCATTAGTGCAACTTCCCCAGTGGTAATAAGTAGCCACTGTAATGTAGACAGAGTTCAGATGTTCATACCATTGTGTCATCTAACATTATTTCCTATTAATATGGAAATGAATAGTTATACAAAAAGCCATACTGAGCAGAATATATTCCCACAATTACAGTATTAATTGAGCATGCTCTCCATGCACAATTTCAAGGCTGATTGTAGGCTAGCCTGGTTTGGCTGTCACCACGGAAGGTGTCAGAGTTACTGTATGAGAAGTGGAAGAGCTAATCTAGGTAAGGGTCAGGTTACATAACTTTGGTGTACACTAGGGAGTTATTTTGAAATTAACTCCCCTTATTTTGAAATAATGGGCTGGTTATTTCAAAATAACTCCTGCTTTCCATGAGGAATAATGCTAATTTCAAAGTAGTTATTTTGAAATAGCGGTAGTGTGGATGTTCTGGTGCTGCTATTTCAAAATTACTACTCCCCAGAGTAATTCAAACTAATTACTCCCCAGTGCTTCCTGGAGCTCTAAGTTGAGGTAGTACATCCACATTAATGGAGCCAACCCTTGGACTAATTTCAAGGCTTCCCTGTAGTGTAAGCCTGCAATTTTGAAATTATTATTTTGGGAGCTATTATTTTGAAATAAGTTATTCTGAAATAATTTCCTAGTGTGGGCATGTCCGTAGTTGTAAAACTACCTGACTTCTGTCTTAACTACATCTTTCATTATTGCTACTTTGTGTGGAGCTGCACAGCCTAACCAAGATTTTCAAAACTGTGTCGGAGTGTGACTGACATTAAGCTACTAAATAAATAGTCTGATTTTTTCACCATGCAATTCTCATAAGTGTCTATGTGCAGGGCTCACCAAGCGGCGGCGAGCCCCACTCGCCAGCCGTGCAGAAGCGCATGCACTGACCACGCTGCGTGGTCCCGCCAGGCTAAAATCTACTCGTCACGTGCAAGTAGATTGCTTGATTTGTCGAGCCCTGTCTATGTGAATTCTTTTATTCTCTCAGGCTACGTCTACACTTAAGGCTTTTTGCGCAAGAACATTTGTTCTTGCACAAAAACTTGTGGAGTGTTTACACTGCACGCATGTTCTTGCATAAGTAAATTTACAGTAAAGCATCAGAAGAGCGGGCTTCTTGTGCAAGAGTTATTCCTCTCCCCACAAGGAATAAGCCCTCTTGTGCAAGAAGGCAATATGGACGGGAACAGAGGTTTCTTGCGCAAGAAACCCTTATGGCTAAAATGGCCATCAGAGCTTTCTTGCGCAAGAGAGCGTCCACACTACCATGGATGCTCTTGTACAAAAGCACAACTCTTGTGCAAAAGCACATGGCAATGTGGATGCGCTCTTGCACAAGAGGGACTTTAAGAGGGATAAGGGATCATTCGGAAAAGGCTTTATTTTCCTAAATATCCGTGTCTAGACTGGCGCTTTTTTCCAGCAAAGCTCTGTGCAGAAAAAAGCGGCAGCCATTTTTATGCTAATGAAGCGGGGGAGATTTAAATCCCCGCTTCATTAGCAATTGCAATACGTCTAATTTGCATCCCTTTTACGAAAAAGGGATGCAATCTAGACGTAGCCTATATGTACTGTATTTGTCATCAACAATGGCCTACTTCATAATACTTTGAGAACTTTTTTTTAACTACACTCTGAAAAGGTCAAGAATTTATCCTGTAACTCTGGCATGAATCCACACGGATCAGCCCCAGGGACCTTTTTGAAGCAAACAAATTTTCAGTACCTGATAAAATGTCTGCTTGCAAATAGCTATTATCTTACAAGGAAGTGCAGGTATGTTAGATTCCTCACTCCCAGGACTGATCTTCACTCTGGCTAATCAGGCACAAGACTGCTTAACGCTGTAATGAAATTGAGTCTATTCTGTTGTCTATATATTGTCTAGTTCTGGCCATCCAAAGATTCCCAAAGACTTGGTAAACTATTTTTCTTTCTTACTGTGATATAAAATGAATGCAGTTTTTTCCTCTCACGGTAACTGCATTTATGGATGTGATCCTGGTGTAATAATTATAGAGCTATGTGATAAATACAATTATCATGCTCTTGACTGCATCCTCTCCAGCCCGTTTCTCCCCCGGAGCAGCTGCCAGCCAACCCTGCCTCCACTAGGACCCGAGCAACGCAGGGTAAATACTCTCGTTCAATAAAATAAGGACTTTTTTTTTTTTAAGGAACCAACTGCAGCCTCTTTGGGAAGAGGGAATTGGTGCTGCCGAGCTCGGGCTGGCATTCCTCCCTGCAAGCAAGGGGCACGGCGGCTGTAGCCAGGGTGTGGAGACCCCATGCCCCAGCCACTACATCCCGGCTGTTTGCCCTCCTCTCAGCTGAGTCCCGCCGGCACAGCGCCTCCCTGTCTTAGCTGCGAGCACCCCCTGCAGGTCTCCCCTTGCCCCGTGAGGCCCCGCCCATTTCCTCCGAACCCCTCCCGGCGCTTTAAGGAGCGCTCATCAGCTGATCCGCATTCCACCACTGCCGTGCAGTGATTGGCGGAGCTGGCTACCAATCACCAGTTGCCGTAGTAACGCATCCGCCCTCCGGCTTTGCTCCCTCGCCTCCGCTTTCCGCCATTGATTGGCCAGCGCGGCGGTGACGCAGCAGTGGGGCTTGGCTGGAGAGGAGGCAGGAGCGTGTAGAGTGAGACGCCGAAAGCGTCTGGTGTGAGGAAGAGGGGCTGCCGCTGCCATGACGTTCAAGCGGAGCCGAGTCCGAGACCGTTTCTACAGCACCCGCTGCTGCGGCTGCTGCCATGTCCGCACCGGAACCATCATCCTGGGGACGTGGTACATGGTAAGAGGCTTCGCCCTAGGAGGAGAGGAAGGGGGGCTCCTGGCCCCCTCGGGCTTATTGCGCATGTGTTGTGGATGGGGGTGGGGTGGCGCGGCTCGCTCGCCCTGCGCATGGAATTCGTCCGTTGCTGGACGGTCCGGTGACCCAAGAAGAATAGGCAATACTGCGCATGCGTGTCGGGGCCAGCGGCTGGTGTCCGTCCTGTGGCGCATGCGCAGTGACCGTTGTCGGAAGTTGAAATCTGAGGAGGGGGGAGCTGTTCCGTCCCCTCCTACCTTCTTTCGCTGGGGGAAGCGCGCCCCCCCCCTCCATTTTCTGTCTTGGGAGGGGCTGCGTCCTCGCCCCAGCCGTGTGGCCAATGGCCGCCCAGCCCTGGCTGCGCGTGTCCCTGCTCGGGGCGGGGCGCTCTGCACGTCGGGGCTGGCTGCGGAGTCGCTACGTGCCCCAGCGCCCCGCGATTCCAGGCCCGGCTCCCTGCTTCTGCAGGGCCCAGCTATGGCCCGCCCCCGGCTCCCCTGCCCCCACGCTGCTGCGCCCCGTCTCACAGTGGCGGGGAGGCAAGTGGCCCGGACTTGTTCTCTCCTTTGGCCTCCTGTGCTCTGCCCCGGAGGTTTCCAGGGGCGGGGACCGTTCTCCCTGCTGCCACGAGCAGCGCTGAATACTTATGACGGGGAGATGTGACCCCACCTGGGAAGGGCCAGCAGGAAGAGAGGAATGCGGGTTGCTTGAGTGTCTAAGAGCAATCTTCCCTCTATTTTTTTTCTTCGTCCATGTGTGGCATAAACTTTATGTGCACCAGTGTGTGTGCCGATGTGCACCACCAAAAGAAACACATGCTGCTGGCTGAGGGAGGCTTTGGCCCTGTGCTAATCAGCTGGGCAGCATTTAAATCTCTGCTGAGTAGCTGCCCAAGTGCTCCTCTTACAGGCATCACTAGGAGCTTGTGGGGAACACTGAGTAGGAAGTAACCTTTCAAAGCATGGGCACACTTTTAAAAGTGAATGTATATACATAAACCACCTTGGAAAAATTAGAGTTTGGGAAGGGCCCTGAAGGAGGGGAATGGTTGGTTGGTGGATAGGGTCAGCATGACAGCCAGATAAATGGGTTAAGAGAAAAGGACATGTAGGGTAGGGCTGTGAATGGGTAATTGGTTACCCAGTAAGTATCACTTTTAACCATTACCTGGGAGTAGCCCTGCATGGACTTGTGGGCTGGGAGTCTGCAGCCTCATGTTGGTCTGGAGGCTGAAACTGGGATGGGTGGGAGAGCTGCTGGCCATATGGGAGTCCACATGGGCTGGAAGCATCTGGGCTGGAGCACCCGTCTGCCCCCATCTAATCAGTTAATGAATTAAACTTAATACAGTGAGGTAATGGTATACAATGGGTGTTCCTAAATACTAGGGTAATACTCTAGAAATGGGTGCGGATTCCAAGAGAAAATGAGACGGAAAAGGCCTCAGACAGCTCTTTGGGGAACACACATGAAATCTAGAAGGAGAGGAGGATTAGGAATAGATGCCAGCATATTCAATCTATTTGTTTGCCCTTGCAAACAGTTTCTGGTGCTTTTGGTAAGACAGGTAGGACCTCTGCTCTGGATATGGGCACAGTGGAGGCGGGGAAGCTGTGTCTGGAAAAAAAATTTGCTGGTGGGGTGAAAAACTACTTGCCCTTTTTGGAGTGAGTTCAATAGTCTCCTGGGAGTTGCAGATTGCGTCATTCCCCCAGGCTCTGGGCTGCGGAAGTGAAAAAGAAAGTAGCCCAGAACTGTTGGTCTGCCTTCTGAATCGTAGGGGCTGTGATGTACTGGTCTCATTGCAGGACAGTGGGAACAGCAGATAGTGTAAGTGGGTGGAGATCAGCGAGAAAATGGAGGGTGGTTGTGGAGAGAGAGAATGAGGCACTGAAAATGCAAGTAGGAGAGCGCTCCGTATACATACAATAGGGCTAAACTGACAAAATTTGCTTCCTGGTGTACTGTTTCTAAATTCCTAATTTTTCAGAATTTCTGGGTTGGCTTCCCCCCCCCCCCCCAGAGTTGATGCTCATAAAAAAAAATGTGGTTCCATAACATGGGTCATGAGTGGAGTTTTTGGACCTTTAGATTCACAGCATCTCTGGCAGCTTAGCTAATAGAATAATTGATTGCAATAGTAGATTGTTATCCTCTGAGAGGACCAGCCCCTGGAATGGTGGGCAGTCTGTATTTTGCTGGTGGGCTTCACAACTGTTTGATAACAGCAAAGGAGTGTAGAGACTAAGGATGACTGCTTGTCTGTCAGCACAAGCCTGTGGCTGCTGTATCCCTTTTAAAAATGCAGTGGCAGCGAGAGGGTTGTCCTGAGACCCAGCGGGGGACCAGAGAATGAGCCAGTATCTTTGCATGCCGGAAGTGAACGCTTAAAGTGCCCTTCCATAACAGCTAGTTGATGGAAATTCCATCGACTACTGGACTAGTAAATTAATTGATACTTAACATCCTTAATATAAATGTTTCTATATCCGTCCACCAAAAGTTTTTGAAAGTTTGCCAGTCCATGGTATAAAAAAGGCTGGGAACCGCTGTTCTAAGTTACAAAAGGAGTAACAGAGTAACAATCACCTTTAATTTGTATGAGTATTTTTTAAAAAAATTGAACACGGCATCAGTAGTATGAAATGAACATTTAGTTTAAAGCAGTTAGCTGAAATTACTAAAATGTTATAAATGTTGTTTTGCTGCATATATTCTATTCTATTCTATTATTCCAAAGTTTATTTTTAAAACAAAACATCAGAGTCTTTTTAATAGCAATCTGTTGGACTACAGATGTCATCTTAAACAGTTTTTTGGCTAAGATCTGAGTTTGCGTTCTGACAACACTTTTTTTTCTTTCTGCTTATTTAAGAATGTTACATTAAAATGACAAAATAAATTGTCGTCCCCCCTTTAGGGGGAAGTTCATGATTGTTATTTAAATAAAACTGTTAGACATCACTAGTCATTCATAATACTCTTTTCCTCTCCCTACATTTGTCTCCTTGCCTAGTGAAAAGATTAGCGATGGTATTCTTTAAGATTGTTTGTAGTTGCCTGCTGTGTTGCCAATAATACACAATCCCTGTTTATCCTGGGATTTTTATTTTGACACCTTATATTTTTGCTTTAATTGATTAAAGCTTAATGCTTTACGCGGGCGGGTCGCGCGGCCCCACTACTGACCTCAAGTGAAAATGGAGGTAGTGTCAGCTTCCTGGGATGGACAGAAGTCCCGCAGCTTAGTGCCACTTCCGGCGATTCCGGAAGTGTGCTAGCTGCTCTGCCGGGTGTACTGCAGGAGGTAGCATCGGCTCCCTGCACCGCACAGGAGGGGTGAGTCAGCCCCCGGGGCAGGCGCGCGCAGAGCTTCCCTGTGCCGGAGGGGTGGAGGTGCGTGGTCAGCCTCCTGGGCAGGTGCGCGCGGGGCTTCCCTGGGAGGAGGCAGATGCAAGGGACTCTCTGCCTCCACTGGCACCCCGCTCCCCAGACCCCTCTCTCCCAGAACGCCGTCCCCACTCCCCTGTTCCCATCCACAGAACTCTGTCCCTATTCCTGTCCTCACTCCCTGAACTCTGTCCCCACTGGCACCCTGTCCCCTGCTGCAGAACCCTGTCCTCTGCCCTCCCAGCATCCTGTTCCCTCTCCCCTGCCCCCAGCCGCAGAACTCTGTCCCCACAAAATGTATAATTATATATGCTTCATTTTAGATTTAAATAGCATGAATAAAAAACAGACCATTATTTCATAACTATAAACATGATTTTAATTTTATATATCGCATAATTTAAAAATAAACTGTTTATCAGAGTGTGTAAGTAAGGGCTGGGGATAGCAAGTGATGGACAGGAAGAGAATAGAGAGGGCGGGGCTTCAAGGAAGGGGGGGGCAGTAGATCTTTGCCTGTTTGGAGATTTAAAAAGTGATCTTGGGTGTAAAAAGGTTGGAGACCACTGCTTTACCTACTTCTTACGTTGTAAACGCCTCTCTGCCATGTACACTTTTCTTAACAAATCTAGTTTAACTGATGCCTTTTTTAAGATTTGTTCTCTTGTCAGTTCATTTTAAAACTGGCATTTTAATTGTTGAGGGGGTGGATGGAAAATGATAGATCTCAAATAGTCTGCAATCACTAAAGTATTGTATCTTTTGTAATGAAATTTGGGGCTGTGGAAGGAAAAGTATTAATATTCAACATTTCATTATCTGGGAAATCTATATGCCAAGCTTTGCCCTGATAGAAATAACTGAAATAAGCATTTGATTAGGACCACATATACACAGCTGCTGTATTAAACGTTTCTGTTTTTATACTTCCTCAATGGCAGTAATGAGGAATCAATCTCTTTCTCTCTTCCCTCTTCGCTGGTAGTTTAGAGCTCTGGTGTCCATCTAGTTCTGAAGCTGTAGCCACAATAGCAAACTAGTCATACTTAACCGGCTAAATAACCACATGTGGCTATATGCTAGTGTGTTGGACACCACAGGTTTAGAGCCTAGAAGTTATTTTAGGGAGCCTCGGGCCTAACCAGTATTTCTATATATCAGAAACAAATACATTGCTTGAAAGCAGAATAAATTAATCTTTTCATGTTCAAACACTGAAAATATCAACTGTCTAAAGTCTGGTTTTAAAATGTACTATTTTCAACAACTATTTGTTTCATTAGAAACTGGGGCCAAGATCCTCAGTTATTCAGTTTCCTAGCTTACATGAAATCCATGTAAGCTAGAAGCCTGAATTCCTTTGGAAAATCTAGGTCTGCATTCTCCTATACACCACAGAGTTAGGTATCTAATAGGGATGTAAAGGAGTAGTCGACAGGATAGTTGACTAGTCGCTTCCCTTTCTTTGCTGCCTTTATCACAGAGAGGCAGCAAGGGGCTGGGGGAGAATAGGGAGGTACTTAAGTGGCAGCACTGCACGGAGCCTGGGGTCAGCTGCTCTGTGTGGCACTGCTGCTTTGAAATGCTGGGTGGAGCTCAGGATCAGCTGGAGACTGCCCAGCTGACCCTGGGCTCCATGTGACATGCCAGCTTTGAAATGTAAAAGAGTCCCCAGCAAGGGCTCTTGTGCATTTCAAAGAGGAAGTGCAGCCTGGGGCCAGCATGGGACTCTGAGTCTCCTGCTGACACCAGGCTCCATACGGCACTTGTGCAATTCAAAGCAGAAGTGCCCACGTGGATCCTGGAGTCAACGGGATTTCCCTGGTGTCCCTGGGCTCCACTCAGTGTTCCAACTTTGAAATGCGTAAGAGCCCCTGCAAGGCGGAACATGGAAGTGCTTATCCACTAGTTGAGTGGCTGATGGAATTTACATCGACTACTCAACTAGCAAATCAATTGCTACTTAACATCCCTAGTATCTATGTAGTAGTAGGCTTTTCCTTCCCTTGCCCCAAGTGACCATAAGATGTAGCTTTAAAACTCCTTTCTTCCCATAGGCTTTCTCATTGGGCATGGTTCCAGAGACAAGAAACATAAGTACTGTGTTGTCAGGATCAGGTCAGAGTTCAATAAACAGACTAAAAGTACTAACATTGTTTCAGTGGGAGTGGTCACCTCTTTTTGACAACAAGCTGTGAAAGTCAGTGATGTAGTTACTACCAGTTTTTTAGGACTTGTTTGTTCGTCCTTCAGAAGTCAAGATGTTTAATTGTGTTCTCTTTAATGGCTTACAAAATGGATTTTTATTAAATTTTTTTTTTTTTGGTCTGGGATGCAGGAAAATAACTGACTTTTTTAAGAAGTAAAATCACGATTTTTAAGTTAGGGGAAGCGGATGGGAGTGCAGCTGTAAGAGTGGAAGCTAATTCCTCTCCATAGGAAAATAAGAACCCCTTCTGTTGAACTTAGTTATGCTCTCATGGGGTACATTTGATACTTGGGGGAACCCACAGTTAAGGACATCTGGGCCATGAAAATGAAGTACTTGTCTGCATGGGCGCCAGTAACGTTGACTCAAGAGTGAGACGGTAGTCTGTTAATAAATCAGCATTTGTCAAGGTACCCCACAGCTCTGCCTCCAATACTAGTTTGTTGAAATTGCTCCATTTTTATAGCTTGTTATCCACTGGATTCAGAATAAAAAGAAATACAAGGAAGTAAATTTCTTGTCATACTAATGTGCGGACTCTTATCTTGAGACTATACATGTTGAGGATGATAAGCAGAGTGGAATGCTAACAAAAATAAAATGTCTTAAAGTATTAGGTATCAGGAAATTTAATTTAATTGCATCTTGGTATAACATAGCTCTGAACACAAAACTGAGCCTCTTATTGCTTAGCAAGAATAGGCTAGGGAGGCTGCTAGGCTCTGGAGGCCAATAATAAAATTGGATGAGGTGGTCCTCCAGTGCTGTGAATTGCATACTAGGGATGTTAGTGGGTAGTAGAATATTGGAATAGTGGTAGAAATGTAGCCGTGTTAGTCTGGTGCAGCTGAAACAAAAAACAGGACAGTGTAGCACTTTAAAGACTAACAAGATGGTTTAATAGGCGATGAGCTTTCGTGGGCTAGACCCACTTCCTCAGATCAAATAGTGGAAGAAAATTGTCACAACCATATACACCAAAGGATACAGTTAAAAAAAATGAACACATGAAAAGCACAAATCAAATTTCAGAACAGAAGGAGGAAGGGAGGGAGGTAAATGTCTGTGAGCTAATGATATTAGAGGTGATAATTGGGGAAGAAGGACATACCACACTAACACCAACCCTGGTACCTTCCCTTGCAACAAACCCCGTTGCCAGCTTTGTCCACATATTCACTCTGATATAACTCACTTGGTTGGGTCCAATGATGGTATGTCCTGCTTCCCCAATTATCACCTCTAATATCATTAGCTCACAGACATTTACCCCTCCCCCCCTGCATCCCCCTTCTGTTCTGAAATTTGATTTGTCCTTTTCATATGTGTTCATTTTTTTAAATTGTATCCTTTGGTATATATGGTTGACAATTTTCTTCCACTATTTGATCTGAGGAAGTGGGTCTGGCCCACGAAAGCTCATCACCTATTAAACCATCTCGTTAGTCTTTAAAGTGCTACACAGTCCTGTTTTTTGTTTTAGAATATTGGACTAACTGCATGAATTCTTAGCGGTTAGTCGACTATTCTATAGTCCCTGGGTGTGGGGCTGGTAGCCAGTGCACTCTGGCCCCACTCCTAAGGAGCCCCCTGGTACTCTATGCTGCTGCCTGCTGCATCTGATAGAGGCAGCGGCGGGGGCGTCCAGGCCCCCCCCGGAGACAGAGGCTGCTATGAAGCAGCCTCTGTCTGTGGTGGCCTGGGCTGGCCATGGGCAGAGGCTGGTCCCCAGCGGATGAGCTCTCTGCAAACAGAGGCTGCTCCTCCAGCCTCTCTCCACTGGGAGAAAGGACCCTCTGTGGACTGGGGCTGCTGCTGAGGACCAGCCTCTGCCCATGGCAGGCCCAAGCTTGCCACAGACAGAGGCTGCTCTACAGTAGGGATGTTAAATTTCAGTTAATCAGCTAATTGGGTAGTCAATGGAACTTCCACTAGAAAGGAGTATTTTGCATTTCTACTGAAGTTTTCCTTTTGGTGTTGCAACTTGAAGTGCTGATAAATATTTGGCTTGAAATAGCAGATCATGGAAGCTGAGCAGTAATGCATTTTTTTAATATTGCTAATGTATCATACTTGGCTAGAATTACATGAGTCTTTTTGTGTTTTGTGAAAGTGGGGTTAAGGATTCCTCGCAGCCAAAAAGCTGTGACATCCTGATTGTAAATATTCTTATTTATTAAAAATAGCCTCTCCATATGAAAGGGTTAGGCTGAGTGACTCTACTGACAATGTTGGTAGCAATCAGGTGGTGATTAGTGCTGAGGTGCTTATGAAGAGAAAATAGAAAGTGGGGGAAACATGAGACCGCAGCATTGAAGACACAGTAAATGAGCAAAGGTGCAGAAAGATGCAAAATAAACTTAAGATGCAAATGAACAAACTTTCCAGCTGAGGTGCTTTCTGGGAGGAATATGTTTATATCCAGCCTCGTGCCGCAAATTTGATGAGCACTAAGTTGAAATGTGAGAAGTCCTAAATAAAGGAACTAGTAGAATCAAAAATTAAGTTGAGAATGTATTACAACAAAAATATTTGGCATGTCTAGTAAGTTGGTCTGTTTTTCCTGGGTTTGGTTTGGTTTTGGTAGTTTGTTGTGTATGTGAAATCAAGATTTTGACTGAAGTCTTTTTGTTTTTTAAACTGTCAAATGTGGGAGACGGAAGACCAATATGAACTGTGGTGACTTAACAAGCAATTTTAGTTTCCTAATGAGCCATTCTTCAGGAACTGTGCATTTGATCTGCTACTATTGCATCAGACTCTGGAGCCTGACCAGCAAACAAGAGCAAATCTGGTTCATTTCAGTGTTTAGAAATTGCAAACCCACACCTCTTTTGTAAATATACGTCCCAGTAGAGGCAGGTCTTTCTGAATGAGTAATGGGAAATGTCTATAGGTTTAAGATACTATTAATATTTATGCTCATAGAACCATGTTTCAGACTTTCTAGGTGACACTAGAAATTAATGTTGAAAACTATACTATCTGGTACTGTTGGGTGCTTTTGCAAAAGCTCTTACTGTGGGCTAATCCATAGTTAAACTGACTAGGCTTTTTTTTTTCTTGTAGTTATTAGGGATGTTGGCATATAGTCATATAAATGATTAATGGATAAGCCTGGTTTATTGGTTAATCCAAATGACTACACACACTCCCCCTGCCTTGCTGCCTCTGTATCACAGGCAACAAAGCGGGGAGGCGGTTGCCGGTGGGGGGGGGGGCCCACTACCCTCACACTGCAGCCTCGGATAGAGAGGGTGGTGGAGGGGAGGCAGGAGGGAGCAGGTATATGCAGGGAGCAGGCTTTTAAACCTTCTCTCCACACATGCTGGCTCTATGGAGCTGTCTTGCCCTCCTTCCCCTTTTGCTGCTTTCCACAGAGGCACCGGGATGGGGTGGCAGGTGGAGTGTCAGAGCAGCTGGCGACACCTGTGGACAGAAGCTGCAGCAGCAGCACAGGGCGGCAGGGGGCTCCCCAGGAGTGGGACTGGGAATACACTGGACTGGCCCCACCCCCAGAGACCATTGACTAATGTAACTGCTAAGCTTTAGTGCAGTTACACTATTAGATGTCATTTAACATCTCTACTAGTTAAACAATATTTTAATTCACTTCTTATTATTATTTCAAATAAATGTGTGTGCAAAAGGTTGCAGCAATAATATAAAGAAAGTAAATTTTATCAAGCATACAACCATAAGGGTTTAACTTTGAATATATTTAAATAAACCCTACTGAATCTTGTGGGTAACACTTGAGTTTTTTCACTCGTCTCTGCTATTTATCCCCTCTCTTGACCTTCTTTTTAAATACAGGGTCTGATCTGTGGTGCTTATATAGGTAGGGAATTGGCTTGAAAGCCAGCTTCCTGCTTCTGTTGGTTGACTGCCTGCCCCCCTCACCTTCCATGCTGCTGTCTCTCTATCAGAGGCAGCAGTGCTGGGGTAGGGGGGGACAGGCGGCTCTGTGTATACAGTGCTCATGGGGAGCTGGCTTAAAAGCCAGCTCCCCATGGTACCAGCTCCTGCTCTCCCCTCCACCTCCAGCTGCCTCTGATACAGAAGCAGCAAGTGGGAGGTGGCGAAGATGCATGTAATCAATAAGATTAACCGATAAGCCGAGGTGTATTGATCGATCATGTACTCAATTACACGTTGATATCCCTTGTTTAAAATCACACCTTCAGTTGACACTGTAGATTAGGCCAAAGTTTGCTATTTGTTCGTGTTTAAAAAAAAAAAAAAAGATTTCTGAAGCATGCTAAATCTTTATCTGCCATATTGTAACTCTAAATAGTATTAAAATAACTACAATCTCTCTCAGGTGGTGAACTTGTTGATGGGCATCTTGCTGACGGTAGAAGTGACCCACCCTAACACAGTGCCAACA
Organism: Pelodiscus sinensis; assembly: GCF_049634645.1. NCBI lineage: Eukaryota > Metazoa > Chordata > Testudines > Trionychidae > Pelodiscus > Pelodiscus sinensis. Next base: position 18,913,900 of record NC_134713.1, read on the forward strand.
GTTGACATACAGTATGAAGTAATTGGTAATTACTATGGTTCTGAGAAGATGGCTGGTAGGTGTCTTGGCATGTACTAATTTGTACTAAATATACTCTGGGGACATTCGTGTATTCTTATAGTACATCTTGCAATGCTACTGTGTAGGTCATTATTTAAATACAATTATCTGTCAAATGTGTGCATATGGTAAGTCAAGGTTGCAGCCACTCTGTGGATTTAAAAAAAAAATCAGTGTTATGAAAGTTTCTACAAGTTCCATATCATGTTTTGACTTAATATTCTCTGTAAACATATTTGAAATACTTGAAAGCATATTTGTGAGATGGTAATGATAACCGCAGTACCCATTTTACGGGCTGGCAATACCTGCAGTCTCCTCAATTAAACATTTGCTATTCTTAACTTACCTATAGGTAAATGTAATTTGATTAAATTTCAAATCAAATTGGCAGGTTTTATGTACTTTGACTTACCTTTTTCCAGAAAGATTTGGATTGTCAATGACTTTGTGTTGCTCTTTTCACAAGCCAGCTATAGTAATTGTACATGAGTCTGAATAACTTGTATAAGAACAAAATGTACTGAAAATAGAAAACCTTTAAGTATTTAGGATTCCAAACTGTAGTGAGTCTATACTTTTAAAAAAAATCTCCTTGACACAATCGAAAACAAAGAACGACGAAGTAGTATGCACAGTAGTACACACAACTTTAATGAGAAGCAGTTTGCACTCTTCAAAAAAAACCCACTTTGAGAGTCAGAAAAAAAATGGTGTGCATATTTACAAAGATTGTCATTGATATAAAGTAAGGCTGAAGAACAGACGGAAGACATTGTGAGATGGAAGAGTAAAGATGAGTGTGACTGAGACCACATGGTTACTCAATAACACAGTCGGATGGTTCCGTAATTCTTTTTCCTCTGACCCCTTAAAAAAAAAAAATTGCTAGAAAGATGGCAGGGCTCAACAATTAGTGTCATCTACTCACCCATAGTGAGTAGATTACAAGCCGGCACAGCTGCGCCCTGATCATGAGTATAAACTGGGGAGCCAATAACTCTTAAGATCTTGTCTCTGACCCCTTATGGCAGAGATGGGGAGCCATTTTTGGGTCGGGGCCATTAACCCACAGAAAAATCAGTCAGGGGGCTGCACACTAGCACACAAAAAACCCCAAACCAAACTCAGTGACAGGCCCTGACTGGGGAGCAACACATTTCCCTAATACACCAGAGCCTACGGGGGCTCAATCTGGTAGATTTTTGTCTGCCTCGGCTCCCCAATGATGGGGATGGCGGGAAGCCTGAGCTTTTGAGGCTGCATCCAGACAAGCTGGAAGCTGCATCTCGTCCCTGACTTATGGGGTGATTTTTGAGTTGCTGAGCACCTAGAATTTCCTCAGGAAGCCACATAAGCAGGGCTCGACAAATGATGCAGTATACTCGCCTGTGGCGAGTAGATTACAACCTGGAAGAGCCGGGTTTGGGCGATCTGCGCATGCGGTTTGGCGAGCCCTGCACATGAACATCTCTTGTCTTCACTTCTTTGGGAAGTATAGATCAACACTTAAGAAAAATAAGACTATTAATCTTTGTATTGCAGTCTTAGACTTGGTCGAATCAGTTTCTGTCTCTGAACATAAATTATTTGTGACCATTAAAAGGATGAAAATCATATAGTTTGCAGACAGCAACTCATAGAATACTAGGGCTGGAAGAGACCTCAGGAGGTCATACAGTCCAGCCCCCTGCCCAAAGCAGGACCAACCCCAACTAAATCATCCCAGCCAGAGCTTTGTCAAGTCGGGACTTAACCTCTAGGGATGGAAATTCTACCACCTCCCTAGGTAACCCATTCCAGTGCTTCACCACCCTCCTAGTGAAATAGTTTTTCCTAATATCCTAACTAGATCTCCTCCACTGTCTTTTGAGACTATTACTCCTTGTCCTGCCATCCGTGTCTACTAAGAACAGCTTTTCTCCATCCTCTTTGGAACCTCCCTTTAGGAAGTTGAAGGCTGCTGTCAAATTCTTCTACAGACTAAATAAGCCCAAATCCCTCAGCCTCTCCTCATAGGTCATGTGCTCCAGACCCCTAATCATTTTGGTTGCCCTCTGCTGGACTATCACCAATGCATCTACACCCTTTCTATAGTGGGGGGGGCCAGAACTGGATGCAGTACTCCAGCTGTGGCCCCACCAATGCAGAATAAAAGAAGGAAACTACTTTTGTCCTGTAGATAACAAATATATAATCTTTGATTAGACCCCGATTAATATTTTGAATACTACTGGCATGTGGCTTTTGTATGAATTTAAGCCCCTTCTGTTACTTAAACAGCAGTACCTTCTACATAGTATGGCATTCCACTTCATTAAAGAGCAATTTTGTTTCCAGTGCCACTGATTGAATTATGTGATCAAATAACTCTAAAAGCTATAGATACAGTGGAAGTTGTCCTATTTTCATATGAACTATTTTGCTATTGTGGATTGGCTGAATCAAATTGTTTGGCTGAGTGATATGGAAGGTACTGTAATACAGGCTGCTGTTTACGTGCAACATATAGCTATGGGCAGGCTGTGGGATCAACCTCATTAAACACATGCTGGTCACAGGATTCTTAATGGTGATGCTGTCCTGGTTTTTCTGGTGACTTGTATTACTGCTGTGTGCTGCTTCATTTGACTAACAACTAATTATGAAAAAACAAAATAGAGATGAGAACTGGACAAACTGATCATGAAAGTGTGGTTAGTAGACAGGTTGATCTTGTGTGCTCAAATTGGAAATACAGCTATACCTTGGTAGCTTCTAACAATTACAATTTCAGTAAGTTGGTATTAATGTAACTTGTTTCCCATTTTACTTTAGAAAATGCCTGTGTTCTCTTTGCCATTTCACTCATCCTGTTCACAATAAGTGCAATGATGGTGTATGGAGCAATTGCTGTAAGTATATTCATGGGATTCAAGTCTAAATTTGGCTACTGCAACTTGCAGACTAATAAATTCCACTTTTTTTCTTTTTTTCAGCACCGAGTGGGCTGGCTCATTCCGTTCTTCTGTTACCAGCTCTTTAACTTTGTCCTCAGTTGCCTGGTTGCCATCAGTTCTCTTACTTACATGCCAAGAATCAAAGAGTATCTGGATCAGTTAGTAAGTGTCTGGTAAAATAGATTAATAGTTTACAGATGAAACAGTCTTGGTTTTGATAATTGGGAAGGTAATTTTTTTATACTAAAGGGTTTGCTATTCTAGTCCAAAATGAGCAGTCATCTTCAGGCATTTAGCAGAGCACTTTTCTTATAGAAGCTGGATTTGGTAGGTACCATAGACTCTAAAATGACTTAAAGTATTAACTCCCTCAAGTCAGTTCAGATCTATACAAGTGTTGACTTAATTTAATACATCAGCATTTGAATACTGATCTGGCTTGGGGTTGTGGATCCAGATAATTGTTCTGTTTCTTTTTCTGTACTTGACAGAAATGCTTCCAGGTGATTTGGCCTCTGTTATTTGTATGAGGTTAGGAAACACTTGCTTTCCAACCCCAACTTTCAGGCCAACCTGGAACAAACTCATTTTGACCTACTCAGCATAAACTTACATAAGCTCTCCTGCCTTACTGCAAATCCTTCATAAATGGGAATGTGGGAGGCAACAGCAGCAGCTGCCTTTGAACAAGGTGGGTTGTTGCTATGGAGCTGAGAAGGATTTAGTGCAATGTGAAAACAAGACCCTCTCTGCAGCTGGCCCTCTTTATTAGACAATCTTTCTATTAAATGGCCACTGTTCTTGTCTGTCTGTCATGGGATTTTCAAGTTTCACGCACACTCGTTGCCCCCGGCAGCTCCTGTGCACGCGCCAGTGCGGCCTGGCTCAGTGCAGTGCCACGCAGCTCCACTCATGGGAAGGCACTGCCTCTGCCTCTTGGCACCACCCTCCCTTCTCTCCCCGACAGCTCTTGTGCACGCTACCTGTCTCAGTGGGGTTCAGTGGGGTACAGTGCAGCTCGGCTCTTGGGGAGACATTGCCGCTGGAGCCCACAGTGATGAGGCAGGCAGGTGGCCTGGGAAGCAGCTCAAGGTGCCGCAGGCCGCATACAAACGTTTACATACATATATGTACACAAACATGGGTGTGCATTGTATTTGTATTGCAAGGCTTGGAAGGGCTTTTGGAAAGTTTGATTTGACTGGGCTGGGTTCCAGAGGCTTCAAGAAGGTTCGATCTTAAACTGCTGGCGTGTGAACATAGACATTCAACCTTGTGGAGTTGCTATTGTCATAGCCCATTATATTGCCAAGTATGTCACTAAATGTGAATCTACGAGTCTTGAAGGAAGCCTCAGGCACTATTGCTCAAATCAGAGAGGAGGAAAGCAATATTTCTCGACAGTTGTTTAAAATATGTATTGCAATGTTCAATCCACACCAAGTCTCCACCTGTGAGTGTGCTCTCTGTCTGTGTAGCCGGCGTATGAAAGGGAGCACAAGAGTAATTTATGTTAGCACAAGAAAGCCTGACCTTTGATACAAAGTTGTAACAATGCGAAACGAAGAGTTTCAAAACTCTGAGGAAGCCCCAGAGGAAGATGAACAAGGAGCAAAAATCCACCAGAACAATCCAGAGGAAGGCTCTCAATACTTTGGGCCAGCTCAACCATTTGTTGCGCTCAGTCGAGTCCATTCTTTGGAAGGCACAGAGATAGAAAGCGATCAAACAAATTCATGGATGACAATGTTTGTCATAAAGACTCCTTAGAAGACTTACTTACAGCATCTGGAAGTCTTCCTCCTTTTAACCAACAAAACAATTGATCCATCACCTCAATTAGTTTATCCTTGCCTTAAACACAACTGATTTTAATTAAAAATGTAAATACCTAGTGCAAAAAGCATTTTGTAAAACAGTCCAGCTCAAAATACATAAACATATCAAAAAGAACCTTGGGAGTTTTTAGTAGTTGAAACACTATATTTAAGACCGACCCCCCCCCCCCCAAAAAAAAAACTGTTTAAAAAAGACACATCTTGCTAAAAACACATGAAAAGACTCAAAATATAAAAAGTGCACCAAAGTCAAAAATAAAGTTTTGAAGTTAGTAATGTGGGAGAGATTGGATGGCTAAGTACAATTCAAGGTAGTTGCTAACTGTTAGTCATCCAAACTTTCATAGCCTCATATTGTGACTGTCTGGATTTTTTTCCCCCCTCCTCTAGCCGGATTTCCCTTACAAAGATGATCTCCTTGCACTTGACTCAAGCTGCATTTTGTTCATTGTGCTGGTGTTTTTTGCCTTATTTATCATCTTAAAGGTAAACTATATATTTTATACCTTAATTGTTTAAATTGTAGATGTTAAGTTTCAGAAGTTTTTTGTATTGCAGTGTTACTATGTGGTTGCGAATTGTGTTTCTGAAACCTAGGTACTGGGGGTAGTTAATTTTTTTTTTAAAGGGGTGCTTTATAAAAAAAAAAGTTGAGAAACACTGCTGTAGAAAGCAGGGCTTTTCATAGTAGGAGATATAAATAAACCTTCAAGTATTATCTTTAAATTTTGCATCTTTAAGCAATAAAACTCACAAGGAAATGAGATGTATATTAGAGCATTTTATGCTTTCTCTTTTTAAACTTTATACAAATGGAAAAAAATTGCTAGTTAATATTGTATATCACATTCTGAAAACATAATTTGTAGTATTAAGCAAAAGGTTCCTGAATTTGAGGAGTTGGACCTTCTCTATTCCCCCCCAACACCTGTGCTAGTATACAAAGGGGCGAGTGGGGGTGATGCAGGGAGTCAACTTTAAATTCCCCAGTGTGTTTAAGAAACTGAATTAAGACCTGCTATAAAGGAATATCACTGCTGCTGGTTTGTTGAGAATTAGAGCTATCAATTCATAGGCATGTGGCTTTCATGCCTGCTTTTTGTGATCAGACTGTGAATATCTAAATTTACATATTTATGGAAATGTACACTGTGTAATCCAGGCCCTGCCTACCTATATGAGCTGGCTAATTAGAACAGAGGGAAAATATGGCATGCATGTTATTCACACCAGCAGATCAAACCCAGTCTCCAGCTGTGTGGAGCGTCACACATCTATCATTTTATTATTTTGTTGTTCCTGTTGCAATCCTTGCTTTGGTACAGAGCTGCAACCATGGCTTAAAATTATTGGGTGGTGTGGGATGGAGTGGTACCAGAATGTACAAAATAGTCTCTGGGAGTAGTCTTCTGAAAAAATTGAAATAGCAAATGCAATTTTTTCCCTTTAGGTTAGTGCCTTTTGTGAAAACCTTTACAGTAGAACCTCAATTACTAATACAATTACTTTTCTGTGTAGGAGAAATGGTGCTTTTATTTTTTATTTTTTTTTACCATTTTTAATTTAAGTGGAAAAAGCACATTAGTTTCCTTACTTTGTCAAATCTTTTTTAAAACTTGTTTTATGTTAGTATTTATCATTTAATGCAGCACTGCATTAGCTTTGCTTTTTCTTTCTCTGCTGCTGCCTCATTACATACTTCCAACTCTGTATAAGGTGCATGGCTGACCAATCAGTTCAGAACTCTAAGCTTGTGCTGTGTTAGAATAATTTACAAAAGGCAAGTGAATTTTCTTGGATTTAAAGTCCATACCAATAGCAGGGTCCCAAGCACTCATGTATACAGGCATGTAAATCTCAGTAAGTTTCAACAGGGTATGTGTTGACAGGTGTTGGGCCATAACTTTGCTTAACTGTTTTGCCTTCGGCTATCTGAACAGTGCACAAATAGCTACATAATGCACACACAGAATTGTTTCTATTAGACTATTTCTAATTTCAAATATATTACTATTTCTGCCCTGGCATTTTGGGGCTTCAAGCATAGATCACTGTATGAACACCAAACAGAATGACAGTCCCTGTTCCAAGGTAATAGCAATCCAAGTTTAATTTTTAAAAATATAAGTTAAACTTAACTTGATTTTATTCAGTGTAGTGATCATCTGCACATTGGCACTAAAAGGGCAACAGGATTAATGGCGATAAGAGTAAATGGTATTGGAAGCCTAAATCAGTAATTCCCAAATCAGGTCCCTAATAAGTTCAAGTCTCTCCCTTTACATCTTGCAGTAGTAGCTGCTCTGGGATGGGAGGTAGTGGTGGCTTCTTTTTTATTAAGACATTGGTGCCCAGTTCTCTCTGCCTCCTCCACCTGTGGGGCTACTTCCTAGGATCCAATCTGTGACAGAATAATTTCACCTCTTCTCCTGCTCTATCACAGCCTTGCTGTTTTAACTCCCTGCCTGGGCACTTAATTCAGTCCTCTCTCATCCCCAAACCCATTAATCCCTGTTCTTTCATCTCCCAGCATGCTTAGATGCTAGGATTTGCTACACTCATCTTTCCTGCCTTCCACCACATGGTTTGGGGTGGGAGAGGGAAGGTGAGAACAATAGTAAGTCTACCAAAACTATTCAGAGTTCATAATCAGATTTTGGGTACTCTCACAAGAGTCATGGACTAACAAATGAATTCTGTGAAGTCCTTTTTACTACTATTTTGCTCTTCTGTGCAGTCCGTTCCCCTGAGTTAGTGTGCTGATAACCAGTTGAAGGGGATTAAAATTGTTCTTGTGTAATAAAGATGCTTCTCTACAGATGTGCAATGTAGATGAAGAGCATATACTGAAACATAACTTTTTGGTAGTTTTGTTTGAAGAGCATGATTTGGATGTGTCAGGGAAGCATTTTGTGTAGAAGGCAAATTGGTTAAGTAATTTGGGCAAGATTCACTGAGGTAACCCATTCTAATGACAATGTAGCACCTGCTTCTGTCAGGTATAAATTTGGCATGTCAGTTTGCTTTAAAGCAAATCTATTTATTAAAACATAACACTTTTTTTATTTTACAGGCTTATCTAATTAACTGCGTATGGAACTGCTATAAATACATCAGCAACAGAAATTTGCCTGAGATAGCCGTGTACCCTGCATTTGAAGCTCCTCCACAGGTAATATTTCTTCCTTAAGACAAAGGAACAAATTGCCATGGTTATTTTTAAAAATGATTTAATGTCTGTATGTAGTTCTAAAATGAAACAATTAGTACTGTTAACTGAAATTAACTCTAATAGCAATTAAAAATTGGGTTTAATTGCATTGTTAAATAGAATAAAACTTACTTAAATGTTTCTACACTTTCAAATTGATTTCAGTTGCAACACAGAATACAAAGTGTATATTTTTTATTACAAAGTAAACAATAAATACTAGAAGAATTGTCTAGTATTGCTTTGGGTCTTTAACTCCTAAGATGGTTTTTTTTTTTCCCTTTATTTAAATCATTGTTTTGGGTGGGTCTTGGGATGAGGAGTTCAATATGCAGACTGACCTGGAAGGAGAGGACCACTCCAGCCCTCATCTCAAGCTGCTGTGAAGTGCCTGTCCATGTCCACTATAGTGGGCATAGCTGGGGAGGGGTGGGACACAGACAGAGGAGAACCTCTCAGGAGATCCAAACTTAGTTAGCAGCAGCAGCAAATGCAGCTATAACTCAGCCCCATGGATTGTATATGAAGGAATTAGTTAAATGCGGGGGAGTGGAGAAAAAGGTGAATAACTGTATTTAGTACTATTGTACAGGGTGGTAGAAATAAACAATAATTTAAAGAAATACACAGAAGGCCTTTTGAGTACAGTGTATAAATTTGACACAGACTATTGACACTGAGGCAGGCAGTAAATTGTGTGAATGCTGTCGTGCTTCCTTGGAGAGGAACAGAAGGCTCTGCAAATGTGAATATTTCTCAGTGGAATTAAAAATGCTTTGGGAACCCTAATTTCACAATTCTGAGGCTGCTGGACATTGAATCAGAAGATGCCTATCTGAAGGGATCATATATTGACACTTTTTTGTGAATTTGCTTCAACTGCTTAGGTCAAACAAAGGGCCATTATTGAATGGAAGCACCTTCAGGATTTCCAGAAGGCCTGCAGCACCTGAGCTCTTTACAGGCAGTCCCCGGGTTACGTACAAGATAGGGACTGTAGGTTTGTTCTTAAGTTGAATCTGTATGTAAGTCGGAACTGGCGTCCAGATTCAGCCGCTGCTGAAACTGACCGCCAGTTCCGACTTAGATACAGATTCAACTTAAGAACCCCAAGCGTCCCCAAGTCAGCTGCTGCTGAAACTGATCAGCGGCTGATTCCAGGAAACCTGGGGCAGAGCAACTCTGCCTCGGGCTTCCTGTAGTCAGCGCTGGTCAGTTTCAGCAGCGGCTGACTTGGGGACGCCTGGGGCAGAGCAGCTAGGGTGCTGCTGGGTTGCTCCAGTAGCACCGCTCCTCGGTGCTACTGGACCAACCCGGCAGCACCCCAGCTGCTCTGCCCCAAGCGTCCTGATTCAGCCGCTGCTGAAACTGACCAGCAGCGGCTGAATCAGGACGCCTGGGGCAGAGCAGCTGGGGTGCTGCCGGGTTGGTCTAGTAGTGCCCAGAGCGGCGCTGCAGGACCAACCAGCAGCGCCCCAGCTGCTCTGCCCCAGGGTCCTCAACAAAAGCCTGGTCTGCTTGGGGGGGGGGGGCGAACACACTAGCTGCGCGCCCCCCCCCTCCAGCAGACCAGGGACTACTCACATTCACCCCTGCTTAGAGCAGGGTCTGTAGCCTGGGGCCCGGGAGGGAGCACGATGTGGGGCTTTGGAGGCTTGAGCCCCACCCCCACCGCAGCAGGCAGCCCGCGCAGGTGCTTCAGTAGCCTGAGCAAACCCCACATTGGTCGGGTCGGGCTGCGAGGCAGCAACAGCCCCCTCTTCCCCCCCCCCCCCAAGCAAAACAGCTGTGGTGGGGCCCTTTGTGGCGCAGGAGCTGCGAGCCGGCAGGGAAGGGTCCCTCATGGCCACTTCCGCCCCCTCACCCCCCACCCCACAGAAGCCCATTGACCGGACCTGGACAATGGTAGCTGCAGTAACCTATCAGTCCCCAAGCACATGGCCAGGCAGCTCCTGTGGTAGAAACAGGAGAGCAGCGTGTCTCGCTGGTAAGTGTCCAGCCCTCCCAGCTACTCCCACTCCGATATCTTCACCCACAGAGCTCTCCTCCCAGACCCTGCACCCCAATCCCCTGCCCTGAGGCACAATCCAAACCCTGGCCTGACCCGCCCCTTTCCCCCCCGCCCACCCCCAGTAAAATGTCTGGTATTTTCAGTTTCTCAGCTGGAAAGCCACTTGGGACATTCTTCCCCTGCCATGTGGAAGGGTGTGAGAAATTTCAAGGTGCCATGACTTTTTTTGGGGAGAGGGGTGCTTTTTTTTGCTCAACATTTGGACACCTTTTGATTAATGCAGAATTTTGTTTAAAAATGAATTACAATATAATTAAAATAAAAATTATCCAACTAAATTAAGTTTTTATCACATTTACCCAATTCACATTTAATATGAAATAGCCTTCAATTTCACATTTGACGCCTTTTTTTGTTGGCACCCACCACACACTTCTGAAAACATGAATGTGCTATTGGCCACAAAAAGGTTGGGGACCACTGGTCTAGACAGTACTGGGTCCTGCCATGAGGGCAGGGAACTGGACTTGATGACCTCTTGAGGTCCCTTCCAGTCCTAGTATTCTATGATCATAACTCTCAATTGGAAAAATTTGTCTGTTTTGACAAAGTCTTTTCAACAAAGAAGTTTAAAATTAAAATTCTAGTTTCTTGACTCATTTTTTGGGGGGGGGGGGAGAAAGGAAGGCAAAATTATTTCCTTACTAGCTCCTTTGCTGTTCACTAGATAAGGATGAAAACTGAATAGAGGTAGTGGCTGAAGTTTAGATTCAGCAGAAGAATAAGCTGCTTTTGCAGCGCTGGTATTGTTTGCTGTGAGTTTTGCTCTAAAATCTGCCCACAATAGAGAATCAAATTGATACCGCCTGTTCTAAAGGACTCTGCAGTCTGTTAACCTTACTGTGTTTTGTTTTTGTTTTGTTTTTAATCTAGTATGTCCTGCCAACCTATGAAATGGCAGTGAAGATGCCTGAGAAGGAACCCCCACCTCCTTACATACCTGCCTGAAGCAACTGTGCTTCCATTGGTTAACATCTGTATCAACTTCTTGGATTTTTTTCTTTTTAATCTTGCAAAATTGCTTAAAATATTCAGGGCTTTAGGAGCAAACCTTTCTGTTGAAAGATATTTGATATAACTACTAAGCAAAACACATCTTGGAGTGACTTTTCTTTCCTTTTTTTCCTTCTCCTTCCTTTTCTAATGATCTTATACATGTTTACTGCCTTAGGGTCTTCTGCAAACATGAGCTATTTCACTCATGTAATTCAGTGGAACAACTCATGAGTAAAATATGCCATAGGCATACGTGTCTGCTGGTTGGGCCCTTAAATTGTAGAGAAATTTTTGTAAAGTAGTTCATAAAGACAATCTGATCTACCAGCAGAATGAGTTTGCCTTTCTTTAACTTTTTTTGAGGAACAAGGCTGGGAGGGAGGGTTGAACGTGGTGTGTATATATATATATTTTTGTTTACTTTGCACTTTTCTCCTACATTCTTACCTTACTGTTTTTGTTATCTATTGCCTTGAAACAATTTCAGGAAGAGTGAAGTTGACACTAACGTTTGAAGTTTTATAACATGCTGTGAATGCAAGAAAAAAATGCACACGGTATTACTTAAATGTGGGAGGAGATGGTTGCATGCTTCTAATGTGTATATTTTCTCTGTGATAAATGATACTTTAATAAATCTTTTAAGAAATGTGTACTAGTAGTGTTGACTGTGTTTGGGCTAGTGGGGAGAGAAGTTCCCAAATTGCTTACTGATTTGGTCATCTAGTGCTGATCTAAGGAAACTTTTTGTATTGTGCTCACTTGTAGGTGGGAAAGAATCTCTTTTGCGTCACGTGACCTAGGAGAAAGTTGAGGATGCTAATCAAAATGACCATGTAATTAAATTTGCATTCTCCATAATCTCAACCTTTCATATCTATGAAAATGTGGGTATAGCCTTCCAGTAAGCTGAAATGTAGAATAAGGGGATATTCTTCTCTATTGCCTCCACTTAAAAAAAAAAAAAATCCTCACGTTTGATTTCATGCTTTTGCTCTTCCTGTGTGCCCTGCCCAAATTTTCTGAGACGGGTATAAAAAGTTTGAGATCCTCTGTCATGTTCAAGGTTGCACAAATTCGCCTTTACCTTCATCTTGGATCTCACTACCCTCATTCTTGCTAACTTATACCCCTTCTTTCCCAAGTATGACTAGATGACTTATTGTACCTACGTCCCACCCACACCTTTATAACCCAAGAGGACTAACTTATCATGTATGTAAATTCCCAAAAGGGACACTGGTGGTACTGAAGGCACTGACATGTTCTAAGCTTGATGATTAGAACAGATGAAGTAAGGATGATAGCAGATGTCCAGTTTTGAGCCTTCATATTGATAGCCTGCATCTGTCTCAATTCTGCCAAGTTAGGAGCAGTTGAACATTTTTTCTAGTTATTTCTGTGCCCTGCTGAATGTTAACCATAAGAGTCTTTCTCCCTCAGTCCTCTGCCCCCGCAGTTTAACTATTGAACTAATTTGGTTTCATTTCACCTTTGGGAAAGGTGATGGGTACCAAATGAGAGATGAAAATATTCTGTCACTGATCTATTAGATCTATATTTATCTATACAAAGACCTATTAGACACTTTAACAACTGAGGAGAGACATGAAAAGTCTAGTTCTGGGCTAAGGATGTTTGTTCAAGTAACTCTTACTCTCTCAGGATTTTTAGGATCAATCAAAAGATAAGACATAAGAGCAAAAATAAAAAATCTAAGGCTTATATGGCAACTAATAATTTGTAAGGGTAAACCAGGCTTTGGTTTCAGGATCAGAGCCCAAATGAAAACATTTACCAAGGACATCAGGGCTGATGCCACCTGTTCTGCAACAAAATAGGCCTTACAAAAAGTGGTTCTAATCTGAAATCCTGTCCCCTGCCCACATTGAGTCTCATGCACTTTCCTATTTTTCACAAGATACCAGTGATCCCAGAGAATATAAATATTTTAAATATAAGGCGAAGATTGCTAAATCTACAGCTTCTCCCCCAAATACTAGTAGGTCCTTCAGAAATCAGACCACTATCTCTGAGGTACTGTTGTAAAAAAGGACATGGCTTCAGCTTCTGAATAAGCTTTAATGTTTTTGGTCAGGGTTTCTAGTAGACTTACAGCTTGAACCTGTAACTTCCTGTTAAAGTAGACTTTATGTATCACTGAGTACTTGTGGCTTCCATTAAAGTCAAGATTTCAGCTCAATACTTAGTAGGAGACTCAAGCTCTGTAAGAAAAGGGGATTCAGAGGTGTTGCAGACCTTACTTGTTTTTTTTAAAGTGCTTGGAGATCGCCAGATCTGCTGCTGTTCAAACCTTTATATATCTAGAAAGGCATTTTTGTCAAAATATGCAGTTGAGAATGTATGTAAATTGGAATTTTATCAAGAATTCTAGCTGCTAATTACATTACTATTAATAATTAACCACTAGATGATGTGCCCAAGAAGCTGCATTGCAAACAGGAGCTGATCTAGAAATGTTCCTCTGGCACTCAAAAGCAATAATTTTTGAAGCTGCTTAGCCAAGCTAGCGTGATGCTCAGCTTATGACACAACAGTTGCTACAGCAAGACCTTCAGGAATGCAATGATCTTGATGATAAAACTAGTGTCCCATGGGGGATGTTAGAATATGGTAATCACAACGCACCCTTAAATTGAAACCAGCTATATTTTTGTACCGCTTGTAGTACATATTGTATGTGCTGTTTTTTAGTAACTTTTTTATTCCCTGTTAAAGTAAATACAGGAAAAAATAAACCTGTCTTGTTACTGGATATGTAATAAAAGCATGGAAAAGCTCAACGTAGAGTGAAAATTTAATGCTCGTGCCATATCTATCCATTAAATGGGGCTGTATTTTTGGATATTGTAACTTATTTTAATAAAATCAGCACATTAATGTTGGAAGTAGGGATGTAAGTGACTAGTCAACTATCAGATAAGCATAAGCTTATCAGACAGTTGACTAGTGATGTGACTAGTAGTTCTCCCTCTCCTCCTCTCCCCCCCCCCCCCCCCCGCCCTCCCTCCCTGCCTCTATCAGAGAGAAGCAGCAATGGAGGAGCAGGAGCTGGTGGAAGCCAGCTTAAAAGCTGGTTACCCTCAGCAGCATCTTGGTGGGGGGGGCAGGAGAGGTAGAGGCATGGTGGGAAACAGCATGAGCAGGGACTGAATGCTGCCACTGGCCCCTCCCACAGGGCTGGGAGGAACCAGCTTTTAAGCTGACCTCCCCCCCAGCACTTCCTCCTCTTCTCTCTTCCCTCCACCCCCCTCATTCACAGGCAGCAAGGGAAGTGACTAGTTTATCCAATAAGCTTTTGCTTATCGGATAGTTGACTAGTTGATTAGTTGCTTACATTCCTACTGCAGACAGGGTTGCTCTTGTCCAGGGCAGCAATGAGATGCACTGCAACTTCATTTTTTTTAAAGTTACTTCAAAACTATCAAGTATCCTCTTTCCACAAGCCAGAATGACAATACTGAACTAACCATAATTACAGGTTGGGGAAAACCATGTCACTAACGGTCACCACCACTGCTTGAAAGGTACATTTTCCATGGAGGTCAATAGGGCTGGGTTATTTTATATATAAAGCTACTGAGATGTCAATATCTACATTATGTAAATAATTACCTAATTGCCAAATGAGACCATGTCCCAACCTGCTTACAAAGGACCCACCTGATCCAATTTAAACTTTAACCTAGGATTGGGACCAAATCAATCTGTAGACATTATCCAAGAAGATCCAGTTAACACTTAAGCCTGCAGTCTAGAAATAGTCTGAAAGCTTTTCCAGAAGAGAGCTTCTGGAAAAACTTTTTGAAAGAGTGTCCACACAGTGCACCGAAAAAGTGATCTGCTTTTTTGAAAGATAGTGTCCAATCAATGTGGGCACTAGAGCACCTGTGCTTTTTCCTGAAGGTCACCTCTTTCGAAAATAACTCCTCTTCCCCATCCACACATGCCTTTTCCCAGAGAGCTCTTTTGGTAAAAGGCTTCTTCCTCATAAAAGAGGTTTACTGCTGTTGGAAAAACCAATGCGTTCTTGCCACTTTCTGTTGAAAGATTGCAATTGCAGTGTGGACTAAGTTTTTCTGGAAAAATGGCTGTTTTTCTGGAAAAACTGCAGTGTAGATATACCCATAGTCTCCATTCAAAAATATAAGGGACCAATCAGTAGAAGCCCTACTGCTCAGTAGAGGTGATGTTTTAAAAAAAATTAGAGAGGCTTTGAATTGATGACTTCTGACAACAGTAATTTCTCTCAGTGGACGTGGAGTTTTTAGCACAGGTTTCACTTTGTGTGCCAAAATAACTCAGAAATGCATTGTCATAGCTAACTCCATTCAGGTCTAGGCAACATGCAGCCCAAAGACAGAAGCACAAATCCCTTGAAACTGGAAGTCAAAACTTCTCACCTCTTCGCAGAGCTCACAAAGGGCTTGTTTACCCAGACACACCAGTCATGACAACCCTCTCTGGAGAGAGATGATACATCCTGCCTCTGTGTGGATGTACCAAGTGTTTTCACATGGCATCTTAACATGTTGTTTAAATCATCAATTGCTTGGATGAGGAAGACTCATAAAGAGTCTGTCCATCATCCATACCACTGTGACATGGTGATTTTACCACTGTGGTAACAGATCCCCACTCTGGGGGCTCTTGTGGAGCAGTAGGAAGCCCAGGGCAGTCCCTTGGGGAGAGAGGCTGGGGGTACCTGTATTTCAGTGGTTCTCAAACTTTGGCCCGGGGACCACCTGGATCAATATAAACCTTTCCACAGACCAACAGTTGCTAATGGAAACTTAACATTACTTACATAATTATGCCCAAGCCATTTTGCTAGTACTGCAGCTAGGGAGAACTGTTTAATTATCATAAACAGATTAAGCATTTTAACTCATGTTACTTTATCACACTTCATTTTAAATAAAATAAATTTATGTTCAACACAAGGTTTTAAGGTTTTCTTTATTTATGGCGCAAGGTAGGGAACCTTTTTTGGGTGTCAGGTCTCTGACCCACAGAAAAATCAGTTGGGGACCATACAAGTGAAAAGCAAAAAAAAAAAAAAAAAAATCCTCCTAAAACCCCCAACTGATGTGGCCCCCAACCGAGACACCCTACTTCTCTGTCACTCCAGCCTTATGGGCTGAGAAGGGACAGGGAGTGCTTCCCACAAGCCAGATTTATTTTTCTCAGGTTCTGGAGTTAGTGGATTTTTATGGACCCCTTATGCTATGGGGTGGGGACAAAAATGAGGGGTTCAGTGTTCAGGACAGGGCTGTCAGCAAGTGGGATTGGGATGGAGTATGAGATCTGGGAAGGAGGTGGGGTGCAGAAGCAGGTTGCGACTAGGGTGTCTGGCTAGGGGGAGGGAGCAGGAGCAAGGGAGGATGCAGGAAAAGAGTGGAGGTAGGTGTCTAGCTGGGGGAAGGGTGCAGGAGCAGACTAGAGGTAGGGTGTCTGGCCACGAGGGAGGAGGCAGGAATGGACTGGGGAAAGGGTGTCTAGCCAGGAGGGAGGGTGTTTGGCTAGCATGAAGAGAGCAGGAACAAGAGAGGGTGCAGAGTTTGACCATGGGGGAAGGTGCAGGAGCAAAGGAGGGTGCCTGTTGGAGCATGCTAGGGGTATGGGGTTTTGGTGAGCAGAGGGGTGAGAGCGAGAGAAATTGTGGTGCAGGGGTCTGAGCATAAGGAAGGGTGCTTACCTGGCTTAGCACCCCTTGCAGCAGGAAAGCTTTTGGACAGCTCGCTGCTGTTCCCCCAGGGGGGTTGAGGTGGGGGGGAGAGAGGGTGAAGCTTAGCCCACACCCTTCTCTCAGCACAGCCGTGAGGCTGCAGCACCAGCTCCCCGCTTGGAGGGAACATGGGGGTAGTGAAGAAAGCCCCAATCTTTCCTGCCAGACCCAGCTTGTGAAGTAGAGCAAGCTGCTCCATGTACTGCTGTTCCCCCAGTGTGGTAAGGAGGGGTTCAGGAAGAGAGATCGGCAGTGCACAGGGCACACCTTCTGGACCTGAGTGCACTCAAGCTGGGCTCTGCAGTCCCTGCCAGAGCAACTCCCCTGGGTTTTGCCTTGGACCCGCCCTGGCAGCAGCGGCCGGGGTAACAAAGTACATGCAGCACAGAGAAGGAGGAGGAATGGTGGCAGAGCCAGATTGGGGACCCCATGTGCCAAAGGCAGTCCTGCAGCAGGCTGAAGGGGGCCACACAGCATGCAGTGGTGGGGACTCGCTGGGCAGCAGCATGCACTGGAACTCAGAGAATGCTCCAATCTAGATTTGAATCCAGACTCCACATTCCAATCTGCTTTGGAAACCATGCACCACTGAAAGCCAGCCCAGCTGCCTGTCCAGAGACCACCAAAGGAACCTACTATGCTCTGATAGGGATTGGGGAGGCTGTTGCTGCTGTGCTGTGCTAGGGTGTATCCCTGCAAGGCTGTCCCAGCTGAGGGAAAGGAGAGATCAGTGCAGGGAGCCATTTCTGGCTCACTTCTTCCCCTGTAGTGAGCAAAACACTAACTTCTCCGAATTTGCTACTTTGGGTGCACTGAGCATAATGTCATGTTTGTTTGACAGAAACTGTGACCGTCACAAAAACGGAGCGGTTTCACTTTTTGCCTATACACCCCCCCTAATGTCTGATGTTTTGTCGGTGTGGATGTTTGTCTTGAGATGAAACGCTCTAAGTTAGAAATGTTTGTATGTGCTGCACATTAGGCATGGGTCTGTGAAACCCAGGCTCGTGGGCTCAGCGTACACATTACATGTGCTGAAAGGGCCACATGGCATTGCACAGCTGGGCTCCAAATGGGCAGCCCGTCCCACAGCCCTGCTAATGCGTCCAGGCTGCACTACACCTCGCTCCTGACTCGGGCTGTGGCAGGTTCGCCTATAAGCAGGGGGTGATGCGTACCGGGTCCAGTTCACCAGGGGGAGCAGGCAGCGGTGGGCAGCTCCATCCCAACCACCATGGGGGCTCCACGCTGAACTGGTTAACCCATCGCACGGGGTGCGTCATCCCTACTCCTGACTCGGCTCGGCCCGCGGCCACAGTGCGAAACAGCGGGGGGGGGGGACCAGTCCCGGCTGAGCCGCGCTCTCAGCGGGGTCCTAAGACCGGGGCCTGCCTCGAGCGGAAGGGGAGTCAGAGCCCGCGGACCTGGGCAGGGAAGCCTCCCTCTCGGAGACCCGTAGGGAGGCGGGGCCAGCAGCACCCAAGAGAGCGTCCCGTCCTGGCTCATCGCTGCGGAGCCAGGCCCCCACCGTGGGGCAAAACCCGGAAGTCGCGGCTCCGCCCCGGAAGTGAAGCTGTTGGATTCCGGGGCAGGCTGAGTCCGGCGTCGGTTGCCAAGGAAGCCCGGTTGCTACGGAGGCAGCGGCAGGCCGCTAACACGCTCCCTCCCCAAACAATCGCGCCGGGCTGAGCCCCTCCCCCTTGGCCCCGCAGCATGTTCATCTACCTGAGCAAAAAGGTGAGTGTCAGCGAGCCCGTCCTGCGGCCGGAGCCGACCTCGCTCCTTCGGGCCTGGCCAGGAAATAACTTACCGTTTGCACGAGGCCTTCCCCTCCTAGTTACTTGTCAGGGGCTTTCCTCACCGCAGATATTTCCTCAGCCTTCCTGCAGTGAACCCCAATTCCACATGCGTCCTCAGGCCCTAGGCAGGAATTTCGGGGGGGAGGTGGTGTGTGTGTGTGTGTGTGTGTGTGTGTCCGTGTCCCGCAAGGATGTGACTGCATCGCCCGCGGTCCCCAACTAAGCGGGAAATCAGCCCCAGCCTCCCCCCGGCCGGCCAGAGCATGGGGGAGGGAGGTTCGGGCTGCCCGCCTCTGGCCTGCGGGAGCGTGCTTACTTGGGAGACCATGGGGACGTGCTTTCGCCCCTTCCCGCTCCCGCGTACGGGCCTGGTCCTGTTCCCCTTGTTCAAATGCTCGCTCCTCCTCTGTCAGAGCCTGGGGAATTGAACGTGGGTCTCCCACAACCCATGCACTAATCGAGGGTTTATACACTATTATTGAGGAAAAATACACTATTTTACACTATTATTGAGGAAAAAAAGGCATTTGGGAGTTTGTGCTGATAAGTCAATCAAGATTTACCATTACTTGTAACTGAGCTAAACCCAAGTCAAGCTCAATTGGTGTTTCGCTTTTGTCTCTAATTAAGAGTCAGTAAGGGATGTGCTAGGCACTAACTGCTGAAAGGAGGGGGAATCTAGGCAAACCGCTCTAAGTGACGGGACTTAGCAACATTCCCTGTAAGCTGAGTGCTTGGATGGCCACCCAGGAGAGTTTCAAATGCTGCCCACCTGCTTAGCAGTGTGCTCACAGCATGTGTTTCTGTTGGTGGTGCATATCTGTACATTCCTCCTTGTACACATTTATTCTTGCACGTAGATGGTTTGAAAACCACTGCTCTAGAAAGACCCTTGTAATTCCAACATAAGTAAATTCTCAGTGTCATTATCCCTTTCTCCCCTAGTGTTTGGCACCTTCCACCAGGATTCAGATTGCTCAAAAGATAAATAAGTAGACCCTCTACAATAGATGTTAAGAAATGTCCTATTTTTATTGATTATAATTATTACACTTTCCCTCCCTTGTATTTGATTATCTTGGTTTGTTTAATTTTATGTAAATGGCCTTTACAGTATTCTCTCAACTTTAATTCTAGTAATGTGTTTACAATTCTGTTAAGTTACTATAGCAATTTATATTATGATGCACAATATCCCAAGTGCATTTGCTTAATGTTTGTGGTTGGGGTATTTTCAAAATAAAACATTGTTGTTATTATTAATCAGTCCAAATGAAAAATATTTATTTCTTTCAGATTGCAATTCCTGGTAACGTTCGACTAAGATGTATATCTTGGAACAAGGAACAAGGTTTCATAGCTTGTGGTGGAGAAGATGGATTGTTGAAAGTTTTAAAACTAGAAACACAGACAGGTAAATAAAAATGCTGAAAAAAAAATCCACCTGCTTTCTGAACCCTTAAAGAGACACTCTTCTTTGAAAGTGACATTGAAATATGACATTGTGGGTAGGTCTGTCACGCGATTACAAAAACTTATTTGTGATTAATCACACTGTTAATAATAGAATAACATATATTAAAATATTTTTGGATGTTTTCTACATTTTAAAATATATTGATTGCTATTTCAAAACAGAATACAATGTGTACAGTGCTTATTTCATATTTTTATTACAAAAATTTTCACTGTAAAAAACCAAAAATATTTAATTTAACATAATACAAGTACTGTACCACAATCTCTTTGTCGTGGAAGCTGAACTTAAAAAGGTAGAATTATGTACCAAGAATAATTGCACTCAAAAATAAAGCAATGTAAAATTTTAGAGCTTATAAGTCCTCCTTCTTGTTCAGCTAGTTGCTGAGACAAATAAGTTTGTTTATATTTGAAAGAGAGAAGGATGTCTACTTGTTTACAGTGTCACCTGAAAATGAGAAATAGGCATTAACATAGCACTGTTGTATCTATCATCACAAGAGATTTACACACCAGATGTGCTAAAGATTCAAAAGTCTCTTCATGCTTTAATCACTATTCCAGAGGACATGTGTCTAGGCTGAAATGGGTTCTGCTTGATAATCCAAAGCAATAGAACTTAGGTATATTTATTTTCATCATCTCAGGCAGATGCTTCCAGCAGAAGGTTGATGGGTTTTTTGGTGGTTCATGCTTTGTAGTTTCTACATCAGGGAGTTGTCCTTTTAAACTTTTGAAACCATGCTCTATACCTCATCCCTCTCATATTTTGGAAGGCACTTCAGATTCTTAAACTGGGTTGACTGCTGTAGTTCTCTTTAGAAATTTCACATTATCATCTTACTTGCATTTTGTCAGATCAGCAGTGAAAGTGTTCTTAAAATGAACACATGCTGGGGCATCATCTGTAACTGTTATAACATGAGATATATGACATAACGTGGGTAAAATACAGAGCAAGAGACATAAAATTCTCCCGAGGAGCTCAATAATAAACTTAATTAATACATTATTTTAATGAGCATCAATAGCAGGAGCCTGACCTTTGGAATGGTGGCTGAAGTATAAAGGGACATATGAATATTTAGCATATCTGGCACTGAAATACCTTGCAATGACAGCTACAAAATGCCATCTGAATGCCTATTCTCACTTTCAGGTAATGTAAATAAATAGCGGATTCATTATCTCTTGTAAATGCAAACAAACTTGTTTGTTTTAGGAATTGATTGAACAAGGAGTATACAGGCAGTCCCTGAGTTACGCGGATCCGACTTACGTCGGATCCGCAGTTACGAACGGGGCCCTCCCTCTCCCTGGTCTCCAGCAGACCAGGGAGAAGAAGCAAAGTGGCGGAACACACGGGCAGCGAACAGCCCAGACGCGTCTGGGCTGTCCGCTGCCCGCGTGTTCTGCCGCTTTGCTTCCCTTTCCCCGTGGTCTGCAGACCAGGGGGACTGGGAGCAAAGCAGAGCAAAGCCACGGAGCCCGAGGACAGCAGGATAGCCACGGCGCGTCTGGGCTGTTCCGCTGCCCCCGTGCTCCGTGGCTTTGCTCCGGACGCCTGTGGTACAGCAGCTGGGGCGCTGCCGGTTGGTCCCGTAGCGCCGCTCTGGGCGCCACTGGACCAACCCGGCAGCACCCCAGCTGCTCTGCTCCAGGCGTCCTGATTCAGCCACTGCTGGTCAGTTTCAGCAGTGGCTGAATCAGGACGCCTGGGGCAGAGCAGCTTGGGTGCTGCTGGGTTGGTCCAGTAGCGCCGAGGAGCGGCGGCACTACTGGACCAACCCAGCAGCACCCCAGCTGCTCTGCCCCAGGTGTCCCCAAGTCAGCCGCTGCTGAAACTGACCAGTGGCTGACTACAGGAAGCCCCTGCCCCGGGCTTCCTGGAATCAGCCACTGATCAGTTTCAGCAGCAGCTGACTTGGGGATGCCTGGGGTTCTTAAGCTGAATCTGTATGTAAGTCAGAACTGGCGTCCAGATTCAGCCGCTGTTGAAACTGATCAGTTTCAGCAGCGGCTGAATCTGGACGCCAGTTCCGACTTACATACAGATTCAGCTTAAGAGCAAACCTACAATCCCTATCTTGTACGTAACCCGGGGACTGCCTGTACTGAATGGACTTGTAGGCTCTGAAGTTTTACATTGTTTTTGTTATATAACTACATTAAAAAACAAAACAATCTATTTGTAAATTGCACTTTCATGATAGAGGTTGCATTACAGTACTTGTATGAAGTGAATTGATTAATACAGGATGAGCCTCCCAAATCTGGGACTTTCTGGTCCGGCAACATCCATTGTTCGGCAGGGCCATGGACATTGCTGGATCAAGTAGCTCCGGAGGCTAGGAGCAGGAGCCAGTTGTGACAGAGCTGCAGCAGCTGGGCCTGGTGGAGGACCCCAGGCAAGCTAGGGAACCCCCAGCATCAGCAAGTTTTGAAGGGTGGGAGGTGGGGAGCCTCACCCCTGCTGGGGAACCCTCCAGAATCAGTGGGTCCAGGCGGTGAACAGAGGCCAGGTGGGGGTTGGGTGCTCCCAGACTGGGGAACTCCAGGAAACTATCAATGGTAATGGGAACAGGTGGTCCAGGAGCCCCGGCTGGGGAATCTGGGGATTCCCGGTAACAGCGAGGCTGGGGTGGTTGGATGGCCCCGGCAGGGGAACCTCTGGCAGAAGTAGGACCCAGCGGTGGCAGGGAAGCATTGGCCAGGGAGGCCTGAGAGCCCCAGTGGCAGTGGGGCTAGCAGTGGCCAGGTGGTCTCAGCTGGAATACTGGGGAACTCTAGTGGCAGCAAGCAGGCGGCAGGATGGGAGCTCCAGCCTTGGGAGCTCCAAGGAGAGGAGCCTGGGAGTGGGGCAGCCAGAAGGGGAACATTGACTTCCTCTGGTTTGGCAAACTCCCTGGTTCAGGACCCCGAAGGTGCTGGTCAGGGAGGTCCAACCTGTACTATTTCCTTTGTTTATCATTTTTATAGTGCAAATAGTTATCATAAAAATAAAGTGAGAACTGTACATTTTGTTTTCTGTGTTTTAGTAGAAATCAATATATTTGAAAATATTAAAAAATCTGAAATATTTAATACATTTCAGTTGGTTTTCTATTATTATTTAACAGTGTGATTAAAACTACAATTAATCATTAATTTTGAGTTAATCATGTGAGTTAACTGTGATTGACAGCCCTAATTTGTGGATCTCCATAAAGACTTTGAAAACAGACACACATATCAGATTTATAGAGTAAAATGATGCACTTTTTACAGTTATATTACTTAAAGCAATTGTCATTTAAAATCATATTTTGAAAAATGCAGTCTAATTTATTTCCATCATATGGGTATCTCAGTACATTTTTGTACGATCAGCATCAGTACTCTAGATCAAAATTCCTTGGAACAGGGACTGTGGGTGAAATTTTCGAAACTGCATAAAAGCCTCAGATTCACAAAGGTAATTAGATACCTAAGTTCCATTTTTAGGCATCACTGTGGACCACAAAACTTCCATTTGACTACTGCTTAACATTGTAGGGATAACTTTACTTTTCACTCAAACATCTGTAAAAGTTCCTTAAGCACCTATGTTTCAGTCTCTAAGCATGGGCCCTGCCCCCTCTAGGTGTCTTCCTCCTTTGTCTTGCCTGGTTCCTATTAGGGTTGCCAACTCTCCCGAACAGACAGACTGGACACCATTTGTGGCAATGGTATCTGGTCCATCCTCTCTGGGATAGTTGGCAACCCTAGCCCCTATATGATCTATTAAGTAAGAGATGATAGGTGGAGGAATTCCTGCATTGCCTGTTGGGCCTAACCCGGTAAGCAAGCTCAGAGGCTGCCTAGCTCTGCAAAGCAAACAATAGGGCATGGGTGGCCAACCCATTCTGGGCAAAGAGCCAAGATAACAGTGGATCCAGCGTGAAGAGCCGACGCAAAGTTGTTGAGGGGGGAAAAAAAAAAAAAGGAATGCCTCTTTAAAAGGAGCCCCTGGTTGCATTTGGTCGAGCACCCCCCCCCCCCCAACCCACCCAAAAGGCTCTGCCCCTTTAAGAAACCACAGTTAAACGCATTTTGAGGCTTTTTGGCCACAGCAGGTTCCTGCCGCCATCTTTACTTCTGCAGCTTTCATGTCCATTCTGGACTGCTTTCCTGCCCAAGTCAGCACAGGCAGCTGGGAGGAGAGGGCTGTTTTTGAGGGCGTGGGGGCAGCTTTCAAGCCACGGGGGGCACTTCACGAGCTGCACCCGGGGGAAGGGAAGAGCTGCATGTGGCTCGCAAGCCTCGGGTTGGCCACCCCTTCAATAGAGAGAAGAATGACCTTCCCTTATGACCTTTAGCTTGGTGGTTACTGGATTTCCTCAAGATATAGTTCTCCAGTTCAGTTCACTCCACAGAGGAGAAGAGATTTGAACAAAGATCTCCCAACCCTCAGATGAATGCCTTATGCACTGAAGAATAGTGATAGAAATGTAGCCGTGTTAGTCTGGGGTAGCTGAAGCAAAATGCAGGACAATGTATCACTGTAAAGACTAACAAGATGGTTTATTAGATGATGAGCTTTCGTGGGCCAGACCCACTTCCTCAGATCAAATAGTGGAAGAAAATAGTCACAGCCATATATACCAAAGGATACAATTTAAAAAAATGAACACATATGAAAAGGACAAATCACATTTCAGAACAGGAGGGGGATGCAGGGGGCGGGGGGAGGAAGGAAGGTAAGTGTCTGTGAATTGATGATATTAGAGGTGGGGAGAGTGGGATGTCTGTGAGCTAATGGTATTAGAGGTGATAATTGGGGAAGCTATCCTGGTAATGGGTAAGATAGTTTGAGTATTTGTTCATTCTTTCCTGGAGAGTGTCGAATTTTAATATGAATGAGAGTTCAGAGGATTCCCTTTCAAGTGCAGATGTAAAAGGTCTTTGTAGCAGAATGCAGGTGGTTAAGTCAAAGACCTTTTACATCTGCACTTGAAAGGGAATCCTCTGAACTGTCATTCATGTTAAAATTCAACACTCTCCGGGAAGGAATGAACAAATACTCAAACTATCTTACCCATTACCAGGATAGCTTCCCCAATTATCACCTCTAATACCATTAGCTCACAGACATCCCATTCTCCCCACCTCTAATATCATCAATTCACAGACACTTACCTTCCTTCCTTCCCCCTCCCCCTGTATCCCCCTCCTGTTCTGAAATGTGATTTGTCCTTTTCATATGTGTTCATTTTTTTAAATTGTATCCTTTGGTATATATGGTTGTGACTATTTCCTTCCACTATTTGATCTGAGGAAGTGGGTCTGGCCCACAAAAGCTCATCATCTAATAAACCATCTTGTTAGTCTTTAAAGTGCTACATTGTCCTGCATTTTGCTTATGCACTGAAGTATGGGATAGTCTGTTGCAGGCCTCTCTTAAATAATTGAATAATTAAATATTAATTGGGCCAGAGAGGGTGACAACTACTTTACATACGCCATTGCTGAATAATAAAGGTTGTAAAGGAGGCTCTACTCTCGCCCCTGCCGCCATCTGTTTTGTGTGGAGTTAAATGCTTGCCTAATTCTGTCTTGCAAGAAGTGACGTAGATGCTTAAACAATCTGATTCTATGAAAGGGCTTCCTAGATATGAATCACAAGACAAGATAGGTGTCTTCTTCAGTCCAGATTGAGTCCTCAAAATCCAAAAGGGGTGGGGCTTGGAACTCATCCCTCTCCTTGGAATCCCCCAAGGTACATCTAAACTACATCCCGTTTTCGATAAAGGGGTGTAAATTAGACATATTGAAATTATAAATGAAGCCGGGATTTGAATTTCCTGCGCTTCATTTACATAATGGTGGCCGTGGCTTTTTTTTTTTTTCAAAAAGCCACTTTTCAGAAGAAACCCTGTGGTCAAGATGGGGATCGTTTGACAGAAATAGCCCATTTTGAAAAATCCTGTATTACAGGAAAGCTTACAGGATCTTTCGAAACGGGGCATTTCTGTCTAACGATCCCTGTCTTGACCGCTTTTTTTTTTTTTCTGAAAAGTGACTTTTTGAAAAAAAAGCCATGGCCGCCATTATGTAAATGAAGCGTGGGAAATTCAAATCCCGGCTTCATTTATAATTTCGATATGTCTAATTTACATCCCTTTATCGAAAAAGGATTGTAGTTTAGATGTACCCCCATGGACTAACTTCAGTGGGTCCCTCCTCCCCCATGTGCTGTTTTTTTTTTTCCCTGGGTTGCATTCTGAGGCACATGTGAAACATCAATGTTTCTTAAACTGTGTTCCGGGGAACACCAGTGTTCTGCGAGGCAGCCGAAGGTGTGCTGCGGAGAACAACAGAGTTCAAAATGGCTACTTTTTTTTTTTTTTTTTTGGATCAACAAAAAATCCTTGGTGTTCCTCATTTAAAAAAAAATTGTTTGGTGTTCCTCGGTCTTAACGTTTAAGAAACACTGCCATGCATTCATTGTACAGGCAGTCCCCGGGTTACATGGATCCGACTTACATTGGATCCCTACTTACAAACGGGGTGAGGCAACCCCGCACTGGCTGCTTCCCCCCAGCAGACCAGAGAGACGCGAAGCTAGCGCCCCCCCTCCCCTCCCAGCAGACCAGGGAGATGTGGAGTGGCTTTTCTCAGCAGACACCTCAGCTTGAGAATAAAGGACTGAGGGAAGTGAGGTGTGGGAGAATAAAACTGAGCTCTGGAGAAATGTTTGGCTAGAGTTTCCCCTACAATATGTACCAGTTCCGACTTACATACAAATTCAACTTAAGAACAAACCTACAGTCCCTATCGTGTACGTAATCCGGGGACTGCCTGTATAGGGAGCCTAGGTGCTTGATTCAGGTTTAGTGGATCACATTATTTTACCAGTGATTTTTTTCCCTAGGTGCTTAAAAGCTAGGCATTGGGGCACTCAGCATTGCAACAATTAAGCTCCTTTGTTGATCCAGGCCTACAGATGATGGAAGTAGGGGGTGCTTGAGGTTGTTTCCATTATATACATGGCTTACAATTTGGCTCAATTGCGCTCAACACCCCCACTATAAAAATTGTTCTAGCACCGCTGTCCAGACCTAAGTAATTTAGGAGTAAAAGTCCCTTTGAAAATAATTTACTTACTTACAAATACTTACCCTTTTCTCTGCAAGTTGCAATTCATATTTAAATAGCTGTTTGTTGAACAGCAGTTAATATTAATTTAGTTTAAAAAGAGTGTGCTACTTGGATTGAGTTCAAATTTGAGAGAAATCTATTTTGTAGTTTGAGAGTTCATTTTAAAATAAGTATGTTAGTCACATTATTTGTTTGTTAAAGCGTCAAATCCCAATCCCTGTCAGTGGGATTTTGCTCCTAATCCATTTAGGTACTTGAAAAAAATCTTACCCTATTCCTGTTTATATTAAGTACTGGTGCAGTTCTGAAACACCTGCTTGGTACTTAACAAATAAGCTGGCTTGTATATTTATTTTGAAATGAATTCTCAAACTGTTAGGCTGATTTCTCTCAGATATGAACTCAATCCAAGTAGCTGGCCAGCATATTGCTATTTAAATGTGAACTGTAGCTAGAGGAGTAATGGTTATGTATACATATTTGTAAGTCATGTCTGCAATTTACATTGCTTTCATTATTGTTAAATCATTCTTCTGTTATACAGCAGAGTCTAGAGAGCAGTTTAAGCGCATTTTACAAGTTAAGTACATTTTAGGAAAAGGAAATAAGTCTTTCAAATTGTGCTTTTTCAAATGGAAAATAAATAAGGGAAATTGGCTTTGGTTTCTCTTCAAGCCTCTGGATCCTGATAAGAGTCTGAGCTTGGAGAGCAGGTGCAGCTAATAAATAGTGCCCTTATGGGGCACCTGGCATTGGTCACTGTCTGAAGGCAGGATACTGGGCTAGATGAACCAGTATTTTACTCTAATACTTACCTGGCATTGCCTGTGTCCTTCAAGTAGGGGACTGACAATGTGGGGGGTGCAGAAGTCAGGGCAGGGCCTTGGTGGATGTGGGGAACTCATGGCAGGTGGCCTGGGGCATGAGAGTGTGAGAGTAAGGGTTAGAGGTTGATACGGGCTCAGGGCAAGGGGCAGAGGGTGAGGAGGTCTCAGAGTAGGTGGTGGGGGTGGCCACTGGCTTCTCCCGGGGGATGGCCCAGGACAGTGGCAACTGTGCATCCTGCCTGCCAGCTTGTCCCTGGGTGCCATCAGGGCATATCTGTTCGCTAGCCCAATCTGGGTTGGGGGAGTTTTTCCCGTCCCCCCAGGTCCCTCTGGTGGTGGTGGGGGGGTTGTCTCCCTCAAGCCTTTCCTGGGGGGGGCGGGGGGACAGCAGGGCAAAGGGAGGGCCTAGTGACCTTTTCTGGTGGCAGGCAAAGTAGCAGAGTTCAGCCCTACTAGCCACTCACTTGGTAGTGTCGCTGCTCGCAGTGGACACTCTTCAAGATAGCTCTCCCCTGCAGGCTTGCTGCCCCCAGTGTCCACTCTCAGATAACTTCCCTTTTCCAATGTTTCTGATCTCCTGGCACAACCAAATCCTGACCTTGGTTCAAGTTATAGTAAGAAGGAGCTACATACAAAATGTTGTGGCCCTAACTTTTACCAATTAGGGGGAATTCTTAAACAAAAGGAGTCACAGACAGACACACTCTAAAATAGATATAAAGATATGAAATGTAGATAGAGGATGGTCCACATATTGCAATACTTTCTTCAGAGAGTAGTTTTATTAAAGTCAGTGGGATTGATGACATGTATTTGGATTGCAAGATTAGATTCCAAATGTACAAGTTGATGTATTTTCTTATTACAATTATAAAAGCTGTTTGTATTGTATTTTTGTTTAGATGAAGCTAAATTAAAAGGACTTGCAGCTCCTAGCAATCTTTCAATGAATCAAACTCTTGAAGGTCACAGCGGTAAGAGTTACATTATGCTACTCTGTCATCTTGTGCTTAATATTAAAACATCTAAAGGTTGGAGTAAAAATGCAGCTGTTAATACTCTTGTGAAATTGATAAAATAATTTTATTGTTGTGCCATTTTCCATTAGATGACTGGAACAAAGATTTTCAATATAAATATCAATCATGTAACATCTTGTCCATCTATTACAAATTAATCCAAGGAAAAAAGTATTTAAATGGGCTTGAACTGCTGCTCACAAACAGGGAGGAACTAGTTGGGGAAGTAGAGGTGGGTGACAGCCAGGGAAGGAGTGATCATGAGATGGTAGATTTCAGGATCCTGACCAAAGGAAGAAAGGAGAATAGCAAAATACACACCCTGGACTTCAGAAGAGCAGACTTTGACTCCCTCAGAGAACTGATGGGCAGGATTCCCTAGGATGCTTTCATGAAGGGGAAAGGAGTCCAGGAGAGCCGACAGTGTTTTAAAGAAGCCTTATTAAAGACACAGGAAGAAACCATCCCAATGCACAGAAAGAAAAGCAAATATGATAGGCAACCAGATTGGCTTACCGGGGACATCCTTGGTGAGCTTAAAAACAAAAAGGAAGCTTACAAGAAGTGGACACTTGGACAGATGACTAGGGAGGAATATAAATATATTGCTTGAGAATGCAGGGGAGTTATCAGGACAGCGAAAGCACAGTTGGAATTGCAGCTAGCAAGGAATGTGAAGGGTAACAAGAAAGGTTTCTACAGGCATGTTAGCAATAAGAGGGTGATCAGAGAGAGTGTGGGGCCATTACTGGATGAGGGAGGAAACCTAGTGACAGATTATGTGGGAAAAACTGAAGTACTCAATGCTTTCTTTGCCTCTGTCTTCATGGACAAGGTCAGCTCCCAGACAAATGCACTAGGCCAGGGGCGCCCAAACTTTTTTCAAAGAGGGCCAGATTTGATGAAGTGAACAAGCGTGAGGGCCGACCATTTTGCCTGACATTCTTTGAACCATTAAAATTAAATGCAAATTAACTATTTTATGCAAAGTTTATTGCAAACGGCATACTTTTCATTTCGTCACATGGATGACAAATCTAAACAGGTGTTAAATCACTCTGCCTTTCATATCTGAAGGCCAGATGAAAAAAAAATCCAGGAAGCTGAAATATATGTCAGGAACATTGTAAAGTACATTACATGTTATTGGTAATAAAGGTTGTCTGTCAACTTTTAAGTTCAAAAAATATGAACAGGAACATAACACCAAGTATACATGTTGTGTCCAAATATATTTATAACTAATTTAGACCAACTGACATTAACTGAGATTTTACAATGTATTCATCTCAATACATATGGATTCGTTGGGGGCCATAAAAGATAGATATTGCCAAATTACCTGTGGGGCCGTATTAAACCGGAACACGGGCTGCAATTGGCCCGCGGGCTGGACTTTGGACATGCCTGCACTAGGCAGTGCGATATGGAAAGGAGGTGGACAGCCCTTGGTGGGGAAAGAACAAGTTAGGAACTATTTAGAAAAGCTAAACATACACAAATCCATGGGCCCGGATTTAATGCATCCGAGGGTACTGAGGGAGTTGGCAAATATAATGGCCAAAGGCTCCACAATGACCTTTGAAAACTCGTGGAGATTGGGAGAGATCCCGGATGACTGGAAAAAGGCAAATGTAGTGCCTATCTTTAAATAAGGGAAGAAGGACAATCCAGGGAACTACAGACCAGCCACTCTTACCTCAGTCCCCGGAAAAATCCTGGAGGGGATCCTCAAGGTATCCATTTTGAAGCACTTGGAAGAGGGGAAAGTGATCAGGAAGTCACCATGGATTCACAAAGGGCAAGTTGTACCTGACCAATCTGATTAGCTTGTATGATGAGGTAACTGGCTCTCTGGATATGAGGAAGTCAGTAGATGTGATATACCTTGACTAGAGCAAGCTTTTGATACGGTCTCCCACAATATTCTTGTCAGCACATTAAGGGAGTACGGATTGGATAAATGGACTGTAAGATGGATAGAGAGCTGGCTTGACTGTCAGGCCCAAACAGTAGTGATCAATGGCTCAATGTCAGGCTGGTGGTCGGTTTCTAGCGGAGTGCACCAAGGATCTGTTCTAGGACCGGTTTTGTTCAACATCTTTATTAATGACCCAATTGAGGGGATGAATTGCACCCTCAGCAAGTTCGCAGTTGACACTAAGCTAGGAGGAGAGGTAGATATGCTGGAGGGTAGGGATAGGGTCCAGAGTGACCGGACAGATTAGAGGATTGGGCCAAAAGAAATCTGATGAGCTTCAAAAAGGACAAGTGTAGAGTCCTGCACTTGGGACAGAAGAATCCCAAGCATTGTTACAGGCTGGGGACCAAATGGCTAAGGTGCAGTTCTGCAGAAAAGGACCTGAGGATTACAGTGGATGAAAAGCTGGATATGAGTCAGTGTGCCCCTGTAGCCAAGAGGGCTAATGGCATAATAGGGTGCCATAGGGGGAGCATTGCCAGCAGATCTAGAGAAGTAGTTATTCCCCTTTATTCGGCTCTGGTGAGGCCATATCTGAAGTTCTAGGCCCCCCACTATAGAAAGGATGTGGACGCATTGGAGAGGGTACAGCGGAGGGCGACCAAAATGATAAGGGGGCTGGAGTGCATGACCTATGAGGAGAGACTGAGGGATTTGGGTTTGTTTAGTCTGCAGAAGAGTAAGGGAGGATTTGATAGCAGCCTTCAGCTTCCTGAAGGGAGTTGCCAAATAGGATGGAGAGAGGCTGTTCACAGTAGTGATGGATGGCAGAACAAGGAGCAATGGTCTCAAGTTACAGAGGGGGAGGTCCAGGTTGGATATTAGGAAAAACTATTTCACTGGGAGGGTGGTAGAGCACTGGAATGGGTTACCTAGGGAGGTGGTGGAATCTCTATTCTTAGAGGTTTTTAAGTCTCGGCTTGAAAAGCCCTTGCTGGGTTGATTTAGTTGGGATTGGTTCTGCCTTGGGCAGGGGGCTGGACTTGATGACCTCCTGAGGTCTCTTCCAGCTCTATGATTCTATCACCTGGCATGGCAGTTTTAATTGAACATATATGTACATCATATAAATAGAGTTTGTAGTTGTTGTAGGGTAGGACTAAAGAAGGGTAGAATGGCAACTTTTCAGTACCAAGAAAATGGGCATAAGGAAATTGGAAGCACTTTGAATTGTTCCATTAGATAGAAAGAGTCATGGACCATGGAAGGTGAAATTTGAAGAATCAAGGAGTTCACTATGTACACTTAAGAGAAAGAGAAGTTATTGTAGGTTAAGATGACATCAGAGAACAGTCCTTTGCTTATTTTGAATATTCTGAAATGAGGCTTGTTGGATCTTTGGCATTTGAATGTCATATTTGAATGTGATGGAAAAGGTCAATTGTGAGAGAGATTATACCGAGATTTCCATCAGTCTTAGATGGATGATTATATTCAATCCTGAAATAGACAGGAAGTTGGTATGCTGTGTTAGCTATCTTGGTCCCAAGGTATTAGATATTGGCAGATATTTCTGAGGGATGAGTGTGACCTGGATCTAGGTGAGAAGATTAGTAACCACTGCTTCTTAAATTCAAAGTTTGCAAAGTTGGGAAGGAGGACATAAAGAAGGGAATGTTGTTAGTCAAGCTAAGAAGAAACGAAGGCATAACAGAGTTTGAGTGGTCTTGTCAGTTTCTAATATGAGTTTAGTATCATAGTTTCATAGAGCTAGGAAATTTGGGAAGTAAATCAAGTTATGAGGTTGATCATGGACCAATATTTTTGATATAAGCAATTGTGAGATTTGGATCTAGAGTAGTGGTGTGCAGGATGTTCCATGTAATAAGGAAGGATTTTCAAGGCCTTAGGCCAGGTGTCGGCAACCTTTCTGAAGTGGTATGCCAAGATTTAACCCTTTAGCTCTGGGCCACGCTGCTCTTCTGGGATGGGAGGAGGGGCTCTCTCCACCTCCTGCCCTACTTGATCTCCTGCCCTGGGCTTTGCTCCGGCTTTTCCTGGTATACTTTCACAGTTTCACTTTTTTTTTTACATCGTGATTAATATTAAAAATAAAATAAGTAAAAATAAAAAGAGGAAACCCAAAATAAATCCCTTTGTCAATAATAAAGAAATAAAACAATAAAATTTAAAAATTATACAAAATACAAAAAACAATACTTACTTAAAACCTTTAAAAGTTCAAAAAAAGGTTTAAAGAAAAAAACCAACCTAGCATGCGCACACACAAATCAATATAAAACAATAAAGCCCAACTATTAAACTCCTATTCAAGATAGGGATGTAAATGGTCAACATCACCTTTACTGGGTGATGCTTATTGCTTACCGTCAGTGGGCTGCTCCAGCTCTATGGGGCCTGGAGTGCCACAGGCAGGGATGCTCCAGCCTGGCAAGATCAGTCTCCACCTCAGCAGGGACTGCTGGGTCTGCTGCTGCCCAACACGTGGCCTCCACCTTTGGTCCCAACTGGGACCACCAGAGCAGCTGCCGCCCAACATGCAACCTGCGTATGGGGTAGGAGGATTGAGTTCCTACCGCATGCCACTTATGGCATGCATGCCATAGGTTGCTGTCCCCTGCCTTAGGCCTTAACTGCCACTTACACCTTTGAAAATCTTCCCATGGTCGAATTTTAATTATTAGGTTTGTTGGCCTAAAGAAAGATATTATGACCCATGAGTTGATGAGGGTATGGCAGGCAGAAACAGAAAAAGAACAAAAACTATGTAAGGATACAGACTTGGGTTTTATCCTCACAGAAGTAATATGGAAGGTTGAATTTGGAGAGACTAAGGGAGCAGAATAGCTGAAGAGGTGGGTGCACTTCATTAGAGGTCTGTGGAAAGGAGAGCATATATTGCCAGTCACAGAAAAGAATGGCTAAAACAGCAGAATCAAAATTAGTAGCGACAGGAGATTCTGTTAAAAGGGTGGTTAAAGTTTTTAAAAGGATGTAATCTTTACTACAGTATCTTAGATCATTTCCTGATTAGTATAAAAAGTGAATTTTATATAATTTTCCAGGTTCTGTACAAGTGGTGACCTGGAATGAACAGTATCAAAAGCTAACTACCAGTGATCAAAATGGACTTATCATTGTATGGATGTTGTATAAAGGTATTGTATGGGTATGGTGACCATGTTTTCTGAACCAAGATTAGAGACACGTTAGCCACGCCCCCAAGCCTACATTAGCCCCCCTCCCCCTCCACAAGAAGTACCACTTCCGAGGTCAAGATGGACACATGACCAGAAGCAAAGGGTGTCATGACCCCTCTAAGAACTCCCCATACTGTCCACCTACGACTAGGGATATGTTTGGCCCCTGCAAGTCCCCCATGCAACTATCCTGCAATTGCATTAACCCAATTTTCATTGCATTAACTTGGTGGGGAGAGGCTGGGAAAAGTGTTCTAATATTTTCCTTCTATGAGTGGAGTGAATTTTGTCGTGTGCACCAGTATTGAGTTGCTGTGTGTTTATTCAGATGTGTGCCACTGTGGCACTCAAGTTATTAATAAATATCTTATTAACCTCTCATTTCCCTTTGCTGCCATGTTTCCTACCCTTCCCCCATCTGCTCCCCTGATGCCTGCTGCCCCTCACCCTCCTCGGCTGTCCTGGCTCCTGCCTTTATCATTCCGCTCAGCCCTTTGGGGACCTGCCCCCCTCCCCTGTACCAGCCCTTCTCTTCCTTCTGTGCCCACTCTTCCTCTAGCCCCACTCTGATCATCTATAGCTACCCCTCTCCTTTCCCTCTCCTAACACCTCCCTCATCCACCTGCCCTGCCTCTCTCCACTGTCTTTTGGTGCCTTCCCCTTCCCTCCCTGTGTCTGCCCCTCTGCTTCATCCCCACAATCTCTTAGCACCTTCCCTTACCCCTGCACCTTCCTGGTGCCTCCCCCTTCCATCACTGCCCCACCCTCTTTCTCCCTGGTGCCCACCTGAGGCCTCTTCCACAAGTGGCATTTACTTATCAGATAGTCGACTAGTCCTTCACATCCCTACTTTAATTGTGGGTTACAAAGCTCAAATAGGTTTAAAGTGTATTTCAAGTTTTTTTTTAAACAAACTTTGAATAACTTTAGTTGTGCACAATTTCCATAGTATAATCCTTTATAAAGAATGAAATAATCTTTCCAGAACTGTCTTAGGAAAGATGACCGTTTTCAAACATACACTTTATGGCTGCCCCTGTGACCTTTCAGAAGCACTTCTGGGTGCCTTCTTCTGTTGACAGAGCGTCCCGCAGCCTGGATGCTGTTATGTCGACAAAGCGATGTAGTCTGGACACTCTATGTCGACATAAGTTTTGTCAACAGATACTGTCGACAAAACTTATGTCGACGTAAGCCTGTAGTCTAGACATACCCTAAGTAATATATAACTTATAGTACTCATTTGCTGTTTAATATTTGAGCTTTTAAAAATATATGCATCAGCGCAATTAAAAATTCCTCAATTGTAGAAGTGCACCAATTATCACAAGCAATTTTACCAACACAAATCAATGAAAATGTATATATTGAGAGAGAAAGAAAGAAAAAGTCTTTGTTAGAAAACAGAGTCCTTTATCAAATTACTAGCATTCTTAGAGTTCAGTTCCCTATCTTGGTTGCATCAAATCTGATGGTTTACTTTGGCTAGAATTAATTTTACTGGTAAAACACTCATTAGGTCATTTAGTTCATTACCCTGTCAAAGAAAATTGTTTCCTATAGTATATTGTTTATGTATTGTCTATTGAATGTCATAAGCAGGAGAGTGATAGAAATGTAGCCATGAGTTTTCTTTGCATCCTTTGTGAAAGCTATTCCATAATCTGGTAGCTCTCATTTTAGGCAATTTTTTAGTTATTTGTTTATTTTAAATACACATCCTAAGTTTTCTTTTGTTTCTTAACTTGATCACTTTACTACTTTGAACCATCCTTTTTAATTCTCCATCTCTGGTGTCTGCACTTTATGATATTTGTTGTTTTGTAATGATGCCTTTATACTTCTCGTTGTTATTGGATGACCTGTACATCTTAATAAATCATGCCTCTCCTTTCTGTTTACATCACCTCTGTGTATGCAGCCGAATGCCACATTAGCCTTTTTTGTTGCTGTATCACATAGCAAAATGATACCCAATTTTCTCTAATTATCTGCTCAGTCTCACCTTAGATCTTGTTCTTTATTATTGTTCCACAAGTTTCTTCCTTTTGCTGAATATCTGTATTTCAGATAAATTTGAATCTAATTTTATTTCCAGATAACATTTATAACCCCTTTATGTTCTATTATATTCTTTCTTCCAACTTTCATGTGTTCATAATACTTCAAAGTTAGCATCATTTGTGAATGTCATTATTATGCTATTTGCAGTTTTTTGACATTTAATGACTAGCCACATCTGAATATGTCTTGGGTTACTTTCAATAAACACTGTACCTTAAAGGATTGAAAAGTGAAAGGTACAACTTAGTTCCGTTCTCTGATAACAGGTGCTTGGTATGAGGAGATGATCAACAATAGAAATAAATCTGTTGTTCGAAGTATGAGCTGGAATGCTGATGGACAAAAGATCTGTATTGTGTATGAAGATGGGGCTGTGATTGTTGGTTCAGTGGATGGTAAGGTTGTTACAAATAGTAAATAATAATAGTATTACCATAGCATACAACCACAGAACAAAAATATGGACCCTGATCCAATGAGCTTACAATCTAAATATAAGACAAGAGACAACAAATGGTTACAGACAGAAGACACAATCTTGGTCACCATGATAGGTGGTGATCTCCAAGCAGCTTAACTGTTCTCAATTTTTTTTTTTTTTTTTTGCAGTCATCAGAGCATAGGAGGCTTTAAGGGAGGGATTTGAAGGAGGATAATGAGGCTCTCTATGACGTGCTCCTCCCAAGCTAAGGGACAGTTTAAAAGAAATCACTAAGGAGAGTGTTTGAAAATTTAAGAAGTAGTTTATGGAGGCTGGCATCATGGGTTATGTTTCCCACAGTAACACTGATTACAGAACTTTCTGCCTGAATATACATATCACTGAGTTAGTTGCTGTGTAAACTGTAACTTTGAATATCTCATTTGTTTATGTTGTTTTTGCAGTGTAAGTAATTTGCATCTTTTCAATTTTCTGGTATGTTTCATAAGTTTAATAATGTTCTATTAAAGGTAATCGTATTTGGGGGAAAGATTTGAAAGGTTCACAACTGTGTCATGTAGCATGGTCCTCAGATAGCAAAACTCTACTCTTTGGAATGGCAAATGGAGAAATTCATATTTATGACAACCAAGGGAATTTTCTTGTAAGTTCAGAGTTATATACTATATAGTATACATGTCAACTATCTAATTTTTAATATAAAACTGTAGATCACAAGACAGATATACTTTACAAGTACAGTAAAAGCTTCATTGTCCAGCATATTGGGAGAGTGGGTGGTGCCAGTAAGTAAAACATTACAGGCAGTCCCCGACTTACGCGGATCCGACTTACGTCGGATCCGCACTTACGAACGGAGCTTTCTCGCCCCGGAAGTCGGGGCGAGAAAGCCCCGTTCGTAAGCTGCTCTGGTGCCCCTGGTCTGCTGGAGACCGTCTCCAGCAGACCAGGGGCACCGGGCGGGTTCCCGCGCTTCTGAGGCTTTGCCAGAGCAAAGCCTCAGAAGCGCGGGAACCGCTGCTGCTGCCCCTTGAGACCCGGTGCCTGTGGTCTGCTGGGGACGGTCCCCAGCAGACCACAGGCACCCGGACTGAAGCCGCAGCCGCGGGGGGGTCCCGCGCCTCTGAGGCTTTGCCAGAGCAAAGCCTCAGAGGCGCGGGGAACCGCCACTGCTGCCGCTTCAGTCAAGAAGCTCTGGCAAAGCCTCAGAGGCGCGGGACCCCCCCGCGGCTGCGGCTTCAGTCCGGGTGCCTGTGGTCTGCTGGGGACCGTCCCCAGCAGACCACAGGCACCCAGACTGGAGCGGCAGCCGCGGGGGGGTCCCGCGCCTCTGAGGCTTTGCTCTGGCAAAGCCTCAGAGGCGCGGGACCCCCCCCCCGCGGCTGCGGCTTCAGTCCAGGTGCCTGTGGTCTGCTGGGGACCGTCCCCAGCAGACCACAGGCGCCCAGACTGGAGCGGCAGCAGCGGCGGTTCCCCGCGCCTCTGAGGCTTTGCTCTGGCAAAGCCTCAGAGGCGCGGGACCCCTGCGGCTGCGGCTTCAGTCCGGGCGCCTGTGGTCTGCTGGGGACCGTCCCCAGCAGACCACAGGCACCCAGACTGAAGCTGCAGCCGCGGC
The DNA here is from genome assembly GCF_049634645.1 of Pelodiscus sinensis. Lineage (NCBI taxonomy): Eukaryota > Metazoa > Chordata > Testudines > Trionychidae > Pelodiscus > Pelodiscus sinensis. The sequence goes on from NC_134713.1 coordinate 18,952,270, forward strand.
GGGGTCCCTCGCCTCTGAGGCTTTGCCAGAGCAAAGCCTCAGAGGCGCGGCATCCCGCTGCCGCTGCGGCTCTGCTCCCCGTGTCCCTGGTCTGCTGGGGGGGGGGGGGGGGCGCGCAGCTAGTGTGCTCCCCCCCCCCCCCAGCAGACCAGGCTTTTGTTTTGGACTCTGGGGCAGAGCAGCTGGGGCGCTGCCGATTGGTCCTGCAGCGCCCGTGGGCACTACTGGACCAACCCGGCAGCACCCCAGCTGCTCTGCCCCAGGTCCTGATTCAGCCGCTGCTGGTCAATTTCAGCAGCGGCTGAATCAGGACGCCTGGGGCAGAGCAGATGGGGTGCTGCTGGGTTGGTCCAGTAGCACCCCAGCTGCTCTGCCCCAGGCGTCCCCAAGTCAGCTTCTGCTGAAACTGACCAGCGCTGACTACAGGAAGCCCGAGGCAGAGTTGCTCTGCCCCGGGCTTCCTGGAATCAGCTGCTGATCAGTTTCAGCAGCAGCTGACTTGGGGACGCCTGGGGTTCTTAAGTTGATTCTGTATGTAAGTCAGAACTGGCGGTCAGTTTCAGCAGTGTCTGAATCTGGACGCCAGTTCCGACTTACATACAGATTCAATTTAAGAACAAACCTACAGTCCCTATCTTGTACGTAACCCGGGGACTGCCTGTATAGTTAAACAAGAGGTGGAGAGTTTGGATGCAGGAAGGGTTGTGGGGTGCCAAATTTGGGTGGTGCTCACCTGAGGCCTCTCTCTACAAGTGGCAATATGTTCCTCTGCTCATAGGTGGAGGCACGGCCAGGAGGCTCTGTGCACTGCATCCACCTGTGGATTCTGATCCTGCATTACCTATTGGCTGTGCTTCCCAGTCAATGTGAGCTGCAGAACCAGTATCTTGGGGCAGGACTGGGAATTCCCATGGCTGTTCCTCTGCATAGGAGGAGCAGGGATATATGGAGCCAGGCAGGGAACCTGCCATCTCTGCAAATAACTGCGCCCTATTGAAAATCAGAAATGCCAGTTTATAGAGACTTCCAGTTGGTAAAATGCTGGATAATGTGTCTTTCACTGTAGTAGCTATAATCTTTTATAAACTCTGGTCATCTGGAGAAATGGGCTGTGCCCACGAAAGCTCATGATACCATCTACATGTTTTGTTAGTCTATAATGTGCTACCAGACCATTTGTTGTTTTTTAAGTTTAATCTTTTATTAATTAGTTTGTTTTGAATCTTCAGAATTGCACAAGGTCCTATGTGAAGACTTCTTATTCTGATTTTTATGCATGTATTAGAAAACTTGGCAATGTGAATATTCTGATAAAGTTTAAATACACTGTTGTTATGAGCAGCTAAGTGACAAGAACATCAATTAAAGCATTCTTTGTCTTGTAATCCACTATTTAAAAGAGAAATTTGAAAACATATAGATGCTAGCTGCATGAGCTTCATTTCATTTATCATTAGAACTAGCGTATCTTTGTCATAGAACAGTGCGTCAGTACAGTGAAACAGAATTTTAGTGTTATATTAAATTAAAGCTCTTAAAATAATTACATCTCATCAAGTCCCTGCAGAAAAATAAATATGTATACTATTTTATGTTTCTGTCAGTGTGTATTTTATTTGCCATTGTTTAGTTTGATCTTCTAGTTATGTGGAGTATAGGAATAACTTTGAAAATACTTCACTGACTTCATTTTTTGTTATATTTGGAATTTGTAGCATTACATTTTAGGCAACAATACACTAGAAAATCCTCTATATGTCCATCTTGATGGATAGCCTTTTGCCCTAATTAACTAGGTGTATCATTTAATAGAAGAGACCATTTAAAAAGAAGTCCAAAAAGACTTGAAGTGCTTCTGTAGACCAAAAAAAATTCCTTTTATTTAATTTTTCTTTTTAAAAATTGATAACTACAAGAGGTCAGATGCAGATAGATGATAAAGCAGTAACCTGGAAAGAAGGGATTGGTAAATATCTACCCTCTCTCAAATTCTAGCCCTGCTACCATTTGTGAATAAGTAAATCAATACCACTGTTTAAAAGTGGATAATATTCTTTGTGTCCTCACTATGCAATTTTAAAACTCTGTGATAACTATTTTAAAGACACATGTTTTAAATCCAGCTGTGATCTAGTCTCAACCATGGTCCTGGTTTAGCATTGTTTAGAATCTGTTACTCAAAGAAGGGCTCCCATCTAGTTTATACAACAGTAATGTGAAGTATGCTTCAAACCATTTTCAAAGTCAGTGCATCTTTTTGCTTGTGTGTTAAAGGTATTAAACAATACCAGATATTTTGAGTCTTTTCCTTGTACGTGTTGAACCTTTCAGATCCAGCAATATCCATGGTCCAGCATGATTTTAGTTAGCCAGATGCCCACTTACCATGGACATGGCCAAGTGTCCCTTGGTGCCATAAAGTTTGTTTACAGCCACCAGTCCTGGCTCTCAGTGTTCTGTGCTGTTGTTTAACTCTAATTCACCCCTACATGTCTTCTAAAAGCCCAGTAAACAGTGGAAGTGTTGGTAATGTTGCTAGACAACATTGACCTTCCGTGATTGAGCAAATTCTCTGGTTCAGCACTCGTCAGGTCCCCAGGGTACCGGACTAGAGAAGTTCAGCCTGCATAGTACTTTATCACCCAAAGCTCATTTTGTTTAGAATATGTGGGAAGATTGGGCTCGAGTGACTTTAAAACATACTGTAGTTGTGGATTACAAATATATATAAAACATCAGCTTTTTCCAGTTGTCTCTTGAATTACTTAGAAATGTATTTAGTTTTATAAGAATTAACATCTGCAAACTGTATAAACAAATGGGGAGGCCTTTTGTAGAGCTGGTTGGAAATTTTACTGTTAAAAATGCTGATTCTTTTAAACCAAAACTTTCATCAGGAAAGGGTCAGAGTGGGTTTTGACAAATTTCAAATTTAGAAGTAAATTTTTGTGGAAATTTTTTTTGAAATTGTATGTCTTTATTGACATTTTCAAAATAAAAAAAATCCTTTATTTGGTTCAAAATTACTTTGTTTTGAATTTCAAGTCAATTTATAGTTAAAAATACATAATAATTTTAAAAGGTTGCAATCTAAATGCAACATTGTGAAATTATTAAAACAAAATGCATCAGTTGACTTGAACCATTCCCCCCACCACCATATTTTCTTGATTGTTGAGCTTTTGTTTTGAATGAGAATGGGAAAATCTTCTTGAGATCTTGAGAACTCTCCTGGAAGGGGACAACCACTTCCCACCCTGCTCTAGTAAATTTGTAAGATGTTGGTATAAATATAAATTGCACTTATAACCAACTTAGTTAAATACATAGATTAGTTAAATGATATAAACAATTCCCTTTCTAGATGAAAATGAAACTGAATTGTTTGGTGAATGTAACTGGAGCATTCAGTATTGCTGGAATACATTGGTACCCTGGTACAGAGGGATATACTGAGCCAGATTGCCCTTGCCTTGCTATCTGTTTTGATAATGGAAGATGCCAGATAATGAGACATGAGAATGACCAAAGTGAGTATAATTTTCTTTTTAGCCAAGCAAAATGAGGCCTTATTCTCAGCTTGAAGAAATTTCTCTGTTTGTCTGTAATGCCATTACTTTTGAATGCTTCATCTTCGTAATTCCAAAGTGCCAGGGTATGTTCAAGGAATCAACAGCCAGAAACAAACTGATTTTTTGTGAAAATCATAAGGGGAAAATGAGGAACACATGGAGACCCTAGCATCTCTTGGCTGATCCAGTAGCTTCAACCACCTGTGTAATTGTCTGTAGGTCAAAGTATTAGTTGACAGCCCCAGACAGAAAGAGAAGAAGTGGTGTGGGGTGATAGAAGGCTCATATTGAGCTTTAGGCATAGAGGGAGACTAGGGAAACTTGCTTCAAGGGCTCAAAGACATCTAGCCATGGTTAGAAAGGGGGAATGAAGTGGCAAACATTATGGGGGGGGTGAAAATGCCACATCTCTTGCCATGGGGGGGGGGGGGCGGAAATGGAAGCTATGATATCATGGAGGGACACAGTGCAACTGGTATGTCATTGGGTGGGGGAATATATGCCTTCTTCCATATGCCAGAGCAGGGGTGGGCAATAATTTTTGACTGGGGGCCACTTCAGAAATTTTTTAAGTGGCCCCGGCCACCCCAGAAGGGGCAGGGCCAGGACACTTCCATGCTTCCACACCCACAGACCCTGATTGGTCTGAAGGTAGGGGAGTGTGCAAAGTCTTTTCCTCCCTCCCTCCCCCCCGAGAAAACCACTTTGCGTGCTCCCCCTCTACTCCCAGGTCAATCGGGATGGGGAGCACGTGAAGTCTCTTGCTCCCTGCCCCGGCCCTGCAAGGTAGCACTGTGCTTAGAGTCAACCGCCAGTTGAGTAGTAGCTGGCGATTGACATTAACTGCTGAGCCCTTTGCAGGGCAGGAGGAGACTTCATGTGCTCTCTCCACCCCCAAACCCTGATTGGCTTGGAGGTGGAGGAAGAGTGTGAAATTTCCTCTCTCCCTGCCCTGGTCCTGCAAGGAGCATGTGGCGCTTAGAAGTGCCCCACCCTGACAGGAATGCATGGCACTTAGAAGCGCCATGCACTCCTGGCAGGGCAGGTGGAGACTTCCTGTGCTTCCCTCTACCCCCACGCCAATTAGGGCTTGGTGGTGGGGGAAGCACACCAAGTCTTCTCCTGCCCTGCCAGGAGTGTGCGGTGCTTCTAAGCACCGCACACTCCTTGCAGGATGGGGGCGGGCGGAAAGAGACTTAACGCTCTTCACCCCTGCCCCCAGCCTCTGATTGGCCTGGGAGTGTGGGGAGCAGCAGGGCCTCTGCTGGCTGGATCCGAACCACAGAGGCCCTTTTGCTCACCCTTGTGCCAGAGGCATTGCAATGGGGAGCACACTGTACCTGTGGTATGTAGTGCATGGAGTAATGAAGTAGCACACAGAGCTCCTGTCATGAGGATAGGGGTGGTACAGAGTCCATAAAATAGAGGAGAATGGGAAGGTGGCAGACAAGGAGCTTGCGGGGAGAATGGACAAATGCAAGGAGTTCTTTGGAGTCAGTGGGGCCAACAGCTACCCCGGGCCCAACGACAAAGTGTGGGGGCTGCCTGGCTCTACTTGGGCAGAAGGGGACAGCTGGGGGCAGCCAACCCACAGCGCCACCTGGATTGGGGCATTGGATCTCCCACTGCAGCCCTCAGAGCCATGCAGAGCGGTGCTCCGATGGCAGTTCAAAGCAGTTCTGGATGGTGGTACTGTGGCAGAGGCAATGGCTGGAACTCTGGGTCCCTTTGAATTGCTGGGCCCAGGGGCAACTGCACTCTTTGCCCCTCCTTGTAAGCAGGCATACTTGGTGTATGTAATGCACATGGCCTACAGAAGCAACAAAGTGACCCTTTGTCATAACATCTAAAAAACTTAAAATTATGTGTCCCTAAAATTTGAATTGATTGCCTTTTCACTCAGGTATAGGATACTGAATACTGAGTGATTCTTGTCCAGAATTGATACTTAAACTTTTTACATTTTTCTTTTTTCTTTCTAAAAATTAGACCCTGTTTTGATTGACACTGGTATGAATGTAGTGAGTATCCAGTGGAACCACTGTGGAAGTGTGTTGGCTGTGGCAGGCTTCCAAAAAGCAGCTACTCAAGATAAAGATGTAAATCTGGTGCAGTTCTACACTCCTTTTGGTGAGGTAAAAATATTTAATATAGTTATCGTATTTCAGATGGAAAATGCACACTATCTAAATCCCAACCAATTTTGGTATACATTTTATTTATATGGTGATTGCCAAAACCATGATCAGTGTGTCAGAAGTGCACTGTAGTTTGAATATATAGTAAGAGTATATGGAGGTTATCTTAACATTATTTTTGTAGGGAATTAATTTGTCTACTTATTGCATGTCTACTAATTGAATGGATAATCAAACAGTATTAATCATCACGATTTGAGAAGTTCATTGTGTGAATTTATTACTGCACAGCATTAGTATGTTATGCTGTAACTATATTCAGTGAAACTTAGTTCATGACACCTGACATCAATGACACCTCATCTGTTGGTTGGGCATAGTTTTGTCATACACAGAGTTCTAAAGGTAGTTAGGTGCTTAACCGATACTTTCAGAAATCTGCTCCCAAAATCTTTTATGCCCTATCTTCCTTGCTTTACCCCATAATGAAGGTCTTTGATATAGCTATAGCATAAGCCAGGCCACCCACCAGTTTCCTCCTCCTAAGTGATGGGATTTTTGTATTTTTTGCTGCTCTCACAATACATTGTCTAACCTCTAATATATATTGGCCTCTGTCGAATGACTGGGCTAAATGGACCTTTAGTCTGACCCAGTATGGACATTGTTATGTAATATAACTATTTCTATTATTTAAGGATCAACAGAATTATGTAAAATAAAGGTAATTTGCATATAAGAAAATTTCTAATTTTTGTAGGGAAGGAAGTAGGAATTTAATAATTGTTTAGTTAACTGGTTAAGCAGTTAAAACTGTAATGTTTAACCAGTTAGTTGCCTGCTCAGCCTAAAAGGAAGTCCAGACTAGTTCTGAAGATAGTTGTAGTAGGTTAATAACAGTGAGAGAGATGTCTTACATTTTGCTCTGAAAATAAGATCCAGTATAACCCTGATTTTTGGAAGGAGGGCTGATCTACAGCTTATAATATTTGATGCCCAAATCTTTGGGACAATTTAACTGATGTCTGTTTCATTACATGGGTGACTGAACCAAGCATTCCAGATGAACGCAGAAATATTCATAAGTAAACCATTCTGATTTTGAGGTCTATGGAAAATTGTGTTGTATTAATTTCTGTAATAGGGAAACCAATGTAATAGATTAGGATTTATTGGTGTCCTTACCGGTCTCCTGCTCCAATAATAATGATAACCAGAAGGATGCATGTGTGTGTGCTCAGTCATGTGTGCCATGTTGTCTTGCACAATTAGTTAACACAGGAGACTCCTAAAGAGCCCCCCAAATACCACAAATCAGATAAGGATCGAAGGTGCCAGGCCAACTTTATTATTAAGCAAAGTACAGTAATATAGTTGTCAGTAGACTCTACCGTACCACTACGCATATGTACCCTATAACAATGGACTCAGCTCAGTCAATGGTAGGTTCTACTGTCCTCTCAGTTGGATAAAGACTGTCCCTCCAAGATATCACTTTGTACACAGGTACAAACAAGTTACACGTTACTCCTGATGTGTCAGGTTGCCACCTCTGCTGTTGTCAGGTTACCACCCATCCCCCTGTACCTCGTGGTTTGATTAGAATGTCTCTATTCATCATGCTGTCATTTTAGACTCTTTCCTGAACCTGGGTTGGTATCTGTGGGGAATGTGGGTACTAAGGTCTTTAACAAGCTGGTGGTACCATCCTTTTGGAATGTGTTTTCAATTTATGATCAGTACCAATTACTGTTTTACAATCAGTCCCTAGTGCCAATTACTGTTCTACACCTGGGACTATTACCAATTAGTGTTTTGCACTCTGTCCTGTTTGTGCCAAGTTCTTTGAGCAGGGGCCTGCCTGTTGCTAACAGCTTAGCTTTGCTTTCTAATAGCCAAGGTTTGTCCATTGTTAGGTAGGCCTCAGGCCTCAAACCGGGCCTGTGCTACATGGGCTTTTGTTTCAAGTCCTCCTCTTACTACAATTCCAACACTTACAAATAATGGCTCATGTTCTCAGAAAATGTCCTCTCTTTTTGTGAGTGTAGTTTATGTCCACAGTATATTTTGGACTTAAATGGCTATGTACTTGAGTTACACCCTTTGATGGACAATTAGTCATATAAATTTGTACCTTCTGTTAATTTGTGCCTAACGTTATGCCCTTGAAAGTAGGGATATTAGCGTATAGTCATGTAAACGATTAACTGATAAGCCTGGGCAATAGGGTTGCCAGGTGTCCGGTATTGACCCGGACAGTCTGGTATTTTCGTCTCCTGTCCAGTAAAAAAAATTCAGAAACTACCGGACACCTAAAATGTCCGGTATTTTCTGATATTTTTTTCCCGGCCAGGAGGCGAAAATACTGGACACTTGGCAACCCTACAACACACTTGGCAACTGGGCCCAGCCCCTGGCCTCCCCACTCCGCTGATACCTCCCCACCCCCCCAGACCACCTGCTTACCTGATTCCACAGAGAAGCTGCGTTCTGGCTTGATCAAGAAAACAAAATGGCTGCCGGCAAAAAGCCTAAAGACCAAGGGGAAGCAATGCTTTCCCTGAGTCTTGGTGCTCATCAGTTCCCCTGTTCCTATCCCTATTATGACTCTGCACACACACTGAAAGGCCATGCTGTTTTAATACTGTTTTATTTTTAAATATTTTTTTCCTCAACAACTTTGGTCTCCCCCCTTTTTCCCCCTCAACAGAATTTTTTCCCTGGTGGGTTTTTTTTTTGGGGTGGGTGGGGGGCGGTGTTCAGTATTTTTGGTTAAACCATCTGGCAACCCTGTCAGTTAATCCAAACAACTGCATGCACCCCCATGAACACTGCATCTCATGAAGCTGCCTGACCCCCTCCTACCTCCATGCTGCTGTCTCTGATAAGAGAGGCAGCAGTATAGATGGTGGGGGGCAGACAGAAGCTGGTACACGGCGTGGGGAGGGGGCAGCTTTTAAGCCAGTTCTCCTTCCGTACTGGCTCCATAGAGCCTCCTGGCTCCCTTGCTGCCTCCCACAGAGGCAGGGGCTCCCTGGAAATGGTGTTGGAAGCACATTGGCTGCTGGCCCTGCTCCCAGGGTCCATCAAATAATTGTGTAATCGCTTAAATTTGGTGCTGTTACACAATTATTAAATTAAAAAATATCCAACATCCCTGCTTGAACTGGAGGTCATACTGAGGCATGAAAATCAGGTTCAGATGTAACAGGAATGTGTTTTACAGAAGCCATAACATAAAGATCAATGCATAGTAATATCCTGATTATTCCAAAAACTTACAAACAGGAATAGATCTACAGACATGAGTAATTTTATATATAGAATAGGACTACTTGTAATTTTTTTTACTTGTATATGTGTCTACAGGCTATAGTTAATCTGTAGAAATATATGGATTTCAAATGTGGCATTTTGTGAACGTCCAGCGGTTTACAGCCTAAATCTTCAAACAGTGCTGCCAAATAGAAAATTCTGCAATTGTGCCTGGAAGTAATTCCTCAATTGGATGCTATGATAAACATGATTATAATATCGGGATAAACTAAATTCTTGATAAATGTAAATGTCTATACTGAGTTATTAATGAGTTATTAAGTTATTTATTTAAAAAGTAGCTCAAATAATGTATATTGTGGACTGAAGGAAGATAAATACATGCTGTCATTCATGTTTTAATATTTAGTTTTGTGAGTTGAGTTATGAGTGAGTCATTTATTGTAAATTTTGTGGTTTTCTTTGACCAATAAAACAGTACAGTAAAGGCAAAATAACACTTTATGGTGATGCAAATTAATTTCTTTTAAAAATCTGTTTAGGAATACAAGTACCAACTTCAATGATCACTGTAACTATTATCTATGACTGGTATAACTGAAAATATGATTTAGCTTCAGATAATTCAACTCTAATCATGAAGTAGTGTTCAGAACTTTATGGTATATTTCAAATATTCTCACTCTTTCTCTTTTTTTTAAAGCATTTGCGTACACTGAAAGTTCCTGGCAAGCAGATGTCAGCATTATCCTGGGAAGGAGGTGGACTGAAGATTGGGTTAGCTGTTGATTCTTTTATATATTTTGCAAACATTCGGCCAGATTACAAGGTAGGAAGTAGTACAGCACTTGACTTACCTTTTATTACAGTCATTAATGCACTGATAGTAGAGCACACAATTTTCTGTTCTATATTATGTGTAATCAACAAAATACCGTAAAGTTTTGACTATCAGATTTTGTGCAAAGCGAAGAGAATGTAGCTTAATTTTTGCATACCAGCTTGTGCGTGGAGTACTGACAGTCTAGAATGTTTTGGTTTTTAATCTGACCAAATGTAATATGGACTCTAGTAATGGGAAGTAAATACACATCATGGCAGTGTCATTTCTATATGTGCTCTTTTTTTAATAATTACTGTACTTTAAGGAATTTTGATAAATCTTTTTCTAAACTAGTTTAAATTTTTCATATCTTATATCTGCTAATGTTTGTGATGGGAAGTGGGGAGAAATTATCCATCAGTTTTTGAAAAATCTCAGCTTTTATTTTAAAACATGTAACCATCCCTAAGCATATTTGAAGTTATTTACACTGAAAAATTTCCCCACCATATTTCCCCACCAGTGCTACCATTAGTTGTAACAAGGGTGGAAGTTATAGTTGAGGCAGAGATCAGGTGTGTCTTCTTGTTACTAGTTAAACTTTACCTGAAGGAGCTAGCTTTCACTAATAGTATCCTAGCCTTGTCTGCCCTACCATTTTCATCATTGCTACCACTGGTGAAGAGGCTGTTGCAGCATATGAGCTTCCAGTATGATCTAAGGTTTTTGGGTTTTTTTCCATACTAACAGCCTGAAACATTATAAAGAGAGGGAAACTGATTGATGCAAACTCTCCATTCATATCAATGAGATCTTATTTGGGTCTCAAACTGCCACTCTTTGTTCCCACTGTAATTCAGTTCAGCTATATTAGATTTGTTTTCCCGTGTAAGGATAACTGCACATAAAAAGCAGCTACAACACTGCTTCAGTGAAAATGCTCCTGTGCTGACAGAAGAGCTTCTCTCATCAGCATAATTAATCTACCTCCATGAGAGACAGTTACTATGAGAAGGTCTCCTGCCTACATAATAACGGGGTTAAGTAAGTATAACTGTTGCTCAAGGGTGGGGATAAAAGTCTCTAGTGAAGACCTGACCCAGAGTGTGTAACCAGTCACCACGATAGTTGATTTAAAACATGGTTTGTATCTGCTCATCACTGAGGTCCTACTTTGCGATATTGCAAATCCCTCCATACTAGGCTTTCACCACAATTTTATCAGGGGACCTTGCTTGGGGCTGACAATAGACTCCTCTGCTATCAGTTCTGTGAGGCTTCCGTTTGTTATATAGATGATCTCTTACACCAAAAATCACAACAATATTCAGTTACTCCCCACCCTAAAGGACTAGTCACTTATTCCAGGTCATTAGTACCTCAGATCGCATACCAAAGACAATGCTTATAGCCAATTCTGTAATAAACTAAAGGTTTATTAACTCAAGAAAAAGAAATGGGAGTTATTTACAAGGTTAAAGCAGGTGAACTTACATACACAAGTGAGTTACAGTCTTATATTTCAAAAGGTAATAGAAGCTGCTGTAATATTCAAGCTCTGAATGTCCTTTAGGGCTAACCCAAGATAAGCAGCTTGGGGATCTCTTGCTTATGTTTAAAAATGTTGTCCTTGTTACCTGTGCTGGGACTCCTCCAAGAAATAAACTTGGACAAAAGGTGAATTTGAGCATGACTGAGCTTTGTTTATTAGTACATATTCTTAATGATAAGACACACACTGCATTCATGCTGGTAGGTTAGAGGCAGGCTGCAGGTACGACATAGATTACTTTTGATTTCACAGGCAGCTGAAACTGGCCAGACATCAGCTTCCCAGAGATCGACCGTGAAGGCAGCAAGGGTCCCCAGAGATCCCTATGGATCTGTGGGAGGGCTCTACTTCTTCCAGGCTGTCCCCAGGCTTGGCATGCTGTTACATCTTGTCTGAAAGAGAGACGTCCACCTTGTCACGTTAATTTAAACACTTTGCAGATCATTTCTTGCCTTAAAAGGTAAGGTTCTGGACAGCCTTGTGATTGGGTGTTTCTCATTCATACTTCCTCATGCATTCCATAATGGTATATACATATTCATAAACATGGATACAATCAATTTATCAGAGCAGTGGCAGATTCTTAAGCAAGTGTCTAATATTATTGGGACTTTTCCACTATTTCAGCAAAACAGGAACTTGGTTAACCACATTTGTTCTTAGTCACTTTTATTCTGTATGATAAGACTACAGCTGAAAGAGAGGAGAATGGGCTACAGCTAAGGGACAGCCGGGGGACTGCTGGCTACAGTCGTCAACAAATTCCACTTCTGTTTTCTTCTGCTCAGGCCTTTTTATTCCCATTCCTGTATTCCAGTTGATAGAACAAGTGTCTGTGCTAGTCTGCTCTTCAGGAATGTTGTGGAGGAGAGGAGCAGTCAACAAAGTGTTTGTCCTTTTGATGTCTCACAATGGCTCATTTTGTTTGTGGCCTTATGTACAGGACCAGCACTTTACACTAATTAATCTTTCTTTGGTGAGTTGCACAGTTACAGTGGCTTACAATTAGGGTTGTCAAGTGATTAAAAAATGTAATCGCGATTAATCGCATGCACTGCCCCTTTGAAACGCTGCAGCAGCATTTCAAAGGGGCAGCGCTGCAGGACCCCGGGATTGTCTAGAGTCCACAGCTGATCCCAGGCTTAGTGCAGGTGCCCCTTTGAAACGCTGCCCCAGGAGCAGCACTGCAGAAGCCCGGGATCAGCTGGAATACCCAGCTGATCCCAGGCTCTGCTCATGGTGCCCCTTTGAAATGCAGCAGCGGTGTTTCAAAGGGGCAGTGCTTCACGGAGCCTGGGATCAGCTGGGATCCAGAGCTGACCCTGGCTCTCTGCGGTGCTGCCCCTTGGAAACACTGCCCTGGTGTTCCCAAAGGGCAGCACCGTGGGAGCCCAGGATCAGCTGGAGTCCCCGGCTGATCCCAGGCTGCATTGTGCTGCCCCTTTGAAATGCCAGGGTGGTGCTTCAAAGGGGCAGCGCTGCATAGCTGATCCCAGGCACTGCCCCTTTGAAATGCAGTGGCGGCATTTCAAAGGGGCAGTGCTGCCCGGGGTCAGCTGTGGACTCCAGCTGATCCCAGGCTCCTACTCTCCTGGAGGCGTTTCAAAGGAACAGTGCCGCTGAAACACCTGTGATTAACATGTTAAAAAAATTAACATGATAATTGTGCTCTGCGTTAATCGCAGGCATTAACACACATTAATTGACAACTCTATTTACAGTTCAAATACTCAATATAACTTTATACCATAGGCTACAGATGTTATAAAGGAGATCACCACATGCAGCATTCTACAAGCATTTCATCAAGTTTAAACAATAAATACATACCTATAAATTTAACATCTATTTTCACTGCTAACAAATAGGTGATCCAGACTGAACTACAGTTACTCATTTGTGAGTATTCCGTGAGGTCTGTGGACGTTGGCATGAGAGCTGGTTCCTCGCCTGTCATTATCTCAGTGTCTCTTTCCTTTGGCTTCCTGCCTTTTGCTGGAGACATGACGAGACAACTGCCTACATTTTCCCAGAAAGCACTCATGTAAATACCTTCAGGCAGTGAGTGTAAACATGGATGTGATGGCAACAATACTGCTGTGCAACAGAAACCGAGCTGTCCCATTAGTAAATGCTTACAAAATTGCATGTAAAAGTCATAGTGTGAAGAGGGTGTTAGCTTTATACCTGAAAGTGCTATATAGCTTATAGGAGTGGGGAACCTTTTTTGGATCGGGACCACTGACCCACAGAAAAATCAGTCGGGGGTTGCACACAAGTGAAAAGCATTCTCCTCGAATACCACCTAATAGATTTTTTGTGACCAGCCCTGCGGTGGGGCAATTGGGGGACGGGAGAGGAGAGGCTGGAGCCCCAGCACGGGGCCAGATCCAGGCCTGAGGTTTAAACATATGGGTCTGGGAGATTTGAAAGACTCTACTTTCCTTGAAGTCTGCATAGACTTCTAGCACGTTTGAATAGTACAAGTTTGATTGTGACTATTGGGTCATTTATAAAGTTTTACAACAGCCATTTTGACTTATGGTATTATGAATAATTTCATTTGATGCAATTATATTACATTTGTTTTCCTGTGCAAAGTTAAAAATCATATTACTATAAAATTGGCAATACATATTAAAAAGGTAAATAAATTAACATTTGTGTTTAGGTACAGTTAAACAGTACTTATAAAATCTTTATACTGTGTTGTATATAACTTTTTAAGAAAAAACAGCAGTACAAAAGTGGATTTCTGGTTAAGAGATTAGTGAGGCATTGCTTGCCTGTTTTATCTGATGTTATCTGATAGCAAATGTATGCTGTCAGCATGCTGAAAAAGTTGTCATTTGAACAAAGAATATTCCATGCTATTACATTTTAAGAATAATATAATAGTGAAGAGAGGTTATTGAAGTAATGAATTGAAAAGACTGCTTGTTAACCATTCAAATTTTTGTTAACTAGCTTTTAGATAAGATTGTAAAATAAAGCTGAAAGGAAGAAAGTGTAATGTGAAACTTGCAGAAGAATGTATTACAACTATAATTGAAGATAGTTGAAACACTATCTTTGTTGTAAAAAGCCACAAGAAAATAAGCTGTGTTTGCTAGGAAAAGACCACGAATAGTTCACTGTAAATTTGTTGAAAGTAGTTCTGGAAATTTGCATTGGAAAAAATTTCTAATCAACCCCAGAGGAAGCACTGCCTAGTGTGTTCTGTGGGAAATTTGTAACAACTGGGATACATGCCTATAGTATTTTTATATTAATTTGTTTTTCTTAGAACACTGAAACAAAAATTTGGGTAGCATCCCTGTATATACATATTTCCAGACCTGCTAAGAGGTAGAACTATCAGAAGGAGGAATAAGGGATTTTTTGAAGTCTGATTTCTAAGAACTTTGTATGTAAGCTGCATTTCTTTTCCTTGAAAAACTGAGTCTGTGTGGTAACAGTTGTGCTTGCACAAAGATATGAATTCTTAGCTACGCATTTGTATTTAATTACCCTTTCATTTTCTACTTTATTAATGCAGCAAACATATGGAGTCTATTGACAGTACATTTAGTTATAATGTTAAAGATTGCTAGTTCAAAAGTAAATTTTGTCTTTATTATATAGCACATTTGATTACTTTTGTGACTTTGGTGTGCCCTTCTGATTATATCAGTACCCTTTTCATGGGAAATAGCTGTTCACAATGGCCACTGAACAGCCATCAGATGGTAGTGATTGAAAGTCATTAACTTGGGCCAGATTTGAACCAGTGAGCTAGAATTGAAAGGCTTAGTATCCCATTTCCACTCTATTAAAGCACCCAGTCCCTAACATCTTTCATTTAAGTACTATTGGCAACAATAACAGATGACTGTGAATTATATGACAAGCAGTTAATATTGTGTGCCGCTACTAAAATAATGAATGTGGGAGGTCCCATATCTTCTTACTATTATATAGTATCAGAGGGATAGCTGTGATAGTCTGAATCTGTATAAACAATAAGAAGTCCTGTGACACCTTATAGACTAACAGATTTACTGGAGCATAAGCTTTCGTGGGCAAAGACCCACTTCTTCAGATGCACTCATCTGATGAAGTGGGTCTTTGCCCACGAAAGCTTATGCTCCAGTAAATCTGTTAGTCTATAAGGTGCCACAGGACTTCTCGTTACTATTATATAGCATAAATTGAGTGGAAGTTTTAGCAAGATTCAATTATATCTTAATGGTCAAACCTTGAATTATTTCTACAGTGGTTTCAGAGTTTTTGATGGTGTTTAAATGATTTATCTCCAATTCATGGAGGGCAAGTGTTCACATCACAAAAATTAGCACAGATGATTCATAGAGTACTTAGAACCCACTCTATCAAATTTAACAGAGACTAGATTGTGGAAAATGTCATCCTTGGGGGACTATTCCAAATCAAGGTTCAATGGGTTGGCATAGCAGTGTGGGAAAGAGGTCTCCTACCCATTTTGTTACTTAACAGAAGGCTTCAGTCTCCTGGTTTGTCAGTCTAGCAATTTATAATAGGTATACATTTTACAATTTTTGATATGGCATTTTACTTGGGAGGAAGGGGGAAATATATCGATGGATGTTGTTAGTGTATATGAATCAAACTTTTCTAGCGTAGCAACATACTATGTGTCACTCTACTTAAATAATTTCTGCTCATAATTAACAATGTTGTTTATCTCTGCAGTGGGGTTACTGCTCCAATACAGTGGTATACGCATATACCAGGCCTGATCGTCCTGAATACTGTGTGGTTTTTTGGGATACAAAAAACAATGAAAAATATGTGAAATATGTCAAGAGTCTGATTTCTATAACCACTTGTGGAGACTTCTGCATTTTGGCAACTAAAGCTGATGAAAACCAACCTCAGGTAAATTGTTTTTATCTCACTTGAAAATATCTTGATTTTTTGCACACATGTGGCTAATCTTAAAATTACAGTCAAGTGTAGGAAAATGTACTTCAGTTTCTGAATCCGCACCATTCAATTAAATGTAGCCACCATTTGGTTAGGACACACTTAAACAAGAGAAAAATTGCTGGCACAGTTAACTAACAAAATCAATAAAATGTAGCTGGAATCATGAGCTTTCGTGGGCACAGCCCACTTCTTCAAATGACCAGAATGAAGTGGGCTGTGCCCACGAAAGCTCATGATTCCAGCTAAATGTTTTGTTAGTCTTTAAAGTGCTACCAGACCATTTGTTGTTTTTTAAATTTTTCCTGTTAAAGACTAACTTGGCTATCCCTCTGTAGCTTTTTAACAATCAATGTAAGGCAGAAAATGAAATAGCCATTATAAACCCAGACCTGTGCACTGTGTAAATTCAAAAGCTTGTCTCTCTCACCAGTAGAAGATGGTCCAATAAAATGTTACCTCATCTACCTTGTCTTTCTATTGTATTTGACAGCAGTCCTTTCATAATAATAAAAAAGTGATTAATATGTTGAGTCAACCATAAACTGATAATCTACATGTTAAACATATGTTGGCTTAAAATGCAGGTAGTCCCTGATTTACAAACGATTTATAAAAGCAATAAAATAAGTTTAGATAATGTGATTAAAATAATAGGTGGGGAAAAGATAGACTAAAATGGACATTCAAGTCTGAGTCCAAAGACCGGTCTATGCTGAAAAATTAATATAAAGGGAATGAGTGTGAAGTTGAGATGCAGGCATCATTTCTTCTTTTTTCATTTTTAAATTATTATAAAAATAAATCATGCTTGTATAAAAAGTCTGTATATGTTACTAAAGGGTTAGTACCATGAACTAGTGCTGTTATTTATATATTTACATTTCACCTTCCACTTTCTGTGTAACACTAAGATATTATGGTAATAGATGCTGTAAAAATGGCTAAAATAGATGGGTGTACATTTTACTACCAGATTTACATTATGTAATAGGTACTACATTCAGTTCTGAAATAATTTAGTTATTTTCTGTATCATTTGTATGTTGCTTACAAAGGAGGAGCATGAGATGGAGTCAATTGGTGCAACGGTAAAAGAATCATTTTAGTGCTAATTCAACTGATTGTACCATAATAATGTGCTGGTGTGTGTGCTGAAAATGACACTATCATACATGGCCAGAAACACCCATCTAAATTGAAGTGTAATTAACTGAGGGGTTTTCCTGTTCTGCAACTGTAATCAGGGTCACTATGAGAGACAGCTGAAGTCAGTCAGTTAGGGTGCAAGCCAGCACAAAACAGCTTCTGTACTACCTCACTGGTTACTCAGAAGTTCAAACAACACAGGTCCCTTAAAATACCCAGGCTCAGGCCTCCATCCAGAGACTCAGGTCAAATATGATGGGGTATGTCTACACTACCCCGCTAGTTCGAACTAGGAGGGTAATGTAGGCATACCGCACTTGCAAATGAAGCCCGGGATTTGAATTTCCCGGGCTTCATTTGCATAAACTGGGCGCCGCCATTTTTAAATCCCTGCTCGTTCGAACCCCGTGCCGCGCGGCTACACGCGGCACGAACTAGGTAGTTCGGACTAGGCTTCCTAGTCCGAACTACCGTTACTCCTCGTGGAATGAGGAGTAACGGTAGTTCGGACTAGGAAGCCTAGTCCGAACTACCTAGTTCGTGCCGCGTGTAGCCGCGCGGCACGGGGTTCGAACGAGCAGGGATTTAAAAATGGCGGCGCCCAGTTTATGCAAATGAAGCCCGGGAAATTCAAATCCCGGGCTTCATTTGCAAGTGCGGTATGCCTACATTACCCCGCTAGTTCGAACTAGCGGGGTAGTGTAGACATACCCATGATGATTACTGAAAATCTTGTTGCACCATATAAAAGAAAAAGTTCTTCTGATCCCAAAGGAGCCAGTGGGTGCCACAAGGCTCCCTGATTGCGGTGCTGGTAAGTAAACAAACCGGGACAGCCATTTAATAAGTTTCTCAAAGTGATTTTTGTGGACCACTTTGAGAAACACTAGTCTAGAGACAGGATCCATAGAAGGAATCCCAGCACAGTATGCCTTCTAAGATACTGGGATGGGCGACTGGCCTTGTCACCTTCATATTGCCCCTTGCTGGTGAGAATCTTGTTCTTTCATGTCATCTCTTAACTAGTAGTTGCAATCTTCTGATAGTATGTAGTTATCATTTTTTCAAGCCCCATTTCATAGTTTGTCTCAAATATAAAGGTAGGAGGTAGGAATAGCATTATTCTCATTCATTGTGTTTATGGTGGCTTTGGTATTTTAGCTTTTCATGCTGCTGAACATGATTGTGATTCTGTGAGATGTAAATGTTATGAGCAACATTTCACAAAAGGATGACTTTGTACAGTATATTAACTTTCTGACCTAAACAAAAATTGTAGCATTGATATTTGCTCTTATTTCCACACAGTATGTGCTGGTTCTCTGCAATTCGATTGGTACACCCCTTGATCCAAAATACATCGACATTGGTAAGCAAATGTGAACAATAGTGTTCTGTTGCTTTTTCCA